>NC_087264.1:17817056-18118647 GCF_015220805.1 Pogoniulus pusillus | reverse complement strand
GGCTTTTCAATTGAAAGGAAAGTGGCCAGCCAATCACTGCTCATCCTCCTCACTCAGGGTTTTGCCTATGACTCATTTCGTGGCTGAAGAGTTGTTTCTTATGAGGAATCTGTTACATTCTTCTGATCATCTTCATTGCTCTTTAGGATCCTTTGTCCAATTATATTTCTTTTGAGAGGAGGGGAAGGAACTGCACAGTCTTGAAGACATGGGTACACAAGAGCATGTGTTCTAATGATATTCTCTCACCTCAAATTCAGATTGCTTTTCTGACCTCTAGTGTGTATTGTGAGTCATGGAACTATCTATAATAATCCTCAAATTTCAGTTTGAATGAATTATGATCAGATAATAGGGACCTTAAAGGTCCTCTAGTTCCAATCCCTGTGCCGTGAGCAGGGGCACCTTCCACTGGATCAGGTAGCTCAAAGCCCCGTCCAAACCAACCCTGACACTTCCAGGGAGGAGACATCCACAGCTTCTCAGGACAACTTGTTCCAGTGCTTTACCTCCCTCACAGTAAATTTCTTCCTAATATCTAATCTGAGTTTATCCTTCTTCAGTTCAGATCAGTACTGTATTTAATTTGTGAATTTATGAATTGTCTTTTTATTCTACACTCATCTGCAATGAATTTCATCTGCCATTTTTACTGCACAGTCATAGAACCATAGAATCAACCAGGTTGGAAGAGACCTTCAAGATCATCCAGTCCAACCTATCATCCAGTCCAGGTTGCTCAAGGCTCCATCCAGCTTGGCCTTCAACACTGCCAGGCTTGGAGCTTTCACAGCTTCTCCAGGCTCCTTGTACAATACTTTCCTGACTTCTCTTTTCTCTACTATCCTCAGATACTGTTGCAGAGTTTGTCCATTTCATGGTTTATCCTTTTCCCCAGGTTGCTTATAAATATATTGGACAAAGAAGATCCAGCTCAGACTTCCACAAAACTTAACTGTGCAAGTTGATCATTTAATGCTATATGCTATTCTTCATCTTCCAACTTCTTATTCTTCTATGCCAAGGACTTCTCTCTTATGACTGCTTTATTTCCATAATAACCTTGTGTGAGGTTCTTTTCAGAAGCCTTTGGAAAACTAAACAGACTGTATCAGCCCAAGTTTCTTAGCCACATGCTGCTAATTTCTTCAGATAACTCTACTGAAGTTGTGGGGCAGGATGTCCCTTTGTAAAAGTCATGTTGAGGAATTTACTGGAAAAGAGTTGGGTCTTTTTGTCTGTCTTTTCTATAACCTCCACTACTGATGCCAATTTCAGACAGCTCATCTGATAATGTCCCCTATAAAAAGGCTCCTGATATTACAAACATCCAGTTCCTTTCACAGAGAGCACAGATACAAGGAATTCACTTGGCTTTTATACTGACCACTTCTAGACATATACCATAAATTAAATGCAGTCAAATCTAGATGCAAGCCAAAGCCACCAAACACAAAGATCAGAAATCAGGAGTTCTGGTGCAAGCTGATCTGCAAGGACTCATAGGTTGGACTTGATCTCTAAGACCTTTTCCAACTGATTAGTTCTGTGATTCTGTGACTCAATAGTTGGGCTCTGGAGAATTGAGGTACAGAGGCTTCCAATTCCAGCTTAAGACTACCTCTGAAGGTAGGTAAATCTAGGACTGAATGAACAGAGTATGTCCACTCCTGACCTGCCCTAGTTCAGAATGCATTGTAAAGATGTGAGTAAGTTACACTGGAAAAAAGCTGATTCTTCATCTCTTGCCTTTCTATAATACCTTAGGCTACCAAGCTATCTGAAGTAATTGGGTTTGATGGAAACACTATGGATGGAATACTATGGGCTGTCTGGAACTGAAATGAGGCTGGATGAGGCTCCGGCTAGCCTGACCTAGGGCAGGGCGTCCCTGCCCATGGCAGGGGAGTTGGAACTGGATGATCCTTGTGGTCCCTTCCAACCTGACTGTTTCTATGATTCTATGAAATATTTTGAGCCCCAGGCAGTTTTTTAGAAATGTGGTATTCTTTTTTTTCACTTGCTGAAGTAATTCCAAATTTAGACAGTAAGAATGCTAATGGCATGATCCAAACATACCCAGTTTCTGGACAAGTCAGTCTGTGAACTTCTCAGCACTTTCAGCCTTTAAGCAAAAGGGAACTATTTGCATACTGCTATAACTACAATCCAATACTTTAAAGTACTCCACAGGTATAAGCTAGATAATTTTAAAAGGAAATATACCAATGAACAGGCTGTATTTGAGCATATATGAAGTTGATTAGAAACATAATTAAATGTCTCTTATTATATTACAAACTTTGCTGTTTTCTCTACTCACTGATAAGTGTTTTTGCAGTCTACATTCCCATGTATCACATCATACCATATCTCACACCATATAATATCATATTATACCTGGTAATCTGGTAAGGAATTGCCTTCTATTATTTTTATAAAGCTTACCAGTGCTGAATGCAGCAACAGCATGAATACTTCATGGCTGTCTTGTAAACATGCATGTAAACTTGTTTAGGTCACTGTAGATATACTCCACACAGATAGAATTTGGTTTAGTCAATATAGGTATGTTACTCACTTCTCATTAATCTGTATGTAGGGATCCTCACATCGTACTGGGTCTAAACATTTATACTCTCCTGGGATATTGAAACATGTTTGCTGTGGAGTGCAGGTGAAGTTTCTGGTTTCACATTCGTTGATATCTTAAACACAAGAAAAAAAAGACCAGCTAAAGCAGAGAAATGTGTGTAGGACACCACTCTTTCAAACTGGTTTCCATCTTAAAGAATTGCCCCAAAATTCATAATGCTCTTGTACCATGAGATGTGACCTTTTGATAACTGCCCCTTCTTTAAAGTTCAGTTTTTACTCCATTCATTTCTGCTTATTGGAGTGCTCCCATATGCTAAGTGCTGCAAAAATAGAGAAGAAACTGGGTGTTCAAGCTTTCTCAACATAAAGAATAGGAGACCTAAAGAGAGATGTGCATAAGAGAGGAGAACATCTGAGGTCTCTCCTATGTAGCTATTTCTTAATCAGTAAAGCCTTACACCAACACACCAATTCATCTCAGTGGAACTATTCATGTGATGACATTCTTACCAGAGTAGCATCATTGACCCCCATGAGCATTTCACTGTGCAATGCCAAGACCAAGCATCTCAATTCTTTAAACCCTCTTCCCAGACACAGGATGTATTTTTTTTGTCCCATTGAGTTTTAAGCAGTATGGGAATGTTCTTACCTTGGCAGCTTCTGCTATCATCAAGCAAGTTATAGCCTGAAGGACAGGTACAGTAGTAAGAGCCAGGCCCATTCACACATTCGTGCTGGCAGAGGAACTCTGAGAAGCTGCATTCATCCATATCTGCAGTGGTAAAATAAATTTTAGTGTCTTTGGCTTCACAGTCAAACAAGCAGCCCTAGAGGCAGGTGCCCATCACCCCACTGGAAGCTGGCACCCTCCAGCTCCCTAGAGCTCTGAAGCAACCTGGCAAAATGTTCACAGTTAAACATTTTTGTCCTAAGGAAATCAAAGCTACTGCTGAACACAATGCTTGGCCTGTATTTATTTTTTAATACCTATCACCAGTTGGCCATGTTTTCAGTTCTGTTTTATGTCAGAGATAGAGCTATTCTAACAACAAAGCTACAACTGTAATTTGAAAGGAGAGACTTGGCAGTGGTTTTCTTTTATTTTTTCCCCCCTTTTTCTTCTGGAGAGCAAACTTCCCTTTCCCAGGGCCACATGGGTCCCAACAGAACTGCAGCAGCCAGCCCCAGCTGTTTTATGTTTCTTAGTCTCTAGTTAGTTACTTCCAAGGCATTCCAGCAAGACTAAAGAGCTCATCACAGCTTGGGTCAGACCTACTGGAAGGCCCAGCCATCTCTCAGATACCCAGGAAGCTAAACTGTCTGTCAGATCTGTGATTGAAAGAAGAAATTGTGCTCTTTTCCCTGTGTACTCATGAATTGGTCAGTTGTTGTATTCTGCAGAACTATGCTCAAGCAAGACAGATGAACTTCAGAGCTGCACACAGAGGCATGGCTGTCTGAGCCATGCAAAGGCACTAGACTCATCAAGGCTGCATTTAATCATTTCCTTATTTCCCTGTTCGGGGGAAGAAAGAAACAAAGCCTCAGCCAGGAACTCCCAAGTTCTTATTCCCAGCTCTGACATGTTGACTCTCTTAGGCAAAGCCCTTTTACTCTTCAGACTGAATTTCCCTTTCTTCTAAATTGGGCTCAGTCCATTTATACACTTCTGGTGTTTTGTGCAGATGGATTGGAAAGTATTTGAAGTCCAAATATGTTAAAGTAGCTTTATGTCCACAACCATATCATCAAAAGTGAGATAAAATGAAATCATCTGCATCATCCTGTTATTATGTGACTTGCCCCAGTGAGTTCACTGTGAAAAAAAACACTCTCCTAACAAAACATGAACTGAGACCTGACTCCATAAAGGGGCTGAGATATCACCCACACCCCTGAGGGGTCCTAGCCCAAACTCCAGCACATTGGATTCATATACCTGTGCTCAGCTGCAGTCAAGTGCTGGAGGACCTTAAATCCCCAAATAACCTACATTTCTACTGCTGATCCCACACAGGACAGACACACCTTTACTGTTCCTGAACAGTTCTGTCATTCTGCTGACTATCTGCAGAGAACAAGATGGTAGAGAAAGTATATATGAAAGCCCTCTGAAATTAAAAAACAATGCTGATGCTGGGAAAGCCAGTTTGAAATCTCTGCCTCTCTCCTTGAATTGGGGCAGGGATTCTATGAAACAATCCAGCAGTTGTAGAAGTACATATGAATCCTGGGTGTCTTATAGCAGAGTCCTCCTAAACTCCTAGAGAAAGATGCTCATCCAGAGAGATGTCATGTGCTTTGACAAGCATTTTCTTGCACAGAATTGTCAAGAAAAGGTTTTGTGATCTAAATCTGGGTGGTGGAAATTCTCTTTTGCTCTCAGACATGAATGAAGCTCAAGCATCATCCCTTATGTTGCCATCTTGTACTGTCAATGTTTACATGGCATTGCAGTGAACTTAACTGGCCCCCAACTGCCCATAAAATGGTGCAGGAGTCTAACTTAGAACTCTGTTAGAAAGTGGAAAATATAAGTTAGATGTTACAGCTCTAAATTTTAAATGTGTAAGACTCTTTAGAGGTTTAAGTTTCTGTTCTTTCCCTTGTAATAAAGAGGTTTATAGGGAAAACAGCTTTGGAAACACTAATCTATACTCATAGTGCATATCTCATGTCTTCTCTCTCAGAAACAGCATGTTACATCTGTTTACTGTAAATGAAAAAATAACTATTTTCCAGTGCACTTTTCCTTCCAAAAATACTGGCTGCATTATCTGGCTGTGGGACCATTAAACACAGAAAGAAGTTATGCCTTCAATTAAAGTATAATGCAGCAAAATGAAACACAACAAGAAGAGAGGAAAAACTACAGTGACACAAGCACTGTTTCTTCTACTGCATGCTCAACACATTAGCTATAGTTGTACTAAGAGCAGTACAGGGGGAACCAGGGAAAGTTTCAGGCAGAAGTGTACAGTTGTAAGAGCAAGAGGAATATGGGCTGCCCAGGGAGGTGGTGGAGTCACCATCCCTGGAGGTTTTCAAGGAAAGACTGGATGAGGCACTTAGTAACATGGTCTATTTGACTGGATAGGGCTGGGGGATAGGTTGGACTGGATGATCTTGGAGGTCTCTTCCAACCTGGTTGATTCTATGATTCTACATACATTCAATAGATAAATGGAAAAGTGTTTGATGTAAAATGCTACTTTAATCATGGAAGAATGCTCTAGGACTACCCCTACTTTACTTGCTCTAATAAAGCTTCCTGTTCAGCAGTACAAAGCATTTTCTCATGCTTTGCTGCTATTTTGGAGCTTTTTAATATTTAGCTTATTTCTTTAAAACCATTTACAGCTCTTCTCCATTGTGCTTTTCTGAGTATTTCCTGTGTGCTTTAACTGGAAAGAAGATCATACAAGTTGCAGCTATCCTGCTGCTAACTACGAAGCAAGGCAAAAATCTTCTAAAAAAGCATGTACAAAACAATACATAGGGAAAAAAAAAAAGAAGAAGACTTAATGGAATTAAAGAAACCAAATCAAGAAATAACTCAAGACAGTTACCACTGCAATTAACTCCATCAGCTTCCAGTTCATAGCCAGGTTCACAGCGGCAGAGGAAAGAGCCGTAGGTATTGACGCAGGTCTGAGTGCAAGGGTTTTCACTTGTGCATTCATTCACATCTATGGGAAACCAATGCCCAATGCATCAGTGAGTTCTCCCCAAGCTCTATTTGCAATTCATCACTCTAAAGCATTTCAAAGAGATTAGCTGTACAGTCTGGATGATTTGTTCTGAGAAAGTATAACCAAGTCGGTATTGTTTATTGGGATTCAGGAGGATGCCTGGATATAGCATGTTGGAAACACAACGTGCATAGAAATGAAGCATTTTGGGAATGTCTTCAATCAGAAGAATAGCATGGAAGATAGCAAAGAAATATTATTACAAATACATCTGTCTTTATCCTGCAATTTTAGAACTATTGAACTGATACTGTCAAAACAGAGCTAAGAAAAAAAATGTAGCAGGATATTCCTGAGGAAGACAACGCAATAAGGAACAGTCCCTCCTGGAAACCTAGGGCCAAGATAAAACAAACAAAAAATCTCTTTTTAGGTTATTAGCAGCTTCTGGACATCATTGACAAATATCATTTCCAGCAACATGTGGGAAGGTGCTCCCTGCTTAGTTAGGGAGAAAGCTTTAAGAAGAGATTAGGTTGACTTTGAGTTAGAACATCACAGCAAAAAGTGGTCTAATGTTCAGGACCCTAATCTGAAACTTGAGAGACTCAGATCTTATTTGCTGATCTGACAGAGTTTCCCTGTCTCAGGTGGGTCACACACCCTCAGACTTTAACAGTAAATTCAGAGCCTAAACTCTTGCAAATTTTGGTAAATTGAGTAACTTTATATTTTAGGGGGCCTTGGATCTGGTCATTTTGCATCCGTGCTATGAAACTACAGAAACACCTCAGGCAGACAATCCTATGAACGTTTTCAAAAGTAGGGTTAGGAAAGTCACTTGTATTGCAGGAACTAAGCAAGTCTTAAGGGTGTTGCTGGCTTTGGACCATGGTTTACTGTATACAGTACCTTGGCATGATCTTCCATCATCATTAAGGGTAAAGCCTGGGTTGCACGTACAGGAATAGGAACCGGGCACATTGGCACACAGCTGCTGGCAGTAGCCATAGCGACATTCATCTATATCTATAGATGGGAAAGAGAAAAAGTAGTGTGGGCTGTGTTTTCAAATGCAGGTACAAAGCAGCAAACACAACGAGTTAACAGTACAGATAACACAGAAGTCATTCATCCTGCTTGTTATGGATCTAACTGCCAGACTTTCAGGTGTGCAGATCCACAGTTATAGGTTATAATACCTCTCTCTACCCAGCAGAATGAAGTAATGTATTTTTGCCTGCAGCTGACATCTGTCAGTATGTCCTACAAACTGATTGTCACTGCTGTATTCTTCATCTTAATGTGATGCCATCAGGAAACCCAAAGTCAGTTCCTTTAAGCAGCTACCTTGAGGGAGGTGGTGGAGGCACCGTCCCTGGAGGTCTTCAAGAAAACCCTGGATGAGGCACTTGGTGCCATGGTCTAGTTGACTGGATAGGGCTGGGTGCTAGGTTGGACTGGATGATCTTGGAGGTCTCTTCCAACCTGGTTGATCCTATGATTCTATGATACCTGATAGCTGACTCAGCTCATCAGCTTAAGGACAGCCAATGCTGCAGCAGAGTTTTGTCAGAATCAAGATAGGAGCCTTTTTAACCTCCACACATATCAAAACTACTCACTAGAAAACCACTTTTATTGCTACTTTTTTTTTGTTTCTTCTTCTTCTAGACTTTTTCTATAAAATCCTTTCTTCCCCCAAATATTAATATTCACATTTTGTATGAATTTTGAACTGACAAATTATAGATTTGAAAATGCAAACAGTAAATTAATACCCAAATAGCATTTGGGGCTGACTTGCAGCATTAGCACTATGTGCATCTGACTTTTGTAAGCACAAGAAAATGCTCTAAGATACATATGATGTCTAGAAGAATTTTGCTTCTGTACTGGGAACTGGAGTAGTTATCTATTCCAAGTCTTTGCATTTCCTCTGGTATCCACTGGATTTTGACCTACTACTCTCAAAGCTCTGAAGCTGAGTTTGTGCAGTAGAAAACCAAGAGTATTATCTCTAGTCGGTTTGCCACAAGGAGCAAGACAAGAAGGCATGGATTTGATGAAATGACCCCCACCATAGATTCCAACACAAGAAAATCAAAATGACAGGATTCTCCCTGTGGTTCACATGTATGCATATATTCCAGCAGTCCACTATTTGTTAGCCAAATGGACTGCTTCCTGTTTTAGTGTTAAATATTCAGAACGTGTTGAAAACCTGAATTCTTGAGTGATTTGAACATTTACACAGTGTGGTAATACCATAAGAACAATACTGTTGCAGATCTGCTGTATGAGTGGCTACATCCTGCAATTCAAATTTATGTTCTTGGCCCCATTGTGGCAGTTTTAGCATAGAAAGTCTCAGGAAACCATTCTGAAAATGTCCAAAGTCTTGGAAATCCTCTCTGTAAAATAACAAGGACACTGACTCTCGTTTTAACCCTCGGAACCTTTTATTTCCCACTGCATTCTAAATATCAAGATAACCTAAAGGCCAGAGTCAGCTTTGGTATGTACATCAGCAGTAGGCCTGCACCAAACACTGAATGAAAGTGACATGAGTTGTAAATACATTAATACCTTATTTCATTAACACAAGATCATCCAGTCCAACCTAGCACCCAGCCCTAGCCAGTCAACCAGACCATGGCACTAAGTGTCACTGCATCCAGGCTTTTCTTGAACACCTCCAGGGACGGTGCCTCCACCACCTCCCTGGGCAGCCCATTCCAATGCCAATCACTCTCTCTGGCAAGAACTTCCTCCTAACATCCAGCCTAGACTTTCCCTGGCACAACTTCAGACTGTGTCCCCTTGTTCTATTGCTGGTTGCCTGGCAGAAGAGGCCAACCCCACCTGGCTACAATGTCCCTTCAGGTAGCTGTAGACAGCAATGAGGTCACCCCTGAGCCTGGTTGATTCTATGATTCTATGACTCAATACATTACTCTAAATATATGCTTTGCCTTTCCAGGACTGTTATCTCAGGAGTACTACATTTTGAGGATAAGGACTTGCACAGGGCTTCTTGTGGGTAGGTTGTGTAGGTATTGCTGTACTGGCTCCTCCTATATAAACTCTGCTGGGATAATTACAACAGATAGAAGTGCAGCTTTTCTGATCTGTGGTTTACTAACAATGCATCAAAAGAGCCTGTCTCTAAAACCCAGCCCAGTCAGCCCTCTGATTACAGTAAATAATCATTTACTGCTTTATGCCAGCAAAAATAATTTCTCCAAGACTAGTGGAAAGCAGGGAAAATGGAGACTTTTTTGATACTTAATGTAAAAAAATATAGCAACTCTAATTTGCTTTTTGGTCTTTGCATTGCCTCTGTAATAATACACCCACTTAACTGGGCAACCCTGGGATGTTATTGCCTCTCTTAAAGAGCATAAGCAGATACTTGAGTCCATTGACCAGTGCACCTCATCCCCATCCTATCACATATGCCTCTACAAATCCCAGCACAAGATTTTTTTTCTCTAAAGAGGATTCTCAGATATTAAGGAAGACTTAGGGGGATTGGAGGTTTGGGAGGTTGGAACTAGATGATCTTTGAGGTCCCTTCAACCTAAACCATTCTATGATTCTATATGTCAGGGGAACTACAAAATAGTAACTCTGCAAAGTGACCCATAGTGATCCACAGACCCAGCTTGTGTGAGGCTCAGGTCTGTACCGGCCAGGTGAGTACACAGCAGCTATTTGCAGTAGTTGGGAAAGCAGCTGTGAGTCAGTCCTTCACTGCAATTGGTGCTTGGGAGAAGAAAGTTGGAAAGTAACTGTAGAGGCTACAGGCATGAATGGGCAAGGAAGCCCTATCCTCTTTCCAGTAGAGGTGTTGTGACAGGATGGTCCAGCTCTGCAGAGCTGGCACCAAGCAGCCTGCACTGAGAGGACA
The DNA here is from genome assembly GCF_015220805.1 of Pogoniulus pusillus. Classification (NCBI taxonomy): domain Eukaryota; kingdom Metazoa; phylum Chordata; class Aves; order Piciformes; family Lybiidae; genus Pogoniulus; species Pogoniulus pusillus. Next base: position 18,108,441 of record NC_087264.1, on the reverse strand, counting down.
AAAACAATAATCATCAAGCTCTGAAAAAAAAACAAAACAACACAAAACAAAACAAAACCCAACCCAAATGTGTATCCTATCTCCTAGGTCCTATCTGCATACCTAGAATTAACATCTGCTTCATTATCCCATGGGCACATCAAGTGAAAGGAATGCGCTGGAGAACAGGGGAGCTGGAAGGTTTCCCTGTGCTGTTTGTTGAGGGATGTTGGGGTTTTTTGTTTGTTTTGTTCTGTTTTTTTTTTCACCAGGGCTGAGCTAAAAAGAAGAAAGGGACAATGCTGCAATAAAAGGATAAAACTGAAATGCAGCTGCTTAGAAGCTGATAAAATGATACATTTTTTTCTCGCCCCCAAGCAAAAGGGTTATTTGGAGCTAGGGATTTACCCACCTGTTTCATGGTATCAAATACTGATCCCTTTGGGTCCACACTGTCACAGTGTGGGAACGACAGGCTTGTTTGGGAATAGATCTTCTTGTGACTGTTCTTACATAAAAGGGAATCCATTGGACTGGGAATATGAAAATCCTGTATGTTAAATGTCTGTGAGTCATGTGGCATTTACATCTACATTTTCATTCTGTAAGAGCTTCTCTCTGCCAGGCATACCAATGGCACTTACAAGGATGAAAGTCAGTTTCCATGTAGCCAAAGGTTTGACCATGTGCTTGACAAAGACGCTAAGTGACATTGCAGCTATTCACATCCACACGTACAAGATGCCCAAATAATATGTCACATGAGTTTTTTACCTAAACATTGGCCTTCTAACAGCCAGTAGCCTTCAGTGCAGGAACAGGTATAGCCCCCTTCGGTATTTATGCAAATCTGGGTGGGATTACACTGGTGAGAATCTGAAGCACATTCATCCACATCTGTAACACAGAAACACAACAAGAAAATGTTAGAAATGGCAACAACAAAACATTGTTCATACCGTACAGGAACTTCCATCCACAAAGTGTACACCAGCCCTGTGTGAGGAACCAAGATGAGGGCATCGAGTCAGTCATCAGCAAGTTTGCAGATGACACCAAGCTGGGACAGATGTGATTGAGTTGGAAGGCAGAAGGGCTCTGCAGCGGGACCTTGACCGACTGGACAGATGGGCAGAGTCCAATGGGATGGCATTCAATAGCTCCAAGTGCAGGGTGCTGCACTTTGGCCACAACAACCCCATGCAGAGATACAGGCTGGGGTCAGAGTGGCTGGAGAGCAGCCAGACAGAGAGGGGTCTGGGGGTGCTGATTGATACCCACCTGAACAGGAGCCAGCAGTGTGCCCAGGTGGCCAAGAGAGCCAATGGCATCGTGGCCTGCATCAAGAATGGTGTGGTCAGCAGGAGCAGAGAGGTCATTCTGCCCCTGTACTCTGCACTGGTTAGACCACACCTTGAGTACTGTGTTCAGTTCTGGGCCCCCCAGTTTAGAAGGGACACTGAGATGCTTGAGCGTGTCCAGAGAAGGGCGACGAGGCTGGTGAGAGGCCTTGAGCACAGCCCTACGAGGAGAGGCTGAGGGAGCTGGGGTTGTTTAGCCTGGAGAAGAGGAGGCTCAGGGGAGATCTCATTGCTGTCTACAACTACCTGAGGGGAGGTTGTAGCCAGGAGGAGGTTGCTCTCTTCTCTCAGGTGGCCAGCACCAGAACAAGAGGACACAGCCTCAGGCTGCGCCAGGGGAGATTTAGGCTTGAGGTGAGGAGAAAGTTCTTCACTGAGAGAGTCATTGGACACTGGAATGGGCTGCCCGGGGAGGTGGTGGAGTCGCTGTCCCTGGGGCTGTTCAAGGCAGGATTGGACGTGGCACTTGGTGCCATGGTCTAGCCTTGAGCTCTGTGGTAAAGGGTTGGACTTGATGATCTGTGAGGTCTCTTCCAACCTTGGTCATACTGTGATACTGTGAAAGTCTAGTGGAGTAGAAAGAATAACCATAAGCTGAAGCAAAATTCATAAAAATAAGTGTCTGAGGACAGTGAGAACTGAGTGTGCTCATGGAATGTCTCCCTTTTGCAGATGCTCCAGCGTTTTTCAGAGCTCCTCAAGAAAGGGATCATATTACCTCAAGTTTTATATTATTTCCAGGTTTGCTTTGCCACTGAACTGGGATTTCTGTGCACAGAGCAGTGTTCAGCCCTAAGGAATGGCTGCTGAAAGGGCAATAAAAGCCCTCAGTGAAGTAGGAGATGAGCAGGAGTTTGAGAGATATACGAACAAAACTCAGACATACAAAAAAAATTACTTCCTACCATCACCGACGTAGACTACCTCACTATAATTTCTCTTACAGAAGGTTCAAGCAAAATCAACCTTTACCTGACAGAATAAAAAAGGGTATGTTTTCCTGGAATCAATTTCCTGACAATAAAAGTATTTTTATTTATGTATTTTTAAGCACTATCCATATTGTTTTTAGCATATTGGGGTTTTTATTACAGCCCTTAGGGTGTTTGAGTTGTGGGCTTTTAATTTATTTATCTATTTTTTTGCAAAGAAGGTGAATAGCATTCCTACATTTATGTAAGCCAGGACCCTGGAACCTAACTGATGAAAAATGCCTCTCCAAGTCAGAAGTTCAGTTTGAATCCCTCCTTGCTCAATCTCTTCCCTGATGTTTCTGGCGCTGAGGTTGCCTCTAGATGTCAGAAATGGGAATATCAAAAGATAAATAGTGTCATTTTTTCAACCAGCTCAGATATCTCTGTTTTATTTATTGATACCAAAATTATTTTTTCAATTCCATCATACTGTGCACTGGCCTTTGCTGAAGTAATATGTCATCCAGGCAATGCTCTCTTGATCCCCTCCTGATTCTTATTAACCCAGACTACGTTGGGTCATGACTGAAGTATCTCACACTGGGCTGGAGCAAGACACAACAACCCCATGCAGAGATACAGGCTGGGGTCGGAGTGGCTGGAGAGCAGCCAGACAGAGAGGGATCTGGGGGTGCTGATGGATACCCATCTGAACGGGAGCCAGCAGTGTGCCCAAGTGGCCAAGAGAGCCAGTGGCATCCTGGCCTGCATCAGGAATAGTGTGGTCAGCAGGAGCAGGGAGGTCATTCTGCCCCTGTACTCTCCACTGGTTAGACCACACCTTGAGTACTGTGTTCAGTTCTGGGCCCCCCAGTTTAGGAGGGACATTGAGATGCTTGAGCGTGTCCAGAGAAGGGCGATGAGGCTGGTGAGAGGCCTTGAGCACAGCCCTACGAGGAGAGGCTGAGGGAGATGGGATTGGTTAGCCTGGAGAAGAGGAGGCTCAGGGGTGACCTTATTGCTGTCTACAACTACCTGAGGGGAGGTTGTGGCCAGGAGGAGGTTGCTCTCTTCTCTCAGGTGGCCAGCACCAGAACAAGAGGACACAGCCTCAGGCTGCACCAGGGGAAATTTAGGCTCAAGGTGAGGAGAAAGTTCTTCACTGAGAGAGTCATTGGACACTGGAATGGGCTGCCCGGGGAGGTGGTGGAGTCGCCGTCCCTGGGGCTGTTCAAGGCAGGATTGGACGTGGCACTTGGTGCCATGGTCTAGCCTTGAGCTCTGTGGTAAAGGGTTGGACTTGATGATCTGTGAGGTCTCTTCCAACCCTGATGATACTGTGAAGCAGCAGAGGGCAGGAATTATGGCTCAGTATCTGTCCCTGAGGCACCCTGTAGAGCCAGGCAGCTGTAAAATTCCAACAGTCATGAAATAACTGATCTAGTCTGCCACAGCAGCATGTTTAACATTTTCACATATATAAATAAAGAACTCAATACATGTCATATATATGGAGAGAGTCTAGAGTTCCTGCCAACATCTGTAGCAGAGCAATTTATGGTAAGCCAAAGCTGGTAAGATAACAAGAACAGCACAATTAGAGCTAATTAACTCTGTCTGAAATTGATTCCCACATGTTTTTTGGCAAAACAGTCAAGGAAGTGGGAAAAGTGTAAGATAAGAAGTCTAGACTATATAGGTACATAAATACGTTGTTCAGTTCAGCCTTCACTTCTGCAGTCAGGCTATGGATTCTGGATCCTCCCATCATACAGCATATCACACATAATTAGTAGCATTTCAACAGAGATTTTATCTGACCATAAATTTAATAGGAATGGCATTAATGCTTTCTAGATGAAAACGCTCTCTATTTGTCATGTTTGCTTATTGTTTTAGGAGCGAGACCTTGGGACATGGCCAATTCTGCTGTTTCTAACCTATCATGAGCTTTAAAAAAGGACAGTTTAATTTTCCATGCTCCCTGCTTCCAGGAATATTGATAGATGAAGCATGATGCAAACATACTGTGGGTCAGGGTCTTACCGCTTCCTATGGTAGAAATGCTGTTTGAAGGCTATAGATCCTCAAGTCTTCTGTAGTGCACCTTTCTTGCAGGGGTATAGCATGCATCCTCAACAAAAGCAACAAGTGGCTACAGGATCAGTTTTGTTCACAAGTTGTCTTTGTAGAAGTTGCATGAGCAGCAGTACAATCATTCCAGGAAGGGAAGACATTGATTCTCTTTTGTTTGCTAACTACCAAGCAGATTTCTTTGCTGACTCCCAGTCTTCAACTTTTGTGGTGGTATTTGAGGCATATTTCCACAAGAACACAACATTTTTACAACAAAGGCTACCTGTGGGGTTTCTGATGTCCTTTGAGAAGCTAATCCAGCTGAAGCTGCCTCTTCAGAATGCTGTCTCCCTGCATTTTACACCAAATAATGCTTCAATAACACTATTAACAAAGTTTTATGCAACCAACAGGACTACTCAATAAAAGGACAGCACATGTGGCCAATAGATCCCTGAGATGCAGTTTTCTGAAGACTAGGAGTGTCTCATGTTCAGAGTAACTCGTGTTGACAGCCTTCACCACAGAAAGAAATACCACAATGTGTTGTCTGAGTCCCAAAATAAAGTCTGACCAGAATAGAAGTGTTACTAAAGTGAAGCAAGCTACTAAGAAACACTAGAAACACCACTGCCTCCATTCAGGGTGTTAATGATTGTGATATTTCATAGAATCATAGAATCATAGAATCAAGCAAGTCAAGAGACCTCCAAGATCATCCAGTCCAACCTAGCACCCAGCCCTATCCAGTCAACTAGACCATGGCACCGAGTGCCTCATCCAGTCTCTTCTTGAACACCTCCAGGGACGGTGCCTCCACCACCTCCCTGGGCAGCCTATTCCAATGCCAATCACTCTCTCTGGCAAGAACTTCCTCCTAACATCCAGCCTATGCTTTCCCCGGCACAACCTGAGACTGTGTCCCCTTTTTCTGTTGCTGCTTGCTTGGCAGAAGATCCCAAGCCCACCTGGCTGCAGCCTCCCTTCAAGTAGCTGTAGACAGCAATGAGGTCACCCCTGAGCCTCCTCTTCTCCAGGCTGCACACCCCAGCTCCCTCAGCCTCTCCTCATAGGGTTTGTGTTCCAGCTTTGTCGCCCTTCTCTGGACACACTCCAGCATTTGATGATTTCAGTGTCAATACCATAAAAGTATCAGATGATGCCATCCATCACTGATATCCAAGGGTAGTTTTCATCATACATAACCTGCTTTTAGTATCTTTCCCTGCCAAGATCCTTAGAAAACATTACCTGCATCCCAAAAGCAATTACAGGTTTTACTAACAGCTAGTGGTGTTGAATGCCTCTGCTGTGCTTGTGGCTAGATTACTCAGCATATGGCTACAAGAACTGCCATCAGATGAGCTAGGAAGCAAGTATAGACTGGGTCTGTTGTCAGTGCAAGCAGACAAAAGTATGTGGCAGTTACTATGCAGGATGGAAACAGTCACAGCTGCAGTGATCACACTGTGGCTTATGTGCTGAGAATTTAACCTATGGGAACTTGTCCTTGCTCTTCATCTTCCTGTTTGAAAAAGATGGAGATAAAATCTCCGTTGTAGTCCAGCCTCCCTCACTGTTTACCTTCTACATCTATTCATGGTGGAACATGTCCTCTTGTATACAGAGCTAGTTTGGAATTAGTCCATTTTCATGTGAAGCTTTCCAATCCCAATACAAATCAAACTGTATTGGGAGGCCCTGCAGTGTCCCACTGGCAGAAGTTCAGTTAGAAGTCCAAACCAAAATTAAAATTTTACTTGAACCAGAAACAATTCACTTTATTACTTCCCAACTTAATACTGAGCAATGTCATGGTCCATCTAGACCACCGTTCTCTGCCTCCAAATAAATACCATCTAGAATGTACACACAGCCTCATGACTTGAAGCCTCAAGTTTTAAAGATCCTTGGTTTACTGAGTGAATGAGAGAATAGGTAGGTTGTAACTCCCTATACATGTCAGGAAGCCCTTGCTGTAAGAGTCTGAGCACGAATCACAGTATCACCAAGGTTGGAAGAGACCTCACAGATCATCAAGTCCAACCCTTTACCACAGAGCTCAAGGCTAGACCATGGCACCAAGTGCCACGTCCAATCCTGCCTTGAACAGCTCCAGGGATGGCGACTCCACCACCTCCCCGGGCAGCCCATTCCAGTGTCCAATGACTCTCTCAGTGAAGAACTTTCTCCTCACCTCAAGCCTAAATTTCCCCTGGCGTAGCTTGAGGCTGTGCCAGAATTAATCACATTCCTCTGTCTTAGCTCTGTGTGCCTACCTTAAAAAAATATGACTGTGGTGGTTTGATGTAGCGAACCTGTGGCGCGCTGTTCTATTTACTTGACATTTGGACAAAGGCGAGGTGGCTGGGGCAATGGTGTTTCATTTGGGGAGTGGAAGGGTGGAGAAAGTGAGGTTTCATATTTCTGGTTGACTTTTGTTGGATGTGCTGATGATTTGTTTTTAGTGGTACAGCTTGTATTTTTAATGGATGGCAGGGTGCCTGGTGGCTGGACAGATATTATTTACAATGTCAAAATATATAAATGAACTCATTGTATTTAACATGCAAATTACTGGCTCTGTGTTTTATTACCTGTAAAAGCCAGCAGAAATCTTCATGGATTCTTTAGAATTTACACAGTATACACAGTATCACCAGGGTTGGAAGAGACCTCATAGATCATCAAGTCCAACCCTTTACCACAGAGCTCAAGGCTAGACCATGGCACCAAGTGCCACATCCAATCCTGCCTTGAACAGCTCCAGGGACAGTGACTCCACCACCTCCCCGGGCAGCCCTTTCCAGTGTCCAATCACTCTCTCAGTGAAGAACTTTCTCCTCAACTCGAGCCTAAATTTCTCCTGGCATAGCTTGAGGCTGTTTGTGCTGGCCACCTGAGAGAAGAGAGCAACCTCCCCCTGGCTACAGCCACCCCTCAGGTAGTTACAGACAGCAATAAGGTCTCCCCTGAGCCTCCTCTTCTCCAGGCTAAACAATCCCAGCTCCCTCAGCCTCTCCTCGTAGGGCTGTGCTCAAGGCCTCTCACCAGCCTCGTCGCCCTTCTCTGGACACACTCAAGCATCTCAATGTCCCTCCTAAACTGGGGGGCCCAGAACTGAACACAGTACTCAAGGTGTGGTCTAACCAGTGGAGAGTACAGGGGCAGAATGACCTCCCTGCTCCTGCTGGCCACACCATTCCTGATGCAGGCCAGGATGACATGATAGAACCATGAACGAAAAACTTAATTCATTGCCCATCAACTTAATAAAAAAGAGATAAATTAAAAGCTATGGATTAAAAAGAAAACAAACAACAACAAAAAAGTGTGGCAGCATATTAATATAGTCAGAATCAAAATTCAGGTGTCAAACTGCAGCACAATGACACATCTCACCAGGTAGGCTAATACTTATTAGAAGTCTTAGTGATCTTTTATAATGGCTCACGTCCACAAAGAACACAAAATGAGGCCACTCTCATTTGCATCAATAATATTGCAGGGAACTACAGCATAAGAAGAAAAACAATACTCTAATCCACTGAATCAGGACTAGATATAGTCAATATTGCTCAAACAAAAGAGGCTAAAATTAGGAGAGGAGATCAGTAATCTCAAGAGAGAACCATATATGTTGAGCCATTCTGTGAGTGTCTACAGGATCTTGAGGATCTGTTTTTTGGTCTGCTGCTTCCCACAGTTGAAATAAAATGCAGAGGAACATAAGATGGTGAAATTGAGAGCTAAAAATTGAAGAGAACTCTAACTTCAAAGGAATTTGCTAGGTGTGGTGGGCTCACCTGCAAGTGCATTTCAAGACAGACAAATGCACAGACAAATGCAAGATCACATATGAAGAGTGAAAACTGCTGGTCATGAAAATAAGTTTGAGGCTAGCTAGAATGTTTTGGTGAGAAGGACAAATCATAGGCTGTGAAATCAAAACAAGAGTGATGTCCACTTCCTTCATAGGCTTACTGAGATGTATAAAAACATAGATAACACATTTGGCACCACTCTCACTTGGGCTGCTGGCTGAGCTGCATCTCTCCAACCTCACCCTCCGTTTTGGGCTAATCCACTTTGCTTCCTAACCTCCTGGCTGAACCTCCATTCTTTCTTGGGACTGGGGTAAGGTTGAGAGGGGTAGGGAGAAGGTGAAGGGGCGGTTGATAGCCCCTCCTGGGGACTCAGGTTTCTGGGAGGGCTGTTGCGTTTCTGTATTACCTTTTATTTTGCATATTTTCTGTCTGTAACTATATATACTGTAAATATCTGCTTGTATATTGTGCTAGCTGTAAATATAAGCTTCATTCATATTTCCAGAGCCAGCTGAGTCTAGTCTGGGTGATTTCTAAAGTGTGGGAGGCGGGGAACACCCAAACCATCACATCCAACAGACGAGAAGGAGCAGAGGTTCTTAAGAACTGGAAGCATCTGACCAGTGGAAGGTGATGTTCAAAACTGCATTGAAAAGTACAGAAGAAAATAAAGTCCTTAAGATCAGCTGATCAGTTCAGAAGCAGTATCAGAGTCCTTCAGAAAAAAAATATATTTTCTTGACTAAAAGCTACTTAAATAGAAGTGAAACAAATATATTGTGAGCTATGATTACATACCACATGACAGAGTAAATACATGTGGAGAATTTAACAAAGAAGCTCTTTTTCAAGGAGATGATTTGCACCTGTCACTAGAGGAACATGGGAGACTCTTGCCTTGTTATGTCCATCCAATGGTGCTGAAAATGGTCGGACCTATGACTCCATAAGTGTGGCATATGCTCAGGGTGTTGTGACTGTCCTACTCCCTCCATGACAGTACCTTTCCATGATAGCTGTCAGTATGACAATGCCCCTAGTAGAGAAGTATCATGAAAGGAAGTGGACTTACTATCTCTGAGCTAGAACCACATTCTTGGAGACTTTGGCTTTTAGAAGAGAAACTTTGCTTGGACTCTGTACTCAAGAGGAAAGCCAATGTGGACAGCAGATTTCCAAGACAATATGCTTTTGGCAATGTGTGCTGTTTTACAGATGGACTGTTACATTTTGTTCTATTTGGAACATATTTAGCATGCATGATTTCCTTTCTTAAGTAATGAATTCTGATAATCATGCCACAAATTTCTGTGGGTCACAGTAGTAGCTGTGTCTGTGTTTCCTTCTTCTGATCAGCCATTGACAAAAGTAGGTATGTTTTATGTGAGAGCCATTAGCACCACCAGATTCAACATAGTAAGGTTGAAAATTGATTTGACATCTGTCAGAGCATAGATCCTGCAGACTGAAAAAAGTATGCTTGGAAAGTCTTCTTCCTCCTTCTACTAGGAGGTGTGGGTAATTTTGGAGTCCTACTTCTTTATTTTAGTCCAGCTGTGGTACCATCATAATCTCAGGAGCAAAGTTCTTGCAGAGGCTCAAGGCTGCAAGCTTATTCCAGAATCTCTGCTCAAACGCTGAAGCTTGTTCAGCCATTTATAACCCTTGGTGTTCCATTTTAAAATAGCACCAAGATTAGATGTCTGTCTTTTATAGGAATAATTGCAGGCCAGGACTAAACATCCAAGCTCAGTAACATGGGTATCGGTTCCAAGATGACTTGGAACAGAGCACTTCCCCAAACTTCTCCCCATTCCTTATTTGGACACTGAGAAATAATTTCCTCAGTAGTAGATTTTTACTCAGTGAAATCACATGTTTTCTCAAAACTTTTTTTTTCCCCTCAAGATAATTACATTTGATAAGACAAGGGGAGAAACAACAATGCCACATTCCTAAAGTGCAGACTGAAGCCAAATTCAAACTGCTGCTGTGTGGGGTCAGTGGGTTTTTTTTTAGGGATGACTGACCCTGCTGAGCCTGAACATAGTCCAAGATCAACTCTCTAAACACCTGTTTAATTGCATATTTCGCTGTCTGAAGACTGGTTGTTGATTGCTGACTTGCTTTTTTAATCTGCATCCCATATGCACTATGTTATTGATGGATTGATTGATTGATAAACAAAGATTGAAGTGTTTTGTTGGTGTGGGTTTTTTTTTCACTGAGATGGTCAGTCTGGAAGTGTGAGGCATAAATCTGTAATACTACTCCTTCTGCCCTGGTATGAAAATTGCTCAACATGTGTCACAGGTCTCCTGCCAGCTATCTGAGTCTCTCCTTAGCTAGCACACTAACATTACTCAAAGATGATAAACAACAGCTAAACTGTGAAAAGATGTTGCTGTTTGAGTGCTCTTCTAGTCCTGCTTTTATGAGTGAGATTTATACAACAGCCACGCAGATAAGCAAACAACAAGGGAACAAAAGGTGCAGCTGCCTCATCCTCATCTACTCAGAATAGACCTATGCATGGTTAATATGCTTGGCATCACTTGTATGACCACAGCTCCTCCCTCCCACCAAATCCCAGGGCTCCCTGTTGGTAAAGATTACACCCGATTGTGTGGACTATTCCTGGTGTCCCATGAGAGCTTTTGCACAAATGCACAAGTGTGTATTAATCCTGGCATCAGACATTACTGATTTCATATAAGGGCTCTGCTTAAACATGGAAACTCATGGACTGGGGCATGATTGTACTCTCTGGATCCATGATTTCCTGCTGCAAGTTCTGCACAAGTTATGAAATCCATTGCCAACATATATGATTTGGGAATCTCAGTTATCTCCCAATTGCACTTACACTATTTCAAGTAGCTGTGGTACAGCAGAACAAGAGTGACCCAATTAGCCTTCTGGAGAGGGACAGAGGTGTGTTAGGATCCCACTGATGACACTGAACCTGATGACTTAAGAGGTACCAAATGGTTGATGCTCAACATGGCTGCATCAGCAGGAAACATTTTTTACCTACATAAAAAGGGATGTTACTGTTGTACTTCTCAAAATTTACCCATTTTGTGTGATCATATGCCACACAGAGATCTCCTCATAGGGTGATGAGAACTTAGCTAAGAACATTCCCAGCTGCTAGGAAGTTATGCAAGTGACACTTTCCATTGCAATAGACATGAAAAAGATGAGCAGTCAGAGCCAGAAAATGCACACAAAGAAATTAAAGCTGTGTCCAGTTCTGGGCCCCTCAATTCAAGAGAGATGTTGAGGTGCTGGAACATGTCCAGAGAAGGGCGACAAAGCTGGTGAAAGGCCTGGAACACAAACCCTGTGAGGAGAGGCTGAGGGAGCTGGGGTTGTTTAGCCTAGAGAAGAGGAGGCTCAGGGGTGACCTCATTGCTGTCTTCAACTACCTGAAGGGAGGTTGTAGCCAGGTGGGGTTGGTCTCTTCTCCCAGTCAACCAGCAACAGAACAAGGGGACACAGTCTCAAGCTGTGCCGGGGAAAGTATAGGCTGGATGTTAGGAGGAAGTTCTTCCCAGAGAGAGTGATTGGCATTGGAATGGGCTGCCCAGGGAGGTGGTGGAGGCACCGTCCCTGGCGGTCTTCAAGAAGAGACTGGATGAGGCACTTAGTGCCATGGTCTGGTTTACTGGATAGGGCTGGGTGCTAGGTTGGACTGGATGATCTTGGAGGTCTCTTCCAACCTGGTTGACTCTATGATTCTATGATTTCTAGCAGAAAGTCCTTACAATCCTCCCTTTGCTACATGATATGAAATAGTCTCATGCAAGAACCTCTGGAGAGGCTTATAAACTTTCACAGAAAGGGAGTAGAACCATTAACACAGAGAAAGTGGGTTTTCCATGGCTGAATTCTGTATTTTCCCTGCAAGCCCATGTGATAGTTTAGAAAGACTCCGTAAGAAGGAATATGTTTAAAATACAGCCATTGAAAGCACTATTTGTAAAGGTGTTAAATGCATCTGTGAAATCCTATTTGCTTCTCCTCTGAAAAATTCTTTTAAAGGCTTTTTTGTTAGGACACAGAGCATGAGAGAACTAAAATAAGAGAATTGCTATTTGCACTTTGGCACCCTGGGGAGCTTTGAGAAATCACTAGCACAAATAGTCCAGCCAGCTGGTTTAGCCAATTGGTGGTCAGTTTATATTTCCTCTAATAAGTGAACTTCTTGACCGTACATTTTAACTGAGTCATTAAGGGCTCCTTTTCCAGTTCTTTTGGCAGGCTAAAGAAGTCTGAGACTGTGAATAGACTGCAGTAACTAGCAAAGAGAACAGCTCTGCTTTTAATACAGCTGAAGAAATTGATCCAAATGGATCCAGGAATTAAAACTTCAATGAAAAGAAAGGGATGCAAATATCCACCTGCAGGATATAACAGAAACTATTATTGGAAAGGTTGCTTCTTCCATTAAAATGCAGCCACTTTAGACGTGGAACACGACAAAGCTTTAACTATTGCTCAGGCATGTTGTACAAAGCCTTTAGAGGCTCTGATCAGCTATGCATGACTCAACACCCACATCACTAGTCTGCCTAGGTGCAGCCACAGACTCTGCAGGCAGTGGGAGTTAGAAGTCCTTGGGAAGGGAAAGCTTCACATCTCTGTTCATGGCAGCAACCCTTGCCAGCTGCTCTAAAAACTGTCATGACTGACCACAAAGAGAGTGCTTTGCTTGGCACTAAGGGTACTGGGGAGCTTGTCAGAGGATAAAACTGTTATTCATATTTCATCTGAGTTTTCAAATCTGTCCACCTGACAGCATGCTTTATGATAATCTCAAAGGCACCACAAAGCCAAGGTAATTTTTGCAGAAATATTAGGGCCTTTTGGGCTCTTTTGTAAGCAAAGAATGGGTAGTGCACAAAAGCCAGCAGAGAAGAAAAATCTTTGAGAATTACTCTTTGCAAACACTGGCTTCCAGGCTCAGACAGCTGTGTCCTCATTACTGTTAATAGCAAAGAGCTATGCACGTTGGGCAAGATTCCCTTTTGAGTGTATACAACACAAGCCATCTCTTTATTTCTGTGGTGGTGATCACTGGAAAATGCCTATAATCCCTCCTCAAATAACTGGCTTTAACTCAGATTTGGCATTCACTGTTTTATAATGATTGAGCCACATTTGCTTGCAATGTTCCAAAAATTGCAGCCAGCCAACCAGGATGCAAACCTTCCTGGATAAATTAAGATTGTGTGGATATGGGAGGTTTGCTTTGTTCCAATTAGTGTGTGATGTGGATGTCTACTGGCAGTTCTCCTGCCTTCCTTACTCTCAGTTCATAGCTCCCTGGAAAAATAGGTGTTTCATCTCAAAGGGCCTTTTCCTTTGATTTCCCTCTCATTGTTTTAAACCCCATTCTGTTAAACATGCATAAACCAAGGCTGAAACTGTCAAGATTTGTGAAATCATGAGATAATAAGCCCTCAAAGCAGAGGCACTGAGCCTTTAGAGGCAGAAAATTATTAAAACTGACAGCTTTAAGGAGGACCATGACAAGTTCTGGACGGTTGTGAAACTCTCAGGCAGCACCAGATATGAGGCTGAAACTGCAGCAAAGAAAATTTCTAACAAAAATTATCTAACAGTTGTAGGAGTCCTGGCAACTGCCTGTCAATCAATAAATCAATTGAGATAGAGACAGATCTTCTTCTGTGCTGATCTTAGAGTAAAACAGATGAGTTGATCTGGATGATCTTGCCTCTTCTCCCAGGCAACCAGTAATAGAACAAGGGGACACAGTTTCAAGTTGTGCCAGGGTAGGTATAGGCTGGATATTAGGAGGAAGTTCTTCCCAGAGAGAGTGATTGGCATTGGAATGGGCTGCCCAGGGAGGTGGTAGAGGCACCGTCCCTGGAGGTGTTCAAGAAAAGACTGGATGAGGCACTTAGTGCCATGGTCTGGTTGACTGGATAGGGCTGGGTGCTAGGTTGGACTGGATGATCTTGGAGGTCTCTTCCAACCTGGTTGATTCTATGATTCATGAAATTCAAGATTCACTTCACAGAAGACCTGAGAGTAAAATTCTTCCCTTCTCATTACTACTCCTACTTCACTATATCAGTTTCCACCTGGAGATCTTAGAGCACTTTAAAATTAGTGGTAAAACTTAAAGTCTGTGTGGCTGTCCTGGGTTTGGCTAGGATAGGGTTAATGTTTTGGGTTTTGATTTTTGCTTCACAAGAAGCTGGGAAGGGCCACAGCCAAGAGAGACTCTGAACCAATACTGGGAGAAATGCTTGTGAAGACAACAGGAGTATACTGCACACTGAACAGTCTCCTGGAGGCACCTAAGAGAAAATGATTGTATTGCAGATTAGTGGTAAAGCTTGTTAGCAGTGCAGTTCATCACAGCAGCAATATTTTGTATCTGTGCTTACAGAAACTGTTGTGGTGGGAGAACTATTTCACTGGATGTTGAACAAACACAGCTAGAACAGGGACTGCCCTACTCACACAGACAGAGCTGCACATTCTTTTCTCCACAGCTTCAATGCAGCTTTTTTTTTCACCAGAATTCAGAAGTTGCTGGCTAGCACCAAAGGGTGAACATGTGGCCAGACAGACTACCAATGTCACAGGCAGTCCCACTAGCTCACACTGTGTCCACGAAAGCTCACAAATAGACATGTTCCCACTGAACATTTCCAAGCCAAATCATTCAATACCAAGTAGTCTTACCTGAAAAAAAATCCCCACATGTTCTGTTTAGGTGACTGAAAACCAAAAGAAGTAGCAAATGAATAAACAAACCCAGCAATGTTCACAACCAGCAGGGACATTAAATGTCTGTGGTTATTGCTGGAGCAAACTCTGGCCCTTATGCTCCAGAAGGCATATCCCAGTGAATTTTCCATTATGTGGGCCCACTCTAGTGAAAATCTAAATTACTAGGGGCTTTTTTTTCCCTTTAGTAACTTTCCTTAGTACTTTACTAGTCTCCAATCAATGATTTTAGACAGTGCTTTATCACAGTACCACAGTATCACCAAGGTTGGAAGAGACCTCATAGATCATCAAGTCCAACCCTTTACCACAGAGCTCAAGGCTAGACCATGGCACCAAGTGCCACGTCCAATCTTGCCTTGAACAGCTCCAGGGACGGTGACTCCACCACCTCCCCAGGCAGCCCATTCCAGTATCCAATGACTCTCTCAGTGAAGAACTTTCTCCTCACCTCCAGCCTACATTTCCCCTGGCGTAGCTTGAGGCTGTGTCCTCTTGTTCTGGTGCTGGCCACCTGAGAGAAGAGAGCAACCTCTTCCTAGCTACAACCACCCCTCAGGTAGTTGTAGACAGCAATAAGGTCACCCCTGAGCCTCCTCTTCTCCAGGCTAAACAATCCCAGCTCCCTCAGCCTCTCCTCGTAGGGTTTGTGCTCAAGCACAATTCAGCATTTCGCATCCCTCCCTGGATCAGAAAGGATGACCTGTGGATGGATCACTTATTTCTGAAATGGTTTCATGTCCCAAGCTTCTAGATGTCAGCTTGAAATTTTGGTGGAGCAGAATGTGATGGTTATTTTGTGATGATTTACATCTCTTGTCAGATTCAGCAAGCACATGACTTGCTGGGCCATTGACAGATACACTACAAATTATCACACAGTATCACAGTATCACCAAGGTTGGAAGAGACCTCATAGATCATCAAGTCCAACCCTTTACCACAGAGCTCAAGGCTAGACCATGGCACCAAGTGCCAGGTCCAATCCTGCCTTGAACAGCTCCAGGGACGGCGACTCCACCACCTCCCCGGGCAGCCCATTCCAGTGTCCAATGACTCTCTCAGTGAAGAACTTTCTCCTCACCTCCAGCCTAAATTTCCCCTGGCACAGGGGAATTGTTACCTGCAAATTACATTTAGAGGTATTCTCCAGTCTGTGCTGTAGCTCTCTGGGCTCAAATCTACATTTAGGTTTTAAAAATTGCTTGAGGACTATGCAGATAAAATGTTCCCTGTTTTCAATTAAATTCATAGGCATTATCAGAGGTTTTAAAAAACCTTATTCTCTAATACCTTTAATGTCAACAAGCCAAGCTGTCATGTTGCAAGAACTAAAAATAGGAAAAAAAAAAAGAAAAAAAAAGAAGAAAATCACTGATTTAAAGGAGAATTTTGCCTAAAAATACCATGAATAGCATAACACAGGTTTTACAACCCTATTTCTTCAAAGAGCACTGATTTAGTAGAGAGGAATATCTCTTTCCTAAAGCTGGCATGCTAGAGTCTTTTGGGATGCCTGCATCAAGGCAACTGATGGCTGTCTGTGCACAGTTCTGGGCTATTCTATCACAAAGTCAGCTCTGCTTTTAATTAAAATAATTTCAATCTGCTTCTGAATTAAAGCTCCAGATGCAGCACTTAGTGATTTGCTGGCAAGAAGTGGTGTATGTATTGCTGCAGTCTGCCTTTGAAATACATGAACATAATCCAAGGCTGCTCCAGCCTATGCCAGGTTTGGGAATCCCCACAGGGGTTGCAATACCAGGAAATTAGCAGCCCCTGCTATTGCTTTTAGACCACATTCCCTCTCCCTGGCCTGGTTCCTGCTTCAGCAATAAGGAGTGGTAGTCTGGCAAACTGACCCTGCACTGCTCCAAGATTCTTCCTTCAGAAAGCTTAACCAGGTAGCCTGACATCCCCTATCTCAGCTTTGTCTTGTTCCACAGCAGTGACAACTGTTGTTTAGTGGGTGGGGGCTCTTACCCATGCTATGAACTTTTTTTCTGCAGCATTAGCTAAAGCAAACTTTGTTCTTTTGTGCCTCTGTGCACCCTAGAAGCTGGAAATACATCAAAGTACTCTAAAGTACAGGAACTTAAAGAACTTAAAGATACCTGATAGCACCTATCCCACCCCCAACTTTTGCAAGATTTCTTGCTAACAATTGTTCTGGGCAGTTTTAAACGCTTCTGCTGATACGTTTTGTACTGTTCCTCCACTGCAACACACCTAGTGCACTCCTGTGTAACCTAATCCACATGTATCTACTGTCATAAAAGGCTTTACTGTGTTCACTCTGAAAGTAATTTTCTTTCATTTCAGCAAATTATACCCTATTTAGGAATAATCATTCTTTTGTACCACCCACCATATACTACTACTTCTCTGACCTTTACAGTTCAAATTGCTGTCATCTTAGCCTAAGTTTACAATATGCTTAACTCTGTTAATCAAAGTCAGACTCAATAATGCTGTTGCTCTTTACTGAGATTACCATAAATTGATCTACATTTATCTGGTAGTAAGTTACTTACACTTAATGTCAGAAAGTTGGATCCATTCTCAGCAGAACACATTGAAGGACTGTCTTTGTTTTGGGATTGAGAAGTCTCAATAATACTGCCAGAAACTACCCCATGCTGCACTCCTTTTGATGACATCACTGCCTGGTTCGTATTCCATCAGATGGGCACATGTTAAGTTACAGAATCATAGAATCAACCAGGTTGGAAGAGACCTCCAAGATCATCCAGCCCAACCTAGCACCCAGCCCTATCCAGTCAACTAGACCATGGCACTAAGTGCCTCATCCAGGCTTTTCTTGAACACCTCCAGGGACAACGACTCCACCACCTCCCTGGGCAGCCCATTCCAATGCCAATCACTCTCTCTGCCAACAACTTCCTCCTAACATCCAGCCTATACTTTCCCTCAGCACAACTTGAGACTCTGTCCCCTTGTTCTCTTGCTGGTTGCCTGAGAGAAGAGGTCACCCCCCACCTGGCTACAATGTCTCTTCAGGTAGTTGCAGACAGCAATGAGGTCACCCCTGAGCCTCCTCTTCTCCAGGCTGCACACCCCCAGCTCCCTCAGCCTCTCCTCACAGGGTTTGTGTTCCAGGCCCCTCACCAGCTTTGTTGCCCTTCTCTGGACACGTTCCAGCACCTCAACATCTCTCTTGAACTGAGTGGCTCAGAACTGGACACAGCACTCAAGGTGTGGCCTGACCAGTGCAGAGTACAGGGGAAGAATAACCTCCCTTGTCCTACTGGCCACACTGTTCCTGATGCAGGCCAGGATGCCATTGGCTCTCTTGGCCACCTGGGCACACTGCTGGCTCATTTTCAGCTACTATCTATCAGTACCCCCAGGTCCCTTTCCTCCTGGCTGCTCTCCAGCCACTCAGTCCCCATCCTGTAGTGCTGCTTGAGGTTTTTGTGGCCAAAGTGCAGAACCCTGCACTTGGCCTTGTTAAATGTCATCCCATTGGCCTCTGCCCACCTATCCAGCCTGTCCATGACCCTCTGCAGTGCTCTCCTACGTTCCATCTACTGACATGTTTCCAGTCCCTTGATTTCCTGGCCATAACTGTAGCTTTTCTAGATTTCTGTGTATTACTGCATGTACAATCTTCCCTTTCAGTGTCACCTGTGTTCAGGTTGTACCACAAAACCAGTGGTGCGTTTAATCCAACCAGCAATTCACCAGCTAATGCTTCATTTACTCAGGGAGGCTGGGTGGAATACATTTTTTTCTTCAACAACAACAAAAAAAATATAGAAAATGGGAATAAGCTCAAAATATTATAACAAAACAGACCTTTCTTTTCTTTTTGGGATGGAAAATGAAACCAAAACACAAAACAAACAACATAGTGTCAGACCAAGCAGTAGATCATGAAGTCATTCAGCCCCTGAGAGTTTATGATGCACTGTTCTCCCTCTCCCTCAGGGTTTTATCTATCTGATGCAACTGTTTGTAATTTCATTATTGAATGCTTTATGAAAACAAACCGAATTTGTTCTCACTATAGTGCCATATAGATGCAGATTTAGGGATTAGGAGTTTGCATAGATACACTTTTAGGTGCCCACATGAAGACACCACACACCCCCCAATTTTCAGAAAGTGCTGGATGCCTCTGCCTGAAAACCTTGGTCCCTCAAAGTTTTTCAGCTACTTGCTCAGATACTAAAATTCCTCAGGCAATTAATCAATTAGGAAAACAATATTGACCAAAGAGGTGTAGGTCATACTGGCCTCCTGTGGCAAAACCAGTGAGTGTGGATGTGCTAAATGTCTGCTAAGGATGAAGGTCAGCAAGAGCAAGGGCTTCCACTTCAAGTGTCCTATTTGTTATACTGCTGTTATCTGAACCACCCTTCTCACAGTGCAGTGTAGCCTTATACCACAGTATACCTGCAACCACAAGTTATGGTTGAAAAAAACTAAAAGCAGAAAAGGATTTGCTGGTGTTAAAATTTAAGGTGGGCTTTGGTGGCACTTTTGGTTATCCTCAGTTGGTATGCCCCATCCAAGAAGCAGAACACTGAAACTACTGCCCTGAACTGGGCTGGTGATGTATGACTCCCATTCATCTTCTGGTAGCTTTGTTTTCTTTGAAAAACTCCCTCATCTCATTGAAGTACTGAAATAGGAAGCCAGTCAGTTGGCAGATGAAGGGGTCAGAGCATGTTAAACTTACATCACAAGGCTCTTCTGTTTCTGCATGGCAGCTCTGTCATGGATCTGCTGCCTTAGAGACAAGGCTAAGTAGCAATGCCAGGACATTACCTTTGCCTGCAGAGTCTAGCAAAACACACGTCCCATCTGGCTGATTTATACTGGCAAAGGAGCCAGTTCATGTTTTAGATATATTTTGGCTTAACATCTTGATTGTGACATATAACCATGGCCAATTTCAGACTGGAATCAAGCAAAAAGAAACAAAGCTAACCCAAAAAATATAAGGGAGAGGCCAATAAAAACCAGTGACTTTATTTAGAACAGGGCCATTTCTAGGCACTGTGGGTGCTGCAAATATATGCAGAAATTAACATTGGCCTGAACAAAGCGGTGGTACTGTGAAGGCCACTGAATATAAACACATCTTCCAGGTAAGG
Organism: Pogoniulus pusillus; assembly: GCF_015220805.1. Classification (NCBI taxonomy): domain Eukaryota; kingdom Metazoa; phylum Chordata; class Aves; order Piciformes; family Lybiidae; genus Pogoniulus; species Pogoniulus pusillus. The sequence continues at coordinate 18,088,393 of NC_087264.1, read as the reverse complement.
AGAGACACTCTGTCACATACTGAACTCTGCACATTATGCCACAGGGAGGTAGAGAAGGTGTCACTTATGCAATCAAGGTCCCTGAGGGTCCCAGCAGAAAGCTAGGCATGGATCATCATCCATAACTAAAACAGACACCCATAGGGAAATAAGAGAAGGACAAGACATGGAGTAAATGCATGGGAAGGGCACTCACAAAGTCTGTTATCTTCCAGCATCAGTAAGTGACTTTGTTTCCTTATAAGCCCTGTAATTGTCTACTTGGTGGGACTAACTTGCATGACAGCTATCTTTAAAAATGAAAGCACATGAAATCCACTCTAGAGCAGACAGAACTAATTGGTACATAGTGGCTTTAACTGATTTGGCGCTGCTGAAGGCCCTGGAAGTAAGACATAATAAAGACAGACAGGCACAAAGCCCCTTAGACTCACTGCTAACAGTGGTTCCATATGAGGAATCTTTCAGCAAGGTGAGAGTCCTTCCCTGGCTAGCACATTTCTGAGGATGTGGCAGACTAGGCATGATTATTGCTCCTCTGAAGTTAGTTTCGTACAGACTTCTGCCAACTATTTTTTTGAGTAAGTGAAGTCTCTCATTACCTGGCTCAGAGCCCCACCAAGCCCCATAGTATTAGTTAAACCTCTTTCCCTTGTATATCCTTGCCCCCTGCAATCAAAAAAGTGAAAGACAGGTGAGATCCCCAGGTTCTTGCCACCTCATATAGTGAAGTATCATGCAATTGGAGGAAAATGGGAAAAAGGAAATGCATCATGAAATACAGAGGTCACTGTCTAAAGGGTTTTTAACCTTCCTATGTCTGGACTGTGGCCTGCACATCTAAGAAGACACAGACATTGTCCTTCCTGTGGTTATACCCTTTCTCTGCATACAAGCCAGTTACAATTTGCAATATAACACATTCTCATGCAGCTGCCACACTCTGTATGCCCCTAGTAAGCACATGAAGACACTTCAAGAGACAGTGTCAGTTTAGCTTGAGCTAAAGCTGAAAGCAAAGTCAAACACTCCTGGCAACCACAGTTTTCAATCATGAGTTGATATTCTGACCAGCTGTGTATTATTCCCTCACAATATCTAGAAATCCTCATCATAAGGAGTAAGAAGTCTAGCAGGAGGAAAATATGTTACCAAACTCCCTGACCATAAGCTTAAGTCAGTGGCTTAAATGAAAGGCAGCTTAACTCCAACCTCATAAGTTCACTGCAAGGATTTCTGCTTCAAGATCTTAAAATCTTCACCTAAGTCAATGAATATGGTCCAGGATCAGAGGACTAAGAGTCTTTGGTCTCTAGCTGACTACCCATCTACCTTCCCAGTATATCTATAGTTGATTCAAGTTCAGTTGTGGCCATACTGTAGTTGTGTTTATTATCCCTTCTCACATCATTGCACGTCAATAGAGTCAGTCAGTGCTGCTTGAAAGGCACGGACATGCAGAATGATGGACTTGCACCGATTGTTACACCTAGCCATACTCAGGAGCCTGCTAGTTTTCATTCCAGTACACAGAGATGATGGTTTTCCTAATAGCATGCAAGCCTTCTTGGCTTGCATGTTGCATTTCTTGGTTCAATTTTATTAGGTCTTTTGTGAGTAGTAGAAGCTTCACAAATAAATGAAGCACTTGTCCGTACTTTAACCACCAGAATGTACTCCTCTCGCTCTGCACTTAGCCAGGAATGAGGGAAGGAATAATCCAAGCCACAGGCAGCTCAGTTTACCCTGCTACAGACAGATGTACAGCAACCTTTTCTGTCCAGCCAACTCCTCCACTACAAGTGGATTCACTTCATTGAAAAGCAGCATTTCCACCCTAATTGTCCTTGGTAAAATCTGCTCGGGGAGAATAAAAAACTATTGATGGTCAAATTTCTGCAGGAATGATCTGACTGATGGACACTGCTGATCTTACCTTTCCTCAGCCCTGGCCCATTGTTTGTGCTGGTGCAATGATTTCCTGAGCTCTGAGCGTTCTCAGATGTACCTTTCTACCCATGAATATTTTCTGTTCAACTCATGATTACCCTTATGAAGACTGTGTGGGCTGTGAATTGACCAGGCCATTAGATCAGAAGCACTGAGGCTGGACCCAGAAGAATTAAAGTTATGTTTGTCTAGAGCAGTACATTGTGGATTTCTCCAATGCAACAGGACTATGTTAAGTTGTGTCTGTACTCTATGATGTTAATAATCTCTCTTACATCAGTCTCCTGGCATAGCCTTCTGTCTTAACATACACAGTTTATATTTTTCCATGTCTTCATTTTACCTGGCTTGTCTAGTCTCACTACATTAGATAATGAAGGATCAACCACCTTGAATAGTGCTAAAACATTAACATGAACACAGAATAAGCAGATGTTGACTCCAGGAGCTAATAAACTGCTGAAAGCTTCCATAGCACAGGTGTTCCTGGAGTAAATGAGAGATGCTGATAAAGTTCTGGGACTTCCCCCCTCCTTTGATCTCAGCAGGAATATAGATAAAGTTCCTAGTAGTTTCCAGCAAGTTTAGTGTGCTGGAGAAGTAGATAACTTCCATGTCTCACCTTGATCTTTGCTGTTGTTGTAGGGTTATTAAACTGGGCCTTTTTTCTCCTGTTTACACATTATTTCATGTTACTTGTCAGGGAGTTATCTTAGCACTTACCTCCTACTTGTGAAATTATGCTTGGTACAATACTAAAAATGAATTTTAATTTCAGTTTATACAGAATGACCTGAAGCCCCAAATTACCCACCGGGTTTACCTACAGACAAAGTCAGGAACTGAATGCAAAATCCTTCAAACTAAGCCTTAGCCACCAACTACAACTATAGCTTCTTCTTCTTCTTAAGGTGCTTCAGAGGAAACTTGCTTCCCTTTAATTTTCTTCCTCCTCTTTCTATAGGACCAGAGAGTTCACTACCGAAGTTACTATTAGGAGGCAGCCTGGCTTGGTAGGTAAACCACTGAATAAGGAATTCTGGGCTCTATCCCCTACACAGCCTGCTGCAAAACTTAGGCCCCTCCTTTCAGTTCCCTGTATCTTCATTTCTGTCCCCCTTCCCCAGACACACACATCTGGCTCTTTAATCTTGCTTGAAAACTCAACTAGGAAAAGTCTATTTGTAATGAGGTTGCACACAGTAAAAGTGCAGGCTTTGGATGTGGGTTTTGGGTATGCTTGTGATATAAATGAAAATTATTTAACCCTGTCTCTGCAAAGGTAATGTTTTGAATGAAGGATTTTTACTTTTCAAATGTAGAACTGGGGACTTGTAGGTGGGGAATGTCCTGGCAGTTTGTCTTGGCAGTCATTGAGAAATGAGGAAAGCTGAAGCAATGAGTACTCCACAGATGAGGCCTTGAAGAACAGTTCTCCCTCATGCTTGGGTAGAGCAGCTTTCCATTTCCCTGTTTTTGTGCTTCTTCCTTTTAGTTTTGTTTTTAAAATAGAGATGATGCTTATAAAAGTCTATTTTTACTTCTCTGGCCTCTTTCCTTCTTTCTGTCTCTAGGCTATATATCCATCTTGCCATAAGCTTATACCTTTCCTAACAGCTATTGCTCTGTGCGGATCCCTCAGATCGCTCCATTCAACCCTAGATGCCTTCCCACTCCCATCACCTCCTTGCATTGTGCATGTGCATTATTAAGAGAGAAAGCAGAAATAAGAACACACCCATTACTTTTTTTTTCCACAATGCCCAGAAGGATCTGTGTTAGAAGCATGTTTTAAAGATCATTGTAAATCAGGAAACAGTAAGGTGGAGTGAAGGGAAATTGGAAAGAGCTCTCAGCTTATGAATGTATAATGCAAGAACATGGGCATTCACTCCAGTTTCATCTTGCCAACAATTCCTTAGGAAGAAATCATTATTATGACTAACCAGTCTGTATTTATAGAGAAGTAGCATTAGAAGACAAACAGTTCAAGTGGAGCTCTTGCACTGTATGTTTGCTTTTTTTTCCTGCATGTGGTCTTTTATTCCAGCATTAATTGTGGTTATAGATCATTCCCAACCTGCTTTAGAATGAGTTTACATAGACTTCATGCTGGTGAAAACACAGTACATTTATACATAAAAGATACTAAACATTCAGCAACTCTGGGGGGAAAAATACTATGCATCAGCAATCAAACCCACAGAAGATTTAAGTAGTAATTAAAGTATTTCTCTGCCTGTTGCCATAAATGGCTACAGCTATTTCTGCACCGCACACAGGACACTGGAGTGGGAAAAAACGGTCACCAACAGGTGGCTTTAAGATAAGACTTGTGTTAGGAAAGGTTTCACAAAAGACAAAACATGTAGAGACAAGACTTTTTCCTAAGACTGAGTGGTGAACAGCATGAGAAAGGAAAGGACACTTAACCCCTGTCTGTTACCATCTAGGCCAAAAAAGCTTGAAAGGGAGAAGAATGGCATATATATATATATATATATATATATATATATATATATATAAAAATTTGTTTTTTTCTATATTGGAATATATCAGCCCTATGACAGGGAATGTTATCTGAACCAGGCAGGGTGCACATTCCTCCAAGAGCCGGGGAACGTGGAGCCTTGGCAGGCAGGCCAGGTGCCAGGCTGGGCCAGAGTGACCCTCTCACAGCCCTCTCTTGTGTCTGTCAGATTTAGCAAAGGGGGTTGGACAGTTAAAAAACAAAACAAAACAAAACAACATAAAACCCCAACACAATGAGCTTGTTAAATCTCATACAGCTTTCAGATCAAATTTTTATCCTGTTTCATTTTGGAAGTCCCTTGAACAAGCTCAGTGCTTCAAAATTGAGGCTGCAAACCTCTCAGGGAATGGGCTTGGGTTTCATAAGGTGTTTTGACTGGAATTCAAAGCAAAAGTAAAGATTTCTGTTGGCCTAGCAAGGGAAAATGTGACCCAGACCTATAACCCATATCTGACCAGACAAAAATGTGTACTCTGTTAAAAACTGGATATTTCTCAGAAACATAGGCAATATAACAACTCTGCTTCCCTGAAGCCAATAGCAAAAAGTATCATGTCTGATGGATATACTTTTGAATAATTTCATTTGGAAAGAGTGCAGGAAGGTGGTGCCAGAACACCAGCTAACAAACCTGGAAGTTACGTAGTGGCTCTGCTACTGGGCAAAACAGCTTAGCGTATACTCAGTATCACAGGATCACCAAGGTTGGAAGAGACCTCATAGATCATCAAGTCCAACCCTTTACCACCACAGGGCTCAAGGCTAGACCATGGCACCAAGTGCCATGTCCAATCCTGCCTTGAACAGCCCCAGGGACGGCGACTCCACCACCTCCCCGGGCAGCCCATTCCAGTGTCCAATGACTCTCTCAGTGAAGAACTTTCTCCTCACCTCAAGCCTAAATTTCCCCTGGCGCAGCCTGAGGCTGTGTCCTCTTGTTCTGGTGCTGGCCACCTGAGAGAAGAGAGCAACCTCCTCCTGGCCACAACCACCCCTCAGGTAGTTGTAGACAGCAATAAGGTCACCCCTGAGCCTCCTCTTCTCCAGGCTAAACAATCCCAGCTCCCTCAGCCTCTCCTCGTAGGGTTGTGCTCAAGGCCTCTCCCCAGCCTCGTCGCCCTTCTCTGCACACGCTCAAGCATCTCAGTGTCCCTCCTAAACTGGGGGGCCCAGAACTGACCACAGTACTCAAGGTGTGGTCTAACCAGTGCAGAGTACAGGGGCAGAATGACCTCCCTGCTCCTGCTGACCACACCATTCCTGATGCAGGCCAGGATGCCACTGGCTCTCTTGGCCACCTGGGCACACTGCTGGCTCCTGTTCAGGTGGGTATTGATCAGCAATCAATACTCTTTTCAACCATTCCACAAAATTAAGCCTTGAAGTCCTTTACGTCCTTAAGACCGTGCTAATGCTGACAAGTAGGGAAGCACAGAGCAACTGAAATGCCACAAATGTGAGCAGTGCTTATAATTAACTTATATTAAGATGGAGTCACAATTTGTGTGATTCAGACTTTCTTAAAGGACCTGAGTAAAATTTTGGTTATTTCTGAGGACCCTTTCAAGGTTTTCTGGTGTCTTGTCCTCAAGGCCTTCAAGCACAAAATTGGACATCACCCTGTAAAACGCACCAGAAGTCCTGGAAACAGAGTATCAGAGCTTTCTATCACCACTGCAGTGAGACATATTCACACAACTTGGTGTCCATGCTTTCCACCCTAAGGCACATGGATACCAAGAAAAAACTACATCGAGACAGTGAATGCCTCCAGAAGATTTCACTAAATGAAACATTTACATCTAACCCCAGCAGAGACCCCTTCACTCTGACAGGTCTTTTCTTTAAGGTCTGTTTCTCTTCCTTTAACACAAATATGTTCTATCATCTCCCTAAATTGAAACCTGACGTAAACTTTCCAAAACTGCTCCCAGCTAGCTGGTGTACTCAAACAGCAGTCCAGCTGCCCTTGCTCATCGCTTCTTGTTGCATCTCTCTTCACCAAACCTTTCCTCATACTCAAATTCCTATATTGGATAAGGTAAGTCATAGAATCATAGAATCAGCCAGGTTGGAAGAGACCTCCAAGCTCATCCAGTCCAACCTAGCACCCAGCCCTATCCAGTCAACCAGACCATGGCACCAAGTGCCTCATCCAGGCTTTTCTTGAACACCTCCAGGGACGGTGCCTCCACCACTTCCCTGGGCAGCCCATTCCAATGCCAATCACTCTCTCTGACAACAACTTCCTCCTAACATCCAGCCTAGACCTACCCTGGCACAACTTGAGACTGTGTCCCCTTGTTCTGTTGCTGGTTGCCTGGCAGAAGAGCCCAACCCCACCTGGCTACAGCCTCCCTTCAGGGAGTTGTAGACAGCAATGAGGTCTGCCCTGAGCCTCCTCTTCTGCAGGCTGCACACCCCCAGCTCCCTCAGCCTCTCCTCACAGGGCTGTGCTCCAGGCCCCTCATCAGCTCTGTCACCCTTCCAGCAGCTATTAGTACTAGTTCTGGTTAGAAAAATATGCTCTTGGAGCATAGTGCTGGTTTAGGGCCACAGGCCACCCAACACCAGAGGTCAGGAGTAATATTTTCTCCTCCTGGGGAGTAAAACAGAACTGCTGCACACTGACTGGATGTTTAAAGGGAGACTCTATTGACAAGCACATATGTACAGAAGGCATTCAGGTAGAGTGAATACAGTCACAAACTAGGCCAGGCTTACCAGACCTTCCAGCGTCCTCCACCCCAGCCAACCTCAGGCCTTACAACAGGCCACAACTGCCCTCCCCACCTCAGGCCTGCAAGGCCTCAGCAGGCCTGATGATGCAGCTCAGAACTCCCTGCCAGCTAGAGGCTGTCTCTCCCACACACACCATGAGACAAGCAGGCATGTGTGTTCTTCCCACAGAGAGATCAGCTTGGCTTTACAAACTGTGATACCAGGGAGCAGAGTGGAATAACAACGTCACAATATCCTGGGAAGACCAGGTCTGCCCCCTGGGACTTTATCTCCGTGGTCTTCTCAGGGCCAACTATCCCAAACTACCACGGACATAAAGAGGGCAGGGATTCAAAACGTGCCCCAGAGCAGCTGAATCCAAATGTACACCCTCACAAGGTCCGTGAAGCCTCATGGTCTCTTCACTGGGGAAGCAAAGTACAGCATCTGAAACCAAGTCCTGCCAGGAATTTCAGACAACAGGGCAGAATCAGCCCAAACCCCAGGTCACTTTCAGCTCTTGCGCTGTTCTGCAGCGGCATTCCAAAAAGAAATGTTCCAAGTTAAATGCAGTTCCTTAATCTAAAGACAGGCAAGATGTTCATGTCTTCTGTGGTGTGCTAGTTTGAAGCTAGCTGGAATGTTTTGGTGAGAAGGACTAGACCATAGGCTGTGAAAGGAAAACAATGGTGATGTCTACTCCCCTCAGAGCCTTGCTGAACAAGAAATGAAAACATTAGATTTTCACTCTGGCTGGGCTGCTGGCTGAGCAACATCTCTCTAACACACCTTCCACTCACCTTTGCTTCTCAACCTCTTGGCCAAACCTCTGTTCTTCCTTAGGACTGGGGTAAGGTTGAGAGGGGCAGGGGGAAGGTGAGGGGTGGTTGAGAGCCCCTCCTGGGGACTCAGGTTTCTGGGAGGGGAGTTGTGTTTCTGTATTACCTTTTTACCTTGTCTATTTCTGTCTATAACTGTATATACTGTAAATATCTGCTTGTATATTGTGCCAGCTGTAAATAAATAGCTTCATTTATATTCCCAGAGCCGATTGAGACTAGTCTGGGCATTTCTAAAGTGTGGGGGGGCAGTGAACACCCAAACCATCACATGTGGTTCTTGTCAAAGACTAGGCCTATTCCTAAAAATTCATAAAAACCTTCAGGCAATTAGCTACATGTAATAAGAGCTAAAGAACTCACCTTGGCATTAGGACAGCTGAGATACAGAAATGAGTGGTGCTTATAGACTGACTTTGTGGTAGACTTGTGGGCTACATCTCCAGCATTTACCTTGAGCATTTACCAGTGACCAGTCTGACCCTGATCCTGAATCAGTATCTCCTGATTCCAAGTTTAGCATCAAAATAACTATTTTGGCCATTGAAATTTTATTCCATTTAGTTGATACATTTTTTCCCCCATTCATAGTATCATAGAATAGAATCATAGAATGAACCAGGTTGGAAGAGACCTCCAAGACCATCCAGTCCAACCTATCCCCCAGACCTATCCAGTCAACCAGACCATGGCACTAAGTGCCTCATCCAGGCACATATACCAGCCCCTTAGCTCAGAAGGTAGTTCCCTCAGGAGGTGAACGTGTCAGGGTGTTTGTGCTAGTTTGAAGCAGGGTAGAATGTTTTGGTGAGAAGAACTAGATTATAGGCTATGAAAGGAAAACAATGGTGATGTCTACTCCCCTCAGAGTCTTGCTGAAGAAGGTAAACATTAGATAACACTCTGGCCATTTTGTTGCACTCTCTGGCAGGGCTCTGGCTGAGCTGCATCTCCCTAACCTCACCTTCCACTCACCTTTGCTTCTTAACCTCTTGGCTGAACCTCTGTTCTTCTTAGGACTGGGGTAAGGTTGAGAGGGGCAGGGGGAAGGTGCAGGGGTGGTTGAGAGCACCTCCTGGGGACTCAGGTTTCTGAGAGGGGAGTTGTGTCTCTGTATTACTTTTACCTTGTATATTTCTGTCTTTAACTGTATATACTGTAAATATCTGCTTGTACATTGTGCTAGCTGTAAATAAATAGCTTCATTTATATTCCCAGAACTGGCTGAGTCTAGTTGGGTATTTCTAAAAGTGTGGGGGGGCAGGGAAGACTCAAACCATCACAGTGTTTCTCTGCCTGGAGGTAACCAACACAAAATTAGGCTCCATACCAGCTGTTAGCACAGAAGTTACACTTTTCTTGGTTTTGCCAGGACAGAGGGGTTCAGTTAAAAGGTACTAGATAAACTCTCTAAGAGGGTCTAAAACACTACAAATAAACCCTGCAGTACAGTCAGGAGAGTCCTTCATAACATAACATTATCAAAAGCAAATGAACCGAAGGCATATAATCTAAATCTCCCTTAAATCTGAGTAACACAGAAGCAGTTTATATCTAAGTCAAACAGAGTATAAAAGTGAGTAAGTGGCATCAGAATCTAGCAAAAGATACTGAAGTAGAAAAAAATACCAACACAAGAAGTTTTTTCACAGTGTTATTTGGTTTTTGTATTGGAGATTGGGGAATATCAAAGTGCTGAGGCCATGTCAACACGCTGCTGGGGCAGTAATTCTTTCCTCATGTGTTTGCACAGTGCCTCAAACAAGGGAGTTCCACTGTCAGCTGAAGTCTGTAGTCATTACAGCAGTGGTAGCACTCACACTTGTATACCACCCACTAGATAAGAAGGTGCTGTATGCTGCAGAGGGCTTATATTGCAAGTGAAGAATGCAGGGTGTGGGAGGAAACTATTGTTTTAAAGTACCATTTACAGGAGGAAGACGCAGGTCCAGAAATCTGAACAAGGTCACCATGTAGCCCACAACTGAATCAAGGTTTCCTCTGTTCCCATCTAACACTTGAGAAGAGAAGATAGCCTTCCATTTGATGGACAAAACCACAGGCATAAAAGGCATGCCTTCTATGCACTGACAAATTACCTGCAGGCAGGTGATTGTATATCTCATGAAAACATCACCTCTTACATAGAAATGGTTTTCCTGATTAAATAATAGGACTAAATAATATCTTAGCTTGCACTGAATAATGAAGGTGTAGCTCACAGCTTTAAAAAAAAAAGTAGCTAAATTTCAAAAATCCTGGGCTTAAGTGATTCAGTTTCTAAAGGACAGTTGCAGCCCAACTGTCTCTGAAACACAGAATCATAGAATCATGGAGTCAACCAGGTTAGAAGAGACCTCCAAGATCATCCAGTCCAACCTATCCCCCAGCCCTAGCCAATCAACCAGACCATGGCAGTAAGTGCCTCATCCAGTCTTTTCTTGAACACCTCCAGGGACAACGACTCCACCACCTCCCTGGGCAGCCCATTCCAATGCCAATCACTCTCTCTGGCAAGAACTTCCTCCTAACATCCGGCCTATACTTCCCCCAGCACAACTTGAGACTGTGTCCCCTTGTTCTATTGCTGGTTGCCTGAGAGAAGAGGCCACCCCCTACCTGGCTACAATGTCTCTTCAGGTAGGTGCAGACAGCAATGAGGTCTGCCCTGAGACTCCTCTTCTGCAGGCTGCACACACCCAGCTCCCTCAGCCTCTCCTCATAGGGTTTGTGTTCCAGGCCCCTCCCCAGCCTTGCTGCCCTTCTCTGGACACCTTCCAGCACCTCAACATCTCTCTTGAATTGAGGGGCCCAGAACTGGACACAGCATTCAAGGTGTGGCCTGAGCAGTGCTGAGTACAGGGGCAGAATAACCTCCCTTGTCCTGCTGGCCACACTGTTCCTGATGCAGGCCAGGATGCCATTGGCTCTCTTGGCCACCTGGGCACACTGCTGGCTCATCTTCAGCCTACTATCTACCAGTACCCCCAGGTCCCTCTCCTCTTGGCTCCTTTCCAGCCACTCTGTGCCCAGCCTGTAGCACTGCTTGGGGTTGTTGTGGCCAAAGTGCAGAACCCTGCACTTGGCCTTGTTAAATCTCATTCCATTGGCCTCTGCCCACACCCATCCAGCCTGGCAAGGTCTCTCTGCAGGGCTCTCCTACCTTCCAACAGCTCCACACCTGCTCCTAGCTTGGTGTCATCTGCAAATTTACTGATGCTGGACTCAAATCCCTCATCCAGATCATCAATAAAGATATTGAACAGGATCATCAGACAACTCTTAGTGTAAATAAAAACGCAGACTAAAGATTTCTGCTACTTACCAGCACATTGATTGTTTTCATCCAACTGGTAACCAAATCGACACATCAGAGGTCTTGTAACAGTAGGGTAGTTAGGAACGGGGCCTGGTGCTGGGGGTGGTGGATAAATATTTGAGTAAGGATTCAGGTACGGCGATCGGTACACTGGGTTTGTCCGGGGTACGCATAAATAGCCACCGTTCTGGTTGACACACACCATATCTCCTCTGCAGGCCTCAGGAATAGTTCGGCATTCGTCGATATCTGGAGGGAAATTGCAAAAGATAAATGCACTTAATGGGATCTATTAGAAAAATAAAAAAAAAGGTGGCATTTTTCTCAAGGCTTTGCTAAAAAAAAGTTATAATCTCTCTGAATGGAAAAGCTATTCCTTCTTTGTGGAGCCTAACTTTGAAGTTGCATCATGTTAAACCAGGAAGCATCCCATATATTCAGCGTATCCTGTGTTCTGCTTGTTTTACTTTACTATTAGAGGTTAGGGGGAGAGGGGAAAGCCTATTTTGTCATTCCATAAAGGTTCAGTTTGAGCATTGATTTACACATGGCTACAGCATGCTACTGCCTGTTCCTGCTAGAGGGCCTGTCCAAACCACAACATGCAGATCAGGATTTCAAACACTGGTCGTTTGGTTTGCCCAGCTGTGAAACTTGGATCTTGATTTGGAACTCCTAAGCTCCCTCCCACAGAAAAAGTTAGGGAGGTTCAGATTTGGGGATACAGTTCGGGCCTTGCTCTGATTGAGATCATAGCATAATTAAGTTTAGAAAGATACAAATGGTTTAGCCAAACTGAGCATTCATGTAGCTCTCTGGGCACAGAAACAATAGGCTGCTATGACAGGGCAAGCAATCAGTTGCTGCCTTTTCCCTTACTGTTTGAATAACATCAATACACAGAAGGTGCTGCTCTGGAGACTGAATGGCACTGATAAAAAGATGCTGTAGGGAAAACTATGTGTTTCCCTATATTGCCTCAACAATTTACTTGGAGTTTCAGTGCTGTGGTAGACTTTATCTGGGCCTCCAGGCACAGGCTGCCAACAGAGACAACAAATACTGAGTTTGGAGGAGAAAATGATAGAGGGCAAACAACACTTGTCATTTGGCAACTACACTGAACTCCCACACAGAATGCATCAGTGCTGTTTGAGAAGCACTGTCAGCCAGTTAGTATCTGCAGTACAGACTTCTGTTACATAAACACACATGTGTATACATACACACATATATTTTTGTATGCACATATACACAAACACACATATTTGCCACACAGCAAGGGTTTTTCAAGGAAAACACACTAACAGCAGTACAATGTTAACTCAATAAAGTCAGGATTTCTGAACTCACAATTTAAGGATATTGATTTGATTCAAGTCCTACCTAAGCATTGCCCAGAGGCACGGTCCAGGTCAAACCCATTAGTGCATTGTTGCTAAAATGAGAAAACAAAGGATGCTCAGTGACTGCAAAACGAGAGGGTTGCAGAGTCAAATGTCCATCTGGATTATCATGCTTAGTACAATAGTTCACACTGTACAAAATGAAACCCTTTCCCCAAAGGACAATCAGCAAGGCATGAATCTGAGGCCTCAGCACATATACCAGCCCCTTAGCTCAGAAGGTAGTTCCCTCAGGAGGTGAAAGTGTCAGGGTGTTTCTCTGCCTGGAGGTAACCAACACAAAATTAGGCTCCATACCAGCTGTTAGCACAGAAGTTACACTTTTCTTGGTTTTGCCAGGACAGAGGGATTCAGTTAAAAGGTACTAGATAAACTCTCTAAGAGGGTCTAAAACACTACAAATAAACCCTGCAGTACAGTCAGGAGAGTCTCAACAAATTAGCCATCTGTCTGGAGTCACAGTTAAACAGTTTAGTACAAATAAGGCTTTTTGTTTACACTAAATATTATGATTTTTAGGGGATAACATGTTCTAGGGCTACAACATTGAATCTTCAACAACTGATCAATGACCCTCAGCAGTTGTAAAGCAAGTACTGTGTCCAGTTCTGGGCCCCTCAATTCAAGAGAGATGTTGAGGTGCTGGAAGGTGTCCAGAGAAGGGCAACAAAGCTGGTGAGGGGCCTGAAGCACAGCCCTGTAAGGAGAGGCTGAGGGAGCTGGGGGTGCGCAGCTTGCAGAAGAGGAGGCTCAGGGGTGACCTCATTGCTGTCTACAACTACCTGAAGGGACATTGTAGCCAGGTGGGGGGTGGCCTCTTCTCCCAGGAAGCCAGCAATAGAACAAGGGGACACAGTCTCAAGCTGTGCCGGGGAAAGTATAGGCTGGATGTTAGGAGCAAGTTCTTCACAGAGAGAGTGATTGGCATTGGAATGGGCTGCCCAGGGAGGTGGTGGAGGCACCGTACCTGTAGGTGTTCAAGAAAAGACTGGATGAGGCACTTAGTGCCATGGTCTGGTTGACTGGATAGGGCTGGGTGCTAGGTTGGAGTGGATGATCTTGGAGGTCTCTTCCAACCTGGTTGATTCTATGTTTCTATGAGTCTAAGAGTCCTGGTACTGATCGTGTTGCAGCCCTGTCAAAACATTTCCCTGCTCTCTCTAGTTTTTGACTGGGCCTCCAGCTGTGCAGCAGTGGGCCAAGCAGTTGGCACAAACACAGGATATTCATAATATATACAGTGTACTAAAGAAGATAAGCAGGAGAGATCTAGAAAACAGGAACTACTGAAAGTAACCAAAAGGCAAAGGGATAGAGTATGCTCACAATTCTTCCTTTGGTTGTTGGTGCTAATTGACAAATACACCTATTTTTTGACATTGTGGAAGAAATCAGTGGAATAGAAAAGCACTTGGTTCACATTTGGAAAAGTAAGTTGTGGATGGAAGAGAAGGGGTTAGAAGGATAGATCAGTGGGAAGGAGGCCACTGCAGGAATTAGAGAGGGAGCACATGGCACAGTTTGGACTGCACCTTTCGCTTGTACATATGAATGCACATAAGACTGCTAAAAGTGTCAAACAAGTATGAAGGGATTCTGCCTTCCTTTTTTTGTTGCTATTTTGAGATGTTTTGGCGTTATGTTATGGAAAGACAAGATGCTCTGATTGGAGCATGTATATTCAGCCTCATGGTTTAAAGAATGTATGTACTCTACTTTTTGTTACCTTCTCTGTGTTGTGGCACATACACCACATCTAGGTCAGGAGGAGAAATAAGGTAGTTTTAAACAAAATTTTATCTTGGATAATAGATGGTGATTCAGGAGCACTGAAACTACTGTAGAACCAGTTTCAATAACTTTGTAGAGCTTTATTCTAGATAAGAATCCAATATTGATGAAATGACCAGTTCCAATATCTTCAGAAAGAATTTCTTGTTATCATTTTCATATCATAGAATCATAGAATCAACCAGGTTGGAAGAGACCTCCAAGATCATCCAATCCAACCTATCCCCCAGCCCTAGCCAGTCAACTAGACCATGGCACTAAGTGCCTCATCCAGGCTTTTCTTGAACACCTCCAGGGACGGTGACTCCACCACCTCCCTGGGCAGCCCACTCCAATGGCAATCACTCTCTCTGACAACAACTTCCTCCTAACATCCAGCCTATACTTTCCCCAGCACAAGTTTCTCTTTGCTTAGACTTCAAAAATCAATTTATGGTGTAAGATATCTTTGTTAATGTCACAATAGAAGCAATATTTTTTAAAAATATATATTATAAAAATAAACCCTGAAATGCATCTTTAAAATCCTCCAGGGGCATGAAAAGCATTTCTCACAAAGATCCAAAGTTCACCAAAAAAAAAAAAAGCAGTATGCATGCCATGTGCAGGAAACTTTCAATGTAGTAGGGAAAAGAACAACCCCAAACAACTAAATTTCAGTCTTTTGGCAAGAGCATTTAGACACTCAGCTCTGGACACTGAGTATATCTGGATTATCAAGTAGGAATCCAAACTTAACATGCCTTTGGGAACTGTTTTTTCCTAATTTAAAGTCCACATGGAGTCCAAGAACACAAAGAGCTAATGCTTCTGCTATTTCAAGAACTGGACTGCTTTACTTCCACCTACCCTCAAAATCCCTGCCTCTTGGACGAAAATGGCTTTGGGCATAAATTAAAATGAAAACTTGGGTACAGTTATTCAGGGTCATAGTTCAAAATTAAACAGTCTTTAAGACAAGATCCTGCTATACACAGAAAATGCCTGCTTATATTATGAAGTTTTTCAAGAGTGGATGTTCCCCACCCAGAAATGAGCTGTCCCTGCTCCCCTGGGATGGCTTTTCTTATTCCCTCTTCCAAAAACATTTGGTTCAGTGGCAGAACCAGGTTTTTCAGTGAATTTTAGGTTTGTACAGGGATATTTTGTTGAACTGGCAAGGATGAGTCAATAAGCTCAGTCCCCGTTCAACTCCAGGATCCTGCTGGCTCCAAGTTCTCCCCTCTAAACCCTTAGACCACACAACTTCCTTTTCATGTAAACTCCAGACCACAGAGCTTCCTATTCACCTGTTAGCCAGTTAAGTCCCATGCCATATAGCACTTCAGTACAAAACAGTATATAGATCTCTGTGGGCACCTCTCACCTGTGCTTTTCCAGGGCTTGAAAGGCAGATGGTCAGTGTGAAAGCAGTCAGTATCCTGTAATGCGCACAGAAAATAGGCTGAAAACTTTCTGATACCCAGAATTTAATACACACATTCAAATTAGTTCCTAGTGGCACTTCGGTGTATGGCACAGTTCTGCTAATGTGGATTTGGCCTCTGAAGGTGTAGTACAATGGTGGGCCAGATTCAGATCTCAGAGTCACTGATTTTACTACAGTTTTATGCTGCTGGAATCAGGATGAGATTGCACCTGTCTACTAATGCATCTATTATTTCATCACACCCCTCGTAGCAACTGTTTAGCGAACAAGTATGCAATGCACACTAGAGCATTTTTGCCCCATTCTGACACCTTTCTTTGGAGAACAGAGAATTTCTACCTCTGCATTTTACAGATGGGTAAAACTGGAGCACAAGCCATGCCTAAACTCAGTGCAATGCACTGGCAGGGCTGCAGAGATGTCATGCAGGAGGTCCTGAATCCAAGCCAGTTGCTCTAACCGCAAAACCGCGTTTCATCCCCAAGAGACTGTACTGGAGATTACTCCATTTTCTTAGGGCCAGATTCTGTCCTTTCATTCAATCTTGAGTAATACTTTGCTCTGCAAGTAGACACACTGTGCCAGGTCATCAGCTGCTAGAACTTGCTGTCTTCAATGGAGCCTTCCCCAGTTATATCATCTTAACATCTAGTGAGACCTACTGGTTCTCTTCACTGCAACTCACAGAAGAGGATCTCCCACTAACAGATCAACTTGGCTATTTTTGGAACTCCTTACCTGGAGTATAAAAATTCTGGTCAACTAAGCTCCCATCCCCAAGTTTTTACTAACAGGCAGAAAACCAGGAAAGGAGAGTAAGGAATTACTTTTTAAAATATGTACTACAGAATTCAGTGTTTTGCTGCTGCCTTATATATAACTTCTTATCAATACAATTAAACTCGCATCTTGCTTATCCTGGATTCTAGTTCTGAATGGCAAATTGTATACAATACATTCCCACAAAAGTAGTACAGGAAGCATGGGATATTTTAGGTAGCCTTAGCTCTGCTACCCAAGCAACCTGCCAACTTTCTCTCTGAGAGCTGTCTCTGATTTCTAGTGCAAACTGAGCTGCTGAACCGGACTTACAAATGCATCAGCAAAAGCCACATACAAATAGCAAGCAACACGTTTGAGGAAATTTGACATTAAGAGACAGACACAAGTTCTTAAAAGTCAACATAAACAGTAAAAAGGGTGCTCATACTGCTGCAGAGGCAGGTTGTGCTTGCTAGCAGCTTCTGAGTGACAAGGAAAGGCAAATTCTGCATGGATTTTCCTTAGAGTGGGATGCTGATCATTCAAACTCCAATGTGAATTATTTACCCTTGCACCTAGTTTTTCGATTCTATGAATCTCTTTGAAGAGGTTTTAGAGCATGCACTGGTGTAAAGGCTGCACACTGACGATGTATTATAGCAACAATAGCACTGGAAGGAAATACAACAGGTTGTAGCTGAACTGGGCTACATTACTGCAGAGCAGTGCATGCTAACAAAATGCCCTATAAAACTGGTGAGAAAAAACTCATACGTTTCTAGAGAGCCTTTAGTTTTCATTATTACAAGATGATATATTCTTTCCTTTTGGGAGGGGGTGACCTCATTGCCTCAATTTATTAGTTACTTTAGATCTCAAATCTCCTCAGGAATTATTAACAGACATGAAGTACAATCTATCAGCACTGTGTGCAGCTGGCCGCAGTAGCTTGCCCAGCAGGGAAAATATTTTAATCTAGTAGTTAGCCTCTGCAACAGAAACTAATTAGGCTTTGAATCAATCACTGTAGCCAGTGGGATCGTTTGCTGTCACAATTCAGTGCTCCCAGGGATGCCAGGGTTCCTAAAGCGCAGAGTATAAGCATAGATCAAGAAGGAACTCGTCAGAGACAGTGCAGCTTTAATAACAGACAGATTGTCTTTCCCCACCTCTGACTACTGAGATCCTGTCTCTTTGCAAATAGCTTTAGCAAGTGGATTGGCATACCGAATCCCCGCCACAGATATTTTCCACAGTAGCTTTCCCTTTGGTAAGTAGAGAAGTTCATGCATACCACTTACCTTTTTAATCCTTGCATGTCCAAAACCGTTGTGAAAGGTGGAAAAAACCCAGAGTCTGTACTGATGAACAACTACAAAGTTTTTCCAAACATTACCCTCTGCTAGCACTTCAGTTCCTTAGTCATTTATAGTCCAAAGAATGAAAAAGCAAGTAATGGAGAAGAGCAGGAGCCGTCTGTACCTCCTCAGACACTGGAGAGAATACAGAGAAAGCACCTGGTTTTGCTTAGTTCTCTTCTGTAATTCAGCATTAAACCAATTGGAGGAGGAATGTTAAAAATGAACACTTCATTTTCTAAGTATGTTAAACAATGCAAATGGGGGCCTCAGCCTGGGACAGCTGGTTTAGATTACAAAGCTCACCAACTGGCTAGACTCCTCACAACAACCTCGAGGAGCCTGCCAGCATAAAACACTAACAGCTTGAAGGAAAGCCTCTCCCGCTGCAGACTTCACAGTTAAATGTGCCTCAGAGCAGAAAGCACCGTTATTGGACAGAAACCCTTATCAAGGGACTGGAGAAGGGAAGGGATTGTTTTCCTTGCTTTGAGAACAGAATAAAAAGAAACTCAGGGTTTTTGGAGGCCCTCTAGCTAGTGTCACGGGCAATGAATATGCAACAGTTACTGCTTTGTGCCAATGGCATATTGATGAAAGGCCTGACCCTCTGGGAGGTGAATAACTCCAATTCTTGACCATAGTAGCTACAGGAAGTATATTGCTTGGGGATTGTCTGAAAACAGGAGTAAACAAATTAAATGTTCAAAGGAAAACAAATGGCTTGTCTGCAAACACTAGTCCTTTTTAAACTGGCCCCATTCTTCAAGGAACTACTTGTGAAATGGACTATTTCCCAGGAAAGACATACCTTGTAGCTCTCCAGTTACAACTGAAAAGGAAATAAAGTACTTTTTCAGGTGTTTTGCAACTTTGACACAGGCAGAGCTTTACCAGGCCAAGCAGAACAATTATGAGATGTTGAGGTGCTGGAGCGTGTCCAGAGAAAGGCAACAAAGCTGGTGAAGGGCCTGGAACACAAACCCTATGAGGAGAGGCTGAGGGAGCTGGGGGTGTGCAGCCTGGAGAAAAGGAGGCTCAGGGCAGAGCTCATTGCTGTCTACAACTACCTGAAGGGAGGTTATAGCCAGGTGGGGGGGTGGCCTCTTCTCCCAGGCAACCAGCAATAGAACAAGGGGACACAGTCTCAAGTTGTGCCAGGGAAAGTATAGGCTGGATGTTAGGAGGAAGTTCTTCACAGAGAGAGTGATTGGCATTGGAATGGGCTGCCCAGGGAGGTGGTGGAGGTACCGTACCTTGAGATGTTCAGGAAAAGACTGGATGAGGCACTTAGTGCCATGGTCTAGTTGACTGGCTAGGGCTGGGTGCTAGGTTGGACTGGATGATCTTGGAGGTCTCTTCCAACCTGGTTGATTCTATGATGCTGTGATTCTATGTGAGAGGTAAGCTGTGAGATGCTGCAAAGGTTACTGAAATTAAACACAGACATGGACACTAAATGACTACTTTGGATTTCTGTGGTCCTTCTTTTGAGGAAACTTACTATTCCTAAGGAGTGTGAAATGTCTAACAAGATAAAAATCTATCATACATTTCTCTGTAATTGGTTGAGAAACAGCTACACAGAGTTGTTACAACACATATTCAAGAAGCAGGCCTTTAAAAATCGATACCCATCTTGAGATACAGAGATGGAGCTTCACCAGGGTTGCTGAGCTCCTCCAAGTCACATCAGTATCACAGTATCACCAAGGTTGGAAGAGACCTCACAGATCATCAAGTCCAACCCTTTACCACAGGGCTCAAGGCTAGACCATGGCACCAAGTGCCACGTCCAACCTTGCTTTGAACTGCCCCAGGGACGGCGACTCCACCACCTCCCCGGGCAGCCCATTCCAGTGTCCAATGACTCTCTCAGTGAAGAACTTTCTCCTCACCTCCAGCCTAAATCTCCCCTGGAGCAGCCTGAGGCTGTGTCCTCTTGTTCTGGTGCTGGCCACCTGAGAGAAGAGAGCAACCTCCTCCTGGCCACAACCTCCCCTCAGGTAGTTGTAGACAGCAATAAGGTCACCCCTGAGCCTCCTCTTCTCCAGGCTAAACAATCCCAGCTCCCTCAGCCTCTCCTCGTAGGGCTTGTGCTCGAGACCTCTCACCAGCCTCGTCGCCAATGGGAAACAGAAGAGCTCTGCACCTCACTAAGTGGTTGTCATTGTCCAAATTACTTTTCAGAAATGACAGCACCAAATGCTCAGTGCCATTTCTGACAGTTGGTCTCTCCGTTTCTTGCCTACATCACTTGCATGGAAAATTAAATACTCTCCTAGATTTATTCAAACAATGTCAAGGTGCTTGCAGATAAACAAGGACAAATTAGCTTATTTGAAAGAGACTTCCCAAAAGCATAACTAAAGCTCCCACAAGGGATTTCTGAAGAAGTTCACTGGGCATATTGTGAGAGGAAAGTTGCGTTATGAGTCAGAAAACAGGCAAAAGATATAAAGACTGGGCAAATTTTCACTGTGGCAAAAGGTTAAAAGTGAGCATTCTTACTACTCCACAAGCCAGTATTTCTCAATACACTTAGTGTTATGGAGAGCTAAAAAGTCTAAAACTGGCAGAGAATACTGTATGTTAGGTCTGCTGAAGATCTGCTGAAAGTAAGAGGAACAGTTCTAGAGCAGAGCAGATGTTCTGAGCATCCACTGGATGCGGATGGAGAACTTGTTTCATATACTTGTTGGTATGGTACCTCATTTGCTGATCCTCTGAAATTTTCTATCACGTGGTAGAATCATTGTTTGCACACCAGAATCACCATGTGACTACACCACCAGTCTGTTCCCAAAGAACTGTCTTTGGGACTAAAGAACTCTGATTCATCAGCCAACTGGCAGAGGTGCTCCAGCACTGGAGACAGGAGGCGAATCAAGACCTAAACTCCTAAGGGGCTCTCTTAAGAAGGAACACTGTACAAATGTTTTGATTTTTCCTGGCTCCATCTGACAGCTGGAGTGGATGAAAAACAGAATATAAAAAGTGTACCAAACCACAACTTGGGCTAGCTGACAATGTGGTGTGTTATTTTCCTAAATAAAAGGATTTGATGCTGTGGCTAAGTGGAATTTCTGCGCTACCTTTCTATAACTGTTATCAGCTACAAAATAAAGAGATGCAGTCACAGTGTTCTCACAGCTCTCTTTGAAATAAAGAGTTCCATAAAGGAAGACTTTTGTGGTACACCTTTTTCCTCCCCACAAAATCAATTCAATGTCTGTTTCAAGACCACGTGCTAATAGCTTCACCATTTATGCTTAAGGTGGTGGCTAAACTTCAGCACTAGCAGCACTCTCACTTTTAATGGTCTCAATTATCCATGTTACAAAATCCACTGCTTTATTTAGATTACCTTGTCATTTTCTTTGTCATCATGAGGAGGCGCAGAACAGTCTCCAGTATAAAATGATGCTCTGTTAAGTAACTGAGTAAACTGAGTTTGCTTTGTGCATAGCTAGGATTGAAAATATATCTCTAATCATGTATAAGACAGGGATTTTGAAAAAAGTGTAATACATAATCATAAGTGGCACATAAACTACGTCACACAGCCTTAACTATATCCTCCTTGAATGAGATGACCAAACATATGAACTGCTCCTGCAGATAACGCACAATGTCAGGTTAACAGGAATCCTCAGCACTGGAGAACACAATCTAATGGCTTCTTAATGCTAGGACAAAAGCTGTATATAGGTTAGGTAAGCCAATGAGCTAATTATGCTCATCACTCCTGAATAAAACATCCACCTGACAAAAACAAATCCTCCTCTACTTAGGTTTTTCAGCACTTCTGTTCCTTTTGTAGTTCTTAGATATTACACTTCTATTTCTCCAGAACTACGTCTGTGAAGCCCCCTTAGATGCTCTTGCCATTTCTTAAAGTTCACTCTCTCCGAATATTCTCAAGAACATTATCAAACTGTGGAAGCAGAGTTAAATCACAACGATCTGCATGGTTGTAGGCCTGCAAATCCACAGTCATTCTAAGCAACAGGTCTTAGGCTTCTTTTCCACAGCCACAGAGATTTGAATTCACTAAAGGAATTTGGCAATAACTGATACTTTAAGGCTCTGTATGTCCAAGTTTTAGATATTTAAAACATCCATTTTGCTCCTACCAAACGTTATGGAACCAAATTTTCTAACAGTAAAACTGGTAAACCACTTAGAGCACAACTGATGGGCATTTTGACAGCACCTAAGCTCCAGGAGATTCTTAAGTTGGGGCTTTGCCTGACTATGAGGATTGATCTAAGCATTCCTGGAGATTGCTAAACAAGCAAGCTCTTGATTTTTTCACACATTGGTATAACACCTGACAGACAGTGGTGTGAAATACACACATCTTAACCTACTGCATTAAGTGCTTGGGAAACTTGGTCTCAAGCCCTAATTCTGCTTAAAAGAAAAGAGTATGACTTTTTTATTCTATCTCAAGGAAAGAATCTTAATTGCAAACTCCTGGTGTTTAAGGAGGCTTCCCTTTCCTTTTTCAAAGATGGACTACCTTACATTAAGAGCTGAGGTCTGCTTCATTCAGTGGCTGAATTCTAACTGCCATCTCATAATATGAATGATGCAATAACCTGTTCCAGATGGCTCAGGCCAGAAGCACAAAAGCAGCCCCGCACATATTTTCATTTCCTAGCCAAACGTAACACAAGCAAGAATTAACAGCAAAAATTAACATAGTATGCAATTGTGAAAACATCACTAGTGCTAATTAAAGCACACTGGGAAGGCATATTTGTTTGGGTATTATGTTGTACTGACCTACAGCTCACAGTTCTGCTGCTGTTTCTTGGGGCTCTGTTGCCTCACCTTAGTACAGTTACCACCTGTGTGAGACATTCATGGAAAAAAAGAGCAAATACAGCACCTCTTCCTTCTCTCCTGTCACAGCAGCATCTTTTGGTTTCTCAAGTTCTTCCCAAATGTGTGTACCACTCTGTACAGACTAGGTACATCTGGCACAACAGCATTAGAATGACTGGAGACAGCAGTTCACATTTCCAAATTAACTTGGCAATTAACTTCCCTATCTGCTAGGGCATGTGTGCTAGAATAGCATCAGCTGTACTGTATCACAGGGTACCTGTGATTCTTTCTCTCCTCACTACATCATTTCCATCACTTGGAACTTACATTTTGGGTGCCTTTTCTTTCTTCTTCTTCTTCTTTTTTTAATTTAGTTGAGTATCCTTTCTCACCCTCCCCTATATATATAACATATGTACGTATATGTATACACACACAGAGACACACATATACACACAAACACATTTCTTTTAGTCTGCTTAGGCAATTCACTTTGTTATTATCCAGAGCAAAAGATTGCCCTCTGTAGTATCAAACATATTCTGCATTTTCCACTACAACCCTTCAGGTTCTGAGTAAACCCAAACAAGTCTGTGGAAATGCTGTCTCTCAATGGGAATGTTTAAAAGTTCACAAGTATGAGCACTATTTTTGTAAGGGCACCTGCCAGAACCCTGCTGATGAGTCCAGAGTAGAAAAAATTTTAACATCAGCCCTCTCTTCCAGAGTTCCTCTCTTTCCAAGTGGTGGAAAACATTCCCTTTCTAAACATGTTTCACTCTTAGAGATGATATAAAGCAAAGACTTCTGGTTTCTTTCTCCAATAAAACAATCAGCAAAGATGCCGAGATTTTTGGATCTTTTCCCTATCTTATGATTTCCAGGGTTATACATTAGACAAATACAGGCGTGGCAAAAAGTTTCCGTAGGAGGAGAGGGATAATTTTGACTGTTTTGTAATTACTCAACTGCTTTCCTAAGCCCAGAAGACATTCTTGACTTTTTCTTCAATTTAAAATCCACCACACATCATTCACTTAATCCCGTGGTGTAAGGGATTACACCATTTCACAACTTGCCTGTTTACTTCTGGGACTTTGGAAGCTAACCATGCTGCTTGGGAACAAATTGGCTCTGAACCCAGCTGATAAAAAATGACATGCTGCCTATTTGTTTTCAGACACGTTATTCACTGCTTTGTAGCAATGAGGGCTGCTAAAAGGAAGTGATTCTGAATGCTATAAGTAGTAACTCCACTGAGCAGGTGGGGTGCTGCTCCTGTTTGTTAGCTCTGATGTACACACATTGCAGTGCTCACAGAGTAATGCAAAAGGATGCTGTTTACAGAACAGGTTGTTTCTTTGGCTTTGGGGATTTTTTAATCTGCTAGCTTTTCCTTTGATTTGTGCTGATTACAGTATCACAGTATCATCAGGGTTGGAAGAGACCTCACAGATCATCAAGTCCAACCTGCTACCACAGAGCTCAAGGCTAGACCATGGCACCAAGTGCCACGTCCAATCCTGCCTTGAACAGCTCCAGGGACGGCGACTCCACCACCTCCCCAGGCAGCCCATTCCAGTGTCCAATGACTCTCTCAGTGAAGAACTTTCTCCTCACCTCGAGCCTAAATCTCCCCTGGCGCAGCCTGAGGCTGTGTCCTCTTGTTCTGGTGCTGGCCACCTGAGAGAAGAGAGCAACCTCCTCCTGGCCACAACCACCCCTCAGGTAGTTGTAGACAGCAATGAGGTCACCCCTGAGCCTCCTCTTCTCCAGGCTAAACAATCCCAGCTCCCTCAGCCTCTCCTTGTAGGGCTTCTGCTCGAGGCCTCTCAGCAGCCTCATTGCCCTTCTCTGGACACGCTCAAGCATTTCCATGTCCCTCAGCAGAAGATGCTGAGCAGCACCACAAGTTCTTCCTGCAGAAGCAGGTTGGCCCCAGTCCATATGGTGCTGTGAGGAGACCAGAACCTCAAGCAGACATGTGAAAAATTGGTGCAACTGAACTGTTTTCCCTAGCAAGGAACTTGTGCCACTAGCAAAGTGCATAGCTGGAGCCTGATAAATCAATCAGTCCCCATTTTGTCCACTGTTCAGAGCAAAACTCAGGAAACTGAATTTGTGCCAGATGAAGAAAATCAACATGAACAAAAACTCTGACAGGTTTTAAATGTGAAGAAAATAGAAAAGCAGGCAAAAAAAAAAATGAAAACCAAATTGCAAGAGGCATAAACTCTAATAATAAATTATTTTTCAGACACGCCGAAAGCAAGAAAACTGCCAAACAGTCTGCAAAGCCAACAAATCAACAAGCTATAAAAGCAGTCCTTAGAAAAGGTAAAATCACAGTAGAAAGTTAAGTGATCCTTCTTCATCTGCCTTTACTAGAGAAACTCCAAGAGGTTCCCACAGTAGAATTAAAAAAAAAAAAAAAAAAGAGAGAAGCAGTAAAAACACACAAATAAACAAACAAAATCATACCTGGGAGGATCAGCCTAAAACTGAAGCAATGTGCCCTTGTGGTTGAGAAGGCCAATGGGATCCTGGGGTGTATTAAGAAGAGTGTGTCCAGCAGACCAAGGGAGGTTCTCCTCTCTCTCTACTCTGCCCTGGTGAGATGGCACCTTGAGTACTGAGCTCAGTTTTGGGCTCCCCAGTATAAGAGGGACTGGGATCTGCTGGAGAAGATCCCGCAGAGGGCTATGAGGATGATTAGGGGACTGGAGCACTGCCCGATGAGGAGAGGCTGAGGGACCTGGGGCTGCTTAGTCTACAGAAGATTAAGAGGAGATTTAATAAATGTTTACAAATATCTGAGGGGGGTCAGGAGCAGGGGGACAGGCTCTTTTCACTTGCTGCCTGTGATAGGACAAGGAGCAACAGATGTAAGCTGCAGCACAGGCAGTTCCACTTCAACACAAGGGGGAACTTCTTTACTGTAAGGGTTGCAGACCACTGGAACAGACTCCCCAGAGAGGTTGTGGAGTCTCCTTCTCTGGAGACTTTCAAGGCCTGTCTGCATGCATTCCTTTGTGACCTGAGCTAGATTGTATGGTCCTACAGGGGGTTTGGATTCAATGATCTCTTTGGGTCCCTTCCAATCCCTGACATCCTGTGAAGTAGAGGTCATAGGACCACAGGATGTTAGGGGTTGGAAAGGACCTCCAGAGATCACAGAGTCTAACCCTACACCAGAGCAGGACTTTATAATCTAGCGCAGAGGTTCTAGAACAAAACAAGAAAATTAAGAATATCAATCAGAACTCACATGACATTGAGAATTTAAGTGTTGTCACCAAATTAAATGTGAAGATGTGTAACAGCTGAATTATTTCTTATAAGTCTAACCTCTCAAATTTGCCTTAATGCTAGAAGGTACCAAATAAGGTACAGTATTTAGTAGGTTGCCATACAGCGCTTAATAAAATACAGCACAGTAAATGCAGTGCATCAGGCAAATCAGTAGCATAGCACAGCGCTGATCTTTTTGGTGTAGATTTCCTTGGAGATTACCCTTGAAGACTACCTACCTCAGAAATCTTGTTCTGATTTATGTTGAGATATACTCTGTCATTCCATACAATGGAAAATGGCTCTAGCCAGCTCCTAACTAGCACCTGTAAAGAGCAAACATAAAATCTTTGCAGCAAAACCCCAATAATTTGGGTGTAATTATCTGTTGCTTGTTTCTAAGGTACACAGCTTGCGTAGCTACCCTTGGTAGCACAAAAAAGGGCCCACAGAATGGGCACTGAAGCAGAGTTAGGTGTGGCTGACTCCCAAGGATCTTGGCACTGGAACATGTGTTAGGAGATCTGCTGAGATGCCTTTAGAAAACCAGGGAGAGAAAAAAGAGGAAAGGATAGAAGAAGCAAAGTCCAACTGCTTTTTGAGGTGAAATGTCTCAGCGCTAAATCACTCTCCTCCACACTGTTTTTGGTAGCAGTGACAGATGCATCAGTACCCTGGGCAACCGGGGGGATCCGGTGCCAACCACAAAGTCAAGACCATATCACTGTGCCAGAATTCAGGTAACCTTCTTGTAACCAGGTTCAATTCATTCTTAATTTGGCCTCTCACCAGTTTCATTTATGCTGCCAAAACAGGAAGGTTTGCCTTTCAAGTTTGTTCATTTTCAATGACTTCTGATGATTCCCTGCTCCATTTTAGTTTCTGCTGAAAATCTTTGTTTTAACAAACTAGATTTACTAGCTACATTTGCCCAAGGCAGCACAGACTTCAGGATGCCTGAAAAGCAGTACCAATACAAGGAATCTGAAGCCACTGCTTGAGTTTAGAAGACCATCACAGCCAGAGTGATGAAGGTTTCCTGAGTCCCTGGTACGAATAGGCAGGTTCTGGGCAGCACACCACAGCCATTGTGTCAGGATTTCAGCAAAGATACAGGTAACCCCTACAAGATTTTTGCCTGCAGATAGCACTTTTCTGGTCCTTAATCCTGGGCACTATGTAGTGTATCACAGTATCACCAAGGTTGGAAGAGACCTCATAGATCATCAAGTCCAACCCTTTACTGCAGAGCTCAAGGCTAGAACATGGCACCAAGTGCCACGTCCAATCCTGCCTTGAACAGTCAGAGTTTGGGTTTGGGTCCAGATCTGGCAAGCCTAGTTATGACTCATTCATCTTCTTTAGAATCCTGTACTCCTCAAATGTTTGTAGTTTCATAATAAGTGTCATTAATTCCTTTAAATTAGCTGAAAACTGTTGACCACATCTGTTCCTGCTCCTATTATCACAATTAAGGCACTTTTCTGTTCGCCTTCATTTTTATTGGCACTCACTACTTGAGCACACAGAGAAAAGTGCAGTCTAAATATTTTCCACTTCCATTTCCAGAAAAAGTTTCAGTTTTGATGATTATTGTTCAGTTCTCCAGTCTACCATTCAAACCATGTTCTTTACTAAACTTTTATTCTGGGTACAATTTAGTACTGAACCCATGGTATAGCACGTAAACTGAAACATGTGGATCAAACAGAATCGACTCAGTGATTTGCTTGTACTTCTGAAAATAGCCTTTTACTGCAAACAGAAGTGTCACTGGAGTACTTTAACATCGCAGAACAATGGAGAAAACTGCTGCAGGAGACGGGAAAACATTTTTATAGAAAGGTTAATTTTTACAACCATTTCATGTGGTTGGCTCTCCTGTGACTATCTGAATCATTTATTTCCCTTCCTATATGCAGCTTCTCAGATACCTGCAGCTGAAAGTGTTTGGGATCACTCTCATGGTCACTAGAATCATAGAAACAAGCAGGTTGGAAGAGACCTCCGAGATCATCCACTCCAACCTAGCACCCAGCCCTATCCAGTCAACTAGACCATGGCACTAAGTGTCTCATCCACTCTTTTCTTGAACACCTCCAGAGACGATGACTCCACCACCTCCCTGGGCAGCCCATTCCAATGGCAATCACTCTCTCTGTCAAGAACTTCCTCCTAACATCCAGCCTGTACTTCCCCTGGCACAACTTGAGACTGTGTCCCCTTGTTCTATTGGTGGTTGCCTGGCAGAAGAGACCAACCCCCACCTGGCTACAACCACCCTTCAGGTAGTTGTAGACAGCAGTGAGGTCACACTGAACCTCCTCTTCTTCAGGCTAAACAACCCCAGCTCCCAGCACCACTTATTCTCCTGAGAAGTAATGCTTGCAAATTCTCATCTTCTAGATACATTCCCATTTAGGAACTAATATTCTTCTTTTTTATTCCATTATTCATTTTATTTGCTCAACACTGCTACTGTCTCTTATTGCTGTGCTTTTTGCAGCCAGTTCTCAATTTGTTGCTTAGGCTAAACATGTTTTTATTGGTAATACTATATTTGCTTTTCAAGAAGCACATGGATTCAGGGTACCTAAGCTGTATAAATCAGGGTACCTTTAGTTGTACAAATACGGTTGCTTCTGCCATACTTAACTTGGTCTCCATTTGCACTGAGAGGTCGAATTCTAAAGCCTTAGCTCCTTGTGCTTTAATTCACAAAAGTGTAGATTTGAGGCATTGTAACTCTCAGCTTTCTGTCCTCAGTGGGTTGTAGTGCTTCCCATTCTAGAGAGCCAGGACCTATGATTGGTCTGCTTTTGCTGCATCAAGATCAGTCATCTGATTTTGATTGCCTGATAAAATAGCCTTCACAGAAAGCTGACAAACAGATATCATTTTGAATGTTCTATGCTTCTTTCCCCTAGCCATTTGGACCACTAATTATTCCATCCAAAAACTTCAGATATGAATTGGCTGTGCTACAGTGATGGCTAACAGTTACTATTTCTTAAGTGACATAAAAAGTAGTTCCTAGCTGCATCAAGTCTGTAAAATCTCTTTGGTCTGTACCCTCTAAACCTGGTCATGCTGTAATTCAGTGGAGAGGCAGCATCTGATACGGCAAATAAAAACCTCAGGTTTAACCACACAGAAGTGCTTCCAGAATTACCCTTACCTTGAGGATACTGGCTGATATTCAAAGTATATCCAGGTATGTCTCTCAAGAGTCAGGTTTCCTTTAGATTGAGGGAGATTATTGGTACAGGAAACATCAGACCTGCTCACTTTGTTAACAAGACAAGAAACAGGTCTAAGTAGTTTAATTTCCCTGATATAAGTGATCTGTAGTCTGTCAGTGCTTCTTGAAGCGCTACATGTGACAGAGCTTTTAAGTTCTATTCTGGGAATCAGTGACAAAAACCTCCAAAAAGCATTTGACCATAACTCAAATATAATATTTCTTCCCACAGACTAATAGTTTTTAAATGCTTCTTTCATTAAAACAAATGGTTACTCAGAAGCATTGGAAGCTATATTAGGCTATGGGGAAATATGATTTCTAGCCTATTCACTGCCAAATGCTGCATAGGATTTCTTTCTTTCATGTGTACAACTCCCAGCTAGGACACATGCAGAACTCTCTGCTGCTGACAAGTTCATCAGCCACCAAGACTAAACTGCAACTCTGCTTTCTTGGTAACCAGAATGGTCTTGTCAAAGCCTGCAACATATTGTCAGGGCTGTTAAAATACAAGTATTGGGTCTTTATCTGCATTTCTCTGAAGTCAAGCATAAGATCATGATCTGTCCCACACACTTCCTCAGGAGCAAATGTACTGACATAAGCGAAGTTGAGGATATTTTGATGCAAGATACATCCTATTTTTAAATATATTCATTTTTATTGCCGTTGTGGGAAGTTGTAGGAAGACAACACTCACCTTGCACACACCAAATGGTATTAATAACTTTTGTTTTTTTCGTAATACTCACAAATGGCAAAGGACAGAAAGATGTTTTCTAGTCTTTGTAGCAAAGAACATCCTTTTCTCTGGAAAAAATACTCACCTTCATCTTGTCTGCTGTCATATGCACATTTATAGCCAGACTTCAGTAATGGAATGCGGATGCTAGCGAATGCATTTTGCCTTCTCATCCACTTACAGGAAGTGAAGTCTTGAACATGTAACCTCAGCTATAGTGTTTCCTCATTTGTATATTCAATGAAGTTCCTTCCATCTTGAGACAATGAGCTTAAAAATGTGGCAGAGTTCAATGTCTACCAACAGGCACTGTGTCCTTACAATAGGAATTATTCTTGCATTTATGAGCACAATGAAGAGTTTTGAACATCAGGGTAATGAGTGTTAAATTTGATTAACATGTAACATTAACATAAACTAATTTACCTGATCATGCTACTCTCATTTCATTTAAAAAACAGTCTTCTGGGGCCATGCTATTGCATTTACTTTTTTCTTAATCAGTGTATTTTTCTAGTCCACTTAATAAATGCCAACAGAAATACAGCAAGAGTCATACATAATGTCCCATGCCCCCCTCATTTTTTTACCTCACTTTCAGTTTGGTGGGAATTTGCACCTCTCTTTTAGCAATTAGAGTTGTCACTCCATTTTTCAGCTGCAAACTCAATTACATGCAGTGCTGGCAGGAATGAAACTAAATTGACAATAGACTGAAGATTGTGTTGCAGGTAGAGCTCTACCTCTCCATCAAAAATCTGGCCAAGGATGCTTTCCTCCTGAAACATGTCCAGAAGAACAAGATGGGTTTTGTTGGCATCAAGGTGCTGCCATCCTTCAAGAAGAGTCACTTTCTTTCTGGGTGTAACATTTCACATAACTAGGAGTAGCAAGGGAGCTGCATTATGTTTCCTCAAATCAAGGAAACAGTTATTGTTCCCAATGAGACACACAGAACCCAATAAAACCCAAGGTGTAAAAGAACTCCAATCAAAGTGGCTACATAGAGAGCAAAAGGGGTGTTTTCAGTCTGCTTAAGAGGCTTGGGAATGTTTTTGGTGTTACTATGGATATACATAATAATATTTATTAACTGACCATCACAGATCAAAAAAGTCAGCCTTTTCAAAGGCAGTTTGGCACACACTGCCAGAAACTGGAGTGCAAGGAAGAATTAAAAAAATCTAATCTGTGGCTATTTTAACACAAGATTAGAGAAAGATTAGTTAACTGTCAGTGCTCAAGGGACTATTGTACAACATCTGTGAACATTTAAAAAGAAATTAGATTATTAGATTTAACAGCAGTTGCTACAAGCTCAGGAAGAATGCATGGAATGATCCCATAATTACTTACAATGATAAATGCTCCCTTTTATGTATGACAAAATTAACAGTTATCTTCCAAATGTTATTTCCTACAAGAAAAACAAGCCTTTAATAACTTGATACAATTTTCTTTTTGCTTGGCAAAATGTTTCAGATTTAGTAGCGTGACCAAACCCTCAACTTGGAATAAGTTTGTCTGAATTAGCCTTTCAACGGATCTAACACAACCAGCAAAGAGCAGGCCCATTTCTTCCATGCTTATGCTGATAATGCGTTTTAATGAGTACTTGCTACCAAACGTACTTGAGTTAGAAAGGTGATGCTTTCAGATACTGAAATTCAGAATGCAATTCCTCTAAAAGCTTGAGACAAATGCAACAGTCCAAGGCTGAATGTAGCTACTGCTGTAAACAAAATGCCATGTACAAATTATCCTGTAATTTAAATAAAAGGTGAGCAGTTGCCTATTCCTTTATTTCTTTATTGAAGATTGGCTTCCTAATTTAAGCTCAATGGAACTGCAGTCAATTTCAGCAGCATAAATGGCACAATACAATAAAACAAATGTTGGAGGCTAGTAATGCCTATGCATTTTCTCCATGAAAAATAATGAGAAGCTTACCACTTGAGTACAGGGAGATGCTGGGTCATGTTTGGACTCCCTGATCTTAAGGTCTCCACCCAGAAGATTCTATGATTCTATGAACTACTCCAGGCAACAAAGTATTAAATTGCCTGGAAGCAGGGGGGAGAAGAGCCCAAACAAGTATATACAAAGTTTTTACCTTCTCAAACATTATTGCTTACAACTGCCATATGTGTATATATACATATGTACTTTTTATATGTTTTGGTTTGGTTAATTCTTAAACACTTATGTAAGTATATTGACATAAAGACTGCTGTCTAGATAAATCAAAGACTTCTGTTTGAAGGAATGCATGGACCCGTTCTCCCTGCCAGCCACTTTTCACAGTACACTAATATCGCTCCACGTTAAACATGTTTGCACTTTTAGTTCACAAAAGTGACAAAAAAGGAATGCAGTTTTATTCTAGCTGAATCTTCTATCAAAATGGACTGTTTTGGAGGATGTGAGAAAAAGTTTAGAAGCATGTCTGACTACATGAGCTGAGAAAATTTATTCTTGAATTTTCATATAATAACATGGGAATAAAGTCACTAAAACTGGCAGTAAGACATCAAGGCTTAACATTGCAAAGCTTTTTTCAGGTATGAAACAATGTGAAATACTTACAAAGACAAGACAAGCATCTTCCATCCTGTCTCTTCCTCTTTATCAATCAGTCACTGCCATTTATGTTCCAGGTAGCCTGCCTCACTAGTAGCTATGCAAAATAGGTCAAGAATGTGAATAGTAATAAGAAACAAAATGCAAGTTGAGAGGTGACATCTGCTAAAAAATCCCACAAATGCTTTCTACACTGGTCTCTAGAGTGTCACAAGTTATATGTCTATGAATAACTAGTTCAATGCAGAAGAGTTTAATTGAAACCAACCAACCAACTATGCACCTTTTACAGTAACAGAAAGATCAACCAGTTACTTCCTTCTCCTTGCACAGGATACAGATGAACAAAGAACTGAAAAAGGTGAGACTCTAATGAAGAGGACAGAAAATGGAAGCCTTTATTTCCCCCCCCTTATATCAAGTTCATGAAATTAATTCCTCACTAGAATTCTGACACCTTGCCCCTAGAGCTGACAGCTTGTTAGACCCAACCTATGAGAACCATGCTCTTACTGTGCAAAGCAAAAGGGAACAACTAAGCTAAATGAAGATCAGAAATTTTCAACTACTGCACTTGCTCATAAATTCCACAGAGAATGTGTTTCCCACCCTCCCCACCAGCTCTGTGTGAAAAGATCCACACAATGGAAAGCATAGGCTACGTGAGTCAGATACTTACATGTGGGAAACTGGTAAGGTAAATATATATGAAATTGTTATCAAGCAGAAAGTAAACACAGAAGAAAAATTAGAGGAAAAATTCTATCCATTAATCTTTCAATAAAAACAATTGTTGAAGGTTTTATAATAGTCTGTGAAACAGTTAAAAACAAAAAAAAAAAAGAGAGAGAAACGAGGCAATGAAGTTGTTCTATGCTTTTCAGTGGGAAAGTACTGCTTGGAACACAGAGCACATTTTATTTCTGACAAAGCAACATAATCCACCAATGTCGTTGTGGAATAAGCCCTAGAACAGAAAGCTCTAAGCCATAAGGATTTTCTCTGCGGTTAAACTGACCTTCGAGGACTTAAGGTCTGATGCCTCTTCTGTATTTCCTGTAGAACGTTTTCTTCTACCTCCAAATTCTAAGTTCTTCAAAACCTTTACCTAGTTTTACATTTCCTTCCTCAAACTCATAACTTACTTTATGAATGGAGCCGATTTACATCATGAAGATACAAAAGTTTACTGTGGTTTATTTATTGGTATTTGTAAAGCTTCCCAGAAGAGAAACATTTAAGTTCTCTGCAACTAAAGAAAAAGATTGCACAAGATATGCTCAGTTAGTTTATTCAGAGGATAGTGAACAGCACAAGCCCATTTGTAACATAAAATTATATGACTTAGATATTATAACACTAAACATTTCCTTCTGCTTTGACAGAAGAACATGAGAGACTTCACAGAAACCATCTGATTGCCCTTTTCTTTATATTTATTATAAGGGAAAAACCAGGTACCTATTCCAGTCCAGTTTAAACGAGGAAGTACTAAGCCAAAATGTTCTCAGACAAGGTAATTTCAAATTCTCACTTATTACCTAATGCAGAATTTTGTTTGGTATA
Organism: Pogoniulus pusillus; assembly: GCF_015220805.1. NCBI lineage: Eukaryota > Metazoa > Chordata > Aves > Piciformes > Lybiidae > Pogoniulus > Pogoniulus pusillus. The sequence continues at coordinate 18,054,026 of NC_087264.1, read as the reverse complement.
CTCTGTGTGCTATCCTTTCAGAAATCAAAACTGCCAAATTAATTACCTTATCCATAATGGACTAAAAGAATTAGAGTAAAAAATCAGTATGGTCAATCCACTTTCAATTTTTTGTACAACTTCTACGAAACACTTAACATAGGGGAGGACAAGCAGGTCTTAAGGTAAATACAGTAATTATAAAAAACTTTGCTAAATTTCAAGGCAATGAAAGAAGTTCACTATCTGACCTCTATATAAATAAATGCAAAGACTTCTTGCATTATTTTGGTTGATTCTGTACAAGTTTCAGTAATTAATTTTAATTAAATATAACTCTTATAACAATCTAATCCATGATCTTAATGAAAATGAGAAGTAAAGGTTGACAGTTCTAATATAGAACTTGCACAACAGTTACCTTAACACTGACTAAACAAGGAATGGCATATAAAAAAATTTAGAAACTGCTTTTTAAGCTGAAGTTTTAGCTCAGATTTATTATGAACATGACTTGTGCAAGGTGACTTTTATCCTTTAGTATGCAATTTCATCCTTTATCTGCTAAACAAAGTGTACAAGTTTGACAGCAAAATGTACAGAATAATTGCCTTTGGCCTCGGTCTTACAAAGACCTATTTACACATTTGAGATAAGTAAGCATCTTCTTCCCTTTAAATTCTATACATATGTTCAAGTTTTAAGCATTAATTTGGATCTACAAAATCCCACAAGATAAAATGTCTCTCAGATATACATCTTCTGCCATTGAGAGTGCTACAGTGAACCAACCTTCTGCTGAATTACCCACTCTCCATCACATGTATATCTCTGGAAAATGAAGCACTCGCTTCCACAGTTCATTCCTTGGTGCTGATGTGTTTGACTGCTAAAAGGAGCTGCTAGTCTGGGTGGGGGGTGTAGGGCAGTTTCTTGAAGGTCCACTGCCAATGGCAGATATTATCATGGAAAAGCAGCTATCAACACCAAGAAGTAAATGTTGTCTGTGCAGAACTGAAACAACTCAGAGAATAACTAATGTTTAAAACCTCTTCTATTGGTCTTATGATAATCTAGCAACAAGGTAGATTTTTTTCTCAGTTTAAGATTTAACCTGCACCCAAAATGAATGCCTGCTATATAAAGGCAGTTATTCATGCCACCATTAGAATTTCAGAAGCACTGGTTAATTACAAAAAAACCCAATCAACACCCCAAAAATCAAAACAAAATCAACAACTGCAACACCCAAAGCAAGACACAATGGCAAAAAAGTATATGACTTTTTACAGAAGGCCTCATTGTGATAAATTATATACAGCATAGTGTTCTTGTTTTCCTTAAAGTGCTACTATCACCATATTGATATATGATCACCTATTGTTTGAGGAGGTCTTTCAGTACAGCTCCAGCACTGGCATCAGGGGACACTGGCAGTGGTGTAAAACTGGGCAATGCATCAGAAATAGGTTTCATAAGCAGATGTCCAGAATTACTAACAGGTGTTATGAGAGGCACTGCTGCAGATCGGGGTGCTAAAAATGGATTTGTATCGGGTCTTCTGCTCGTGCCTGAAACTGCAGAATCTGAAATAAAAAAACACCCCAAAACCAAAATTCAGCAACAAAAGCACTTTGTTAGAAAGCATTCATAATATACCAAATTTTACAGCACTTGGTCACAAATACATTCTAAAACGAGAACTTTTGAACATGAATATCCAATACTGCAATAAATCAAAGATGCTCTCAAAGATTTTCATTCTACCTTTTCTCATCTTGGATCTCACCTATCACTGTTTTTTTTGTCAAAAAATTTCTTCTTCCTCAGGCCACAGTTACAAGACTGACTTAAAGATCAGGGCACTCCTGGGACCTGACAGCCAAATTGTGCTTGTTGGCAGCTGAAATTCTCTAACAGTTCAGGTTACCTGAAAAAAAAATCTACAAACCTCTGTGACAAGCAATACAAACATCCTTTCCTAAGGATCACTCTCCAAGCATACAACGCCAGGCAAGAGGTTATCTGTCACGCTGACTCCAGTACTATACAAAGGCTTAAGGGCCCTCATGTTAGCACTACAAAGCAGCACACCGGTAGCTTCCCACCCCAAGCATATTGTCACAGCTTCCCCTGTTTCGAGAAAACTCCTGCAAATAAACACCATGGACAGCAAGACACAATTTAGACTCCAGATAAAACTTAGTGTTTACTCATTTGTCAAATACTAACAACCTGCTACTTTTAATTAAGTATTAATAAACTTAAAAAAAAAAACAACTAATTGCCTTGAATCATAGAATAGAATCATAGAATCAACCAGGTTGGTAGAGACCTCCAAGATCATCCAGTCCAACCTATCCCCTAGCCAGTCAACTAGACCATGGCACTGAGTGCCTCATCCAGTCTTTTCTTGAACACCTTCAGGGACAGTGCCTCCACCACCTTGCCCCTCCTCATCTTCCGCATCAAAATCTCACTCAGCTCCAGGTGGAACTTGTTCCAGGTTCTCACACCAGATGCAGAGCAGAAACTAAACCTGACATTCCCAGAAGTTACTGACTGAGTAGGTGTTTTTTATTCTGATTTTTTTGTTTCAAACAACCTCATTCTCACAAACACATTTGCGTCCAGCACTTAAAAACTGCTACCATGTGGCTTAGAATCATAGAATCAACCAGGTTGGAAGAGACCTCCAAGATCATCCAGTCCAACCTATCATCCAGCCCTATCCAGTCAACTAGACCATGTTTCTAGAAAGAAAAAACTTCAAGTACCCTAACAATTAAAGCAATATAAATAACCATAGTGACTGTCTAGATTTACAAGCCAGCAATTTAGCTCCTGAATGGATAGAAGGAACAAAGAATTTAGTTCTTCTGACAAGGAAATTGTGGCTTTCTTTTTTTCATTTTGTTTTGTTCTATTTTTGGTTTTGTTTTATTTGACTGTTATTTTTTCTGCCAAACAGAACAGGTACCTTACCTATTCTATTACTGCTACACTACAAGGAAGAAAAGTAATTTTAATTTAGATTTATTAAAAAATAAATGCTGCTTTCAGAGATAAACTGGTATTTCACAGTAGACATTTATACTTTGTAACCACTTAGGCAAATGGAAAGAGGATTTTTTAGCATAGCATGTATTTCTTTCTCTGCAGATGTACAGGTTTCAGGTTTTGTTTCTTTGTCTATTTTTTGAGTTTACAGGCAAAGTTTCAATCAAAACCAAGCTTTTGGAAATGAACAGAACTCAAGGTAAACACTCAAATGCATGTGAAAAATGAGTACAAATTGGATCAATTAAATGGAAAACGTGAATATTACATTAATATTGTTTTGTCAAAATTATTTCAATATGCATAATTACAAGCATACTTGTTCTCTGCCTTAGGAAAAAAAAACCTAAGTTATCACTCATGCACATCTTTCAGAGATTTCTAAACAGGCATATACTTAACTGATTTTATGTCAGTCCTCTCTAAGAAACCAGGTCTACATACCAGAGAGGTTGGTATAACTTCAATTCTTCACTCAGTGAGACCCAAGCTAATCAACAGGGATGCTGAAAATCAGGACTGGGTTCACTGATGTTCTGCATGGAATTGTCTACACAGCATCTGTGAGGCTCTTAACAGGTGCTGTTAGAGCCTTTCCATATCAAAGGGAATTTTGTCTCTCTAATCTTCTGTATTGAGATCTTAGGAAGCAGGGCACAAATAGAAGCAGTGGGAAGAAGGGGTGGACGAAAAAGAAAAAAAAAAGAGAAAATAGGTAATTGGGTAGAGTAAGAAACTAGATTAATAGTTTACAAGTGAAGAAACACACAGTCATTGACATCCCCTTGAAAATTCTGGATTTAGCTATTTGTATGCTGTGTAAAGATTCCAATTTTCTCTCGTCATGTTACCTTGCATCTGGCTTCTGGATGGAGTACCAGTCCCTGCTGCTCCTAAAGGTTTCATATCATGAACAGTGAGCTTAGGTGGAGGAAGGCTTGGACGAGATTCTGTTTCAAGAAATTTCACAAATAACTCTGAAAAAGACTACAAAAGACTACTAGTTATTATACTGGATTGATGCTCAGGTGAAAAGTAAGTAAAACATACAGATGTACATAGAATGAAAAGCTGCCAACAATCTGCAAAGAATTTTGTATTGGTACTAACTAGTCCTTAGTGATGATTATTTTTTCCCCCAAATTACTATTTTTTTGTCCTCCCATTAAGTGCTATTGATGTGAAAAGGATAAACTAAATATAACACACATAATTCCATCATGGTTCCATCGCTGATTTAAGCCAAGTGTTTCAAGAATGCCACGCTGCTACTGATCATCAAAGGATTTCCTGTGTCTGTGCTCAAGCAAATCATTCCTCCAGGAACATATTCAACTGAAACATTTCTCTAAAACCCATTGCTTTATTTGACAGAAAGTCTTGAATAAAGGAAGCATGGAACAGTTAAGGTGCCAGTAGCATCGCATGATAAAATTGTGCTTAGTAAAGCTTGCACTATACATGCGGGAGCATTAATTTTCCTCTTACACATCCATGGTTAATCAAGCTACAATCATCTGGTGGCCTAAGTGCCTGCAGTATTTCAGTGAGCAAAAAAACAACTATACTCAAGCTAGTTTACAAGAATTAACCCACTACTTGCTTTTCCAGCTCAAAGAGCAAAAAAATCAAAGTTAATCAGAAAAGCTCAATCCCTCAGTGCTTTAACTTTGAGCACATTATTTGGTGGTCTCCAAAACAGAAAGTTCCATAGATAAACTTCTCCCATGGACCATGCTATGACAGTTACTTCTTTCCAGTATCTGAAAGCTTAAATCCTTAACTTTATATGCTGTGTGTAAGAGGCACTAGCTGCAGCAGCTGAGAAAGATTTTCAAATTGAATTTAGAGAACACATGGGAACAGCCATCAAAATACAATGTCATGGTCCTCTATTCTGTTGACTATTGCAGAATTTCAGACTCCCATATGTATTTAACCTGCATCCATTTGCAAGCTAAAGTCCATACTGTAAGAAGTCAGTGATCCCAGGAATAGTAAGTGGATGTCTGTATTAGTTCAACACTTAGTATTGTATCACTGTCATCAATACCTAAATATTTATTTAGTGCAGGAAAAAATCCTTATGCCAAAGCACTTACACAAAAGTAACAAATACTGCAAGATGCAGTAGCATTAATAAATGAAGCTGAATATACTGATGAACCAAACATCAGCATTAACATGCAACTGCCCCATTTTTCCCACTCAAACACAGAGAATGCACAATTACTTCTTACACTGTTAAAAATATTTTGATGAGTTGGCCTCAAAGGGGTATTAGGAACACTCTTTGACCCAGCTCCTCCACCAAGCCAGCCAGTCATCCATCTCGTAACTCCTCTTTGGTCTTCAGATAATAACTAGAAAGTATTAAAAAAAAAAAAGTTAGGAAATAAGAAACAAAGCAGTAGGGAAAAGAAACTGCAACACTGTGCTCATTATATTTATTCACCAGAACTCTGTGAGAATTCTACAGATTAAAATAAAAAAAAATCAGCTACTGTCAAAAATCTTCCCTGCCTCCCAGACACTGACAGTTTAAAAACTTTGGCTTTTATTTAAGAGTGTAACCCAGACGTCCTTCACTATACCTGGTAGCATTGTGGCTGGCTGATTTTAACTGACGTATTAGAGCTACTGTGCACAACACTTAAATCCCTTCTTATCTGCTGTAGCATTCCTCAGCAAAATGAGATCCATTCTATTATAACAATGTTATCAAAAGATTCCATTAAGACAAGCACGCCTCATATAAAAAAATATTAATTCAGATGAGAGAACAAAGCCCACACTTTTCCCACAAGAAGCACAGGGACAGTCACATTCAGTTTAGCAGCATGTCATTCTATTTTCAGGTAAGGGTACCACAAGTGAAAAAGGAAGTCTAACTTTCTACACGGCATTACCTGATCAAGTTCTTCCTTTTTTATTCCCAAGATACTTCCCATTAACCTTAACACTTCAGGACGTTTACTTTTTGGAGTATGAAAATGTCCAACAAAGAGATTTTTCATCAGGAGCCTGCAGAACAAAGGAAGCTTGTTATAGAATCTGCTCTTACATAATAGCAGATATTGCAATATGGATGCCTTTATCCCTCTTATTCTTGCCTAGTTTATGAGAATCCAAATTAAAAAAATCTAATATAAGGAACTAAAAGCATACCTGATCTATTTCCTTCCTGTATAAGTTAAAATATTTCTTATACAGCAAGTTTTGATTTGAACAGTACCAGTAATACTATATGCACTAAGATGAAACTGAATGGTACATATGCAAGTTTTGATACAAGGACAATGATCAAGGAAAATGTTTATTCGAAGACCTTGACTCAGGACGGAATTTGAACAGATACTTATGTGCAGACCCAAAACAAGACATAAGGAAGGGGATGAGGAAACTCATTTGCCTATCCCTCTTTCCTTCTTCTAGTTCTAATGGGTAAAGAAAAAGTCAGAGAGATTTACATGACATCCAGGTGATGTTAGCTACATTAAAGGGCTTGCTCTTCACACCTCAGATATTTCTAGCAGAAGTTCAGCGAGAACATTTATCTCCATCTGCTGAGCTCCTGATGTTGAAGTGTGCTTCTACTTAAGAAACACATCAGTAATCCAAATTAACATATAACTTGCTTTTACTAAGTCAAAATTACTATTTACAAGCACCATGCAACATCAAAATGATTTACAAGATCACATACAAAAGCCCAGCTCTGCGTTAATTGTGCAACTGTGTCAGTAACATCTCTCTATATTGTGAGGAATAAACCCAAACAATGTGTACAGAGCCTGGCATCGAAGACTTACTTGTCCACTTTTCCTTCTGTGCTGTTCATAAGATTCATTAGTTTATTTTGTACATCTTCTAACATTTCTCTTCTGATCTCACCTACAAAAAGTTGTCACAGCAAATAAGCAAAAATTGAAACTTTATTGCAAAACCTATTAATAAACTTTAAAAAAAAGCTTTTTAAAAAAGAACAACCAATATCAGTGTGATTCTTTACTAAAGAGAGTCAAGAGTCAACTTCATTGATGAGATAAAATTTCTGAAACTATACTAATTGCAGGAACACAGAAAATAAATCAACTGCAGAAGATCTGATGAACTGCTCTGTTCTACCTAGGTAACAGAAATGGAAAAAAACTCTCGATCCTTAGTCCTGTGGTGGCAACCTTTTTTGTGATCTGATCAAACTGTATGTTGGCATCAAGTCTTTTGAGCTCAGTATTTAACCTAACATATTTCCTAAAGCCAGCTATTCTGAATACTCCATCAGGTTATTAAAATCTTGGCACTAAGGGGTTCATAGAATCAGTCAGGGTTGGAAGGAACCACAAGGATCAGCCAGTTCCAACCACCCTGCCATGGACAGGGACACCCTACCCTAGATCAGGCTGGCCACAGCCTCATCCAGCCTGCCCTCAGACACCTCCAGGGATGGGGCCTCAACCACCTCCCTGGGCAACCCATCCCAGGCTCTCACCACTCTCATGCTCAACAACTTCCTCCTCATGTCCAGCCTGAACCTACCCATCTCCAGCTTTGCTCCATTCCCCCTAGTCCTGTCACTCCCTTATAGCATAAAGAGTCCCTCCCCAGGTTTTTTGTAGGCCCTCTTCAGATATTGAAAGGCCACAAGAAGGTCACCTGGGAGCCTCCTCTTCTCCAGACTGAACAGCCCCAACTCTTTTTTTCTTTTCCCAAAATTGAGTAAGGCAAGCCTACAGCTTCACCTAATATGGTCAAGCTTGGCTAACTGCCATTCTGATTGCCATTCCATGTCCAAAGGCCCATTAGTTTCAGTCTGTACTGATAAAAGATAAGCAGGTAACACAACATGTGCTCTAATGTTGCATTCGTGCTTACATGCCTGCTGCCATTGCTTACTGCCTCTGTGTATCCTGAATCTCCTGGAAACTGCCTTCCTCAAGTTTACCAGGAAGAGGGTCTAAATGCCTCCACGTGATCGACCAGCATGACATCATGCTAAGACTGCACATTGCAAGACATCCTGCCTACACCTGAAAGTCTCCTGCCAAGACAGGAAGTCTTGGAGATACACAGATTATCCAGAGGCACCAGGATAAAAGGGCAGAGATTGTCTGCATCCATTCCCAGAACGTCATGAAGCCTGGGAAGAATCAGAAGTCTCAATGGCTGCCAAGACAGTAACAGTATTCCCTGAAAGCATGTGGGTACTGTCTGAAGCTGTAGCTAGCCCCACGAGTTGGGAAATAATATTTTGTGAGTAAATACTTAAAGCCTCTTGTAATTCATCATAGCCTTCTGCCATAAGCAGAAAGAAGCTCCTTGAGTCCATCTAGTGGACAAGTGGTATCTGACTGCAAGAACCTTCTCTTCCAGTCCAGTTAATGTTTATATACATTTGCAAGTTATTTCTAGATATAGTTACTCCTCTGTAAAATGTTTCCATGACCATGCAAAGAATCAATTATTACTAACATTAGTGGTCAGGGGTGGTGAGAGTTTTGAATATAAAAATTAATAAACTATATTAATTTGAGGAAAACATCATCTAATATTAATTGCCCCTTCATGACACTTGAGCCTCACAACATCAGAATATTTAAAGAGACCTATAAATATAGTGGCCTGTTTCATTAAAAGAAGCCACGGTAGGATACTGTTGGATTAACTCTTCTGCAATAATTTCACAGCACCAACTCGGCTACAATTGTAAAATTCCACTGACATGAATTACTTATTAGCTTGAGCACAGGATACACCCAATTACCCAAATCATTCTGTGCCAGCAGCTCAGGCCTCCTTTGAACTCCCACAAAACTCATAAAAATAAAGCTCATAATAATAAAACAAAATCCGTAAAGTTTTACCACATAAACCTTAGATATACTAGAAACTAGAGAGAAGTGGCTCATGTTCAAGTTTCTACACAAAACATAGAGTAAAAAGTGCTACAAAAAACCTTATCTCAAAACCCTAAGCATAAGACTTAAGAACACTAGCAGTAAAACGTTTTCAGACAAAAAAACCCAAACCAACAACAACAAACGACAAGAAAAAAACAAACCAAACAATCCCTCACAAAAAAAGACAAACCTCCCCTGCAAAAATCCCTCCCAAAAATTCCAACCAGCAGTAAACCACTTACCAAACCACCAAAACACCCAAACACACAACCCACAAAAAAAGCAAATTACAAGGTACAAAGAATTCTTTGTAGGATAATCTACAGGTGGCTGCACCTCAAGACAGCAAAAATACAATTTTTCATCCCACTGGAGCTCTCCATTTGAAGTTACTTTTGTTCCTAATAAAAGTACAACTAAGTCTTAATCGCACACAAAACTCTGACAAGTATAACATGGGCTGTCTGTGTGAAAACAAACTCTATCCTACAGTTATACAAGCAGAAAGGATGAGTTTTTTCTCCTCTTCCTTTATAAGATTGAATGCTTACCTCCAAATCCTATGGAAAAACTGCTGATCAACTTAATTTTCTCAGCATTTTAAAACCTCTTGGGCTCATGCTAATGAAAAACACTACATTTACAAACAAAACAAACCCCGTAAAAGATACTCTTTCCTTGAATGCTGATTTCTAAAAAAACTCAACATTTTTGTATGAAAAGTGACTTTTATATATTTTTGTGGCCTTCAAATCATCTGAGATGCACAAAAAATGTACCACTGTAGTTTCCATGTGACTTTCCATCTTTAATAAATCATAGAAACATAGAATCAACCAGGTTGGAAGAGACCTCCAAGATCATCCAGTCCAACCTAGCACCCAGCCCTAGCCAGTCAACTAGACCATGGCACTAAGTGCCTCATTCAGTCTTTTCTTGAACACCTCCAGGCACGGTGACTCCACCACCTCCCTGGGCAGCCCATTCCAATGCCAATCACTCTCTCTGTGAAGAATTTCCTCCTAACCTCCAGCCTATACTTTCCCTCAGCACAACTTGAGACTGTGTCCCCTTGTTCTATTGGTGGTTGCCTGGGAGAAGAGGCCACTCCCACCTGGCTACAATGCATGCCATGACTGTGTTGACAACTCGGTTCTCAGTTAACACCAATAAATCCACAAGAACCACCACAGGGTTTTGTTCATCCTTCAGCACGCCTCTCAAAACACCAAGGTGAGGCACAGAATTAATTCACATTTTTGCTGTTTAATCTTAAAGTGATGCTGCTTTGTAAATGTAGTTAGACAGGACCCAAAACTTGAAAGAATATATGCAAGATCAATATGGAATGGGAACAGCTGTAGGAGCACACACAGGAGCTATTTTTGGTCTTCATAGTGTGAAAACAGATTTTAAATATTAAACCACCAATGTTAAAATCTGAAAAGAAGTTCCAAGTACATTTCATTTGTTGCTCTTGCTCTACAAAGCAAAACAATCACAAGTTTACTTTTCAATTTTTATTCACACACTGACTTTTAAAATAAATGTATTAATAAATCATTTAACTATTACTTTTTTCAGTTCTTTTTCCTGGCAAAAAGATTTTGTATCAGAAAGGACCAACTTTTAAAGACAGCTACAGAACAACAGTCTATTCACCATGACTATGCAACTCTAAACATATTTTTTAAATTGAAAATTTCCTTCTAAAGCAGAACATTAAAGTTGAAAATTACTTCAACACGTACTTTGTGTCTACAAAAAGACTGAGTAACAAACAACATCTGAGCCAAAATTCATCATGGACTGCTGTGAACCAGACATTTACAATCCTCTGCAATAGTTTGTTAACCATTTATGGCGATTTAGAAAAATGTGTCTGGTACACTTTATACTTTTCCATTAAAATCACTTCTTCTTAAAAAAAAAAAATGCATAAAGAAATCTTTCAAAAGCTTTGGCCAATAAAACTGTGTCTGGGAATGTATTTGGCCCGTTTTCAACAAGACATTGTATGTTTTCTTGTGTAAATAAAGAGTAGTCCCTTTCTTTTCCCAGTAAAAATTATGATTTATTCCACAACAGCTTTCATGTGCTGTTTCCTTTACATAACAATTCCTTTTCAGTTACTTTTAACAATTAATTTGCCAATACAGAATAGCTTGATAAGATTCCAAGACTCATTTTTCTCACAAATTCCAAGCTCCTCCTGCTTTCATATGCAGAGGTTTGTTATCAGAATTAACCAGTACTGAAGAGCTCCTCAGTTGAGTGTCACACTTGCCTATACCCAAGTTAGCATCATTCTCAGGTGTTTGGAAACTAATGCTATGAAATGTCTGTAGTGATACAGAGATAAACAGATCAGGCAGTTAAAAAACAAATCAGTATTTACTTGTACATTAATGTAACTGCTTGAAATTTATTTTAGCTTGTAAAATTCATACTTGAACTCAGGGAGCACTCCTGTGACACCCACCTGGAAGATAAATTGCACTTAGAAACAACCAAATTTAAGTGCACATTCATAGTATCATAGAATCAACCAGGTTGGAAGAAACCTCCAAGATCATCCAGTCCAACCTAGCACCCAGCCCTAGCCAGTCAACCAGACCATGGCACCAAGTGCCTCATCCAGTCTTTTCTTGAACACCTCCAGGGACAGTGCCTCCACCACCTCCCTGGGCAGCCCATTCCAATGCCAATCACTCTCTCTGTGAGAAACTTCCTCCTAACATCCAGCCTATACTTCCCCTGGCACAACTTGAGACTGTGTCCCCTTGTTCTATTGCTGGTTGTCTGGGAGAAGGGACCAACCCCCACCTGGCTACAACCTCCCTTCAGGTAGTTGTAGAGATCAATGAGGTCAGCCCTGAGCCTCCTCTTCTCCAGGCTAAACAACCCCAGCTCCCTCAGTGTCTCCTCATAGGGTTTGTGTTCCAGGCCCTTCACCAGCTTTGTCGCCCAACAGAATGCAACTGTTGTTAAACAGCCACACAGAGTGAACAAACCTCTGGTCTTCAAGCTCCTTTTCTAAAGCTGCTTCAGGGACTGATCATAAGCTTTCCTCTAATTTTAGATTTATCCCTTGTTGTGAGTAAAAACCTGATGTTAACAGAGGATATTGGAGTAATAGCAAAACGTAGTGACCCACAGAAATAGAGGAAAAGAGTAAGTAGGACTCAATTTGGAAAATGGAGGAGAAAGAGACAAATGGAGACAACAGAAAAAAAAACCTCAAAGCCTAACATTTCCCCCTGAATCAGGTCTGTTATGTTCATCTATATCAGAAACACCATCCAACTAGACACAGAAGTAACCTTCCCTCTTGGTTCAACAAAGCACTGCAGACAAAAACTGCAAGTCAGGGCCAAGACAAGTACAGCAATCCAGATAAATTATTATTAGTCCTAAGTCCTGCTTTAGTTAATGCTATGACTCCTTTCTCATGAAAATTAATGCACTAAGGTAAAAAAAAAAGTGACTTTATGCTACTTATGTATTTTGTCACCTCCAAGTGAGTCTCTGAGCTTACAAATCTTACTGATGTTTGATACCAAAATATATTGTATAGAAATTACTCTTCAGTTTTTACTACTTGATTAGACTGAACAGAGTAAGTCCATAAAACAGGAGGACATGGAAATGGTATCAGTTTTTAGCAAAAGGTTGCTCTTTTCAGACAGTCCCACACTTTTAATGTTAAACTCTTTATGATAGAGAAGGCCATTTGCATCTCTTACAGAATTCATGTTAAGAAAACCCCAATGAAAACACACTCCAAAGCATTCACAGAATCACAAAATCAAAGAGACATTCATGCTGGATCTCTAGATCTTCTAATCCAACTCTGCTCCAGCACGGTGATGTGCAGCAGTTTGTCCCAGACCATGGTCAGTTGGGGTTTGAGTATCTCCATGGACAGACACTCCACCTCTCTGGGCAACCTATTACATGTTTATTTACCCTCATCATAAATATTCTTTCTTTTTCAACATTGTTTTCTCCCAGCAAATTCCTCTACAACCTGACCTAGTTTTGTCTTCAAAGACAAAACAATGACATTCAATAAATGTTAGAGTACTTCATCTGGGAGCAGTATGAAAGGCATCTTTCTAAATATGAGCAATCAGAAAGGTTATTGGAAATGGCATCTACAAATACAACCTAAAGATGTGCCCAAGACCCTCTACATAACCTCTTCAGGCAGTCTCACATCTGTGAAAGTGCTGCTCCCTCTGTATCTCTTACCAACAGCACACAGGCTTTCTCTCCACCTCACTGTATTCCTGGGTCTATGTCAAATACCACAGTTACCTACAACAGGAAATCTGATAGCATTTGGCATTTTACAAGTTTTTCAAAAAGGCTGTATCAAAGGCTTTGGTGTTTATGGGGAAAAAACAACCAAATACTACAAGGCTTTCTTTTGAGAAAGATCCCTAAGAGAACATAAACCTACTTTCTAAAATTTGCTTCATAAACATGCAAGTCCTCAAAAGGTACCACAAAATTACTCTTTTCCTCATAGGAAATGAAATTTGCTAAGTTTCTAAGAAAACTGCATTGTCTCCTCAGCTGTTTGAAACATTTTAAGTGGAGATTAAAAAATGTACTTACCTTCTTTCTTAAGCTCTTCAATCTGCTCCTCTTTGATGTCAAGTTGCTCAGTAAGCCTTGAAGCGGCATCCAGTGCAGCATTTGCCTCTTCTAAACTTTCCTGAATAGAGAGCAGGAAACAGTTAAAGAGAAGCAAGGGAGTTCACTATCACAATTGCACTAAAATAGTCTCAAGTTGTGCTGGGGAAAGTATATGCTGGATGTTAGGAGGAAGTTCTTCACAGAGAGAGTGATTTGCCATTGGAATGGGCTGCCCAGGGAGGTGGTGGAGGCACCATCCCTGGAGGTGTTCAAGAAAAGACTGGATGAGGCACTTAGTGCCATGGTCTAATTGACTGGCTAGGGCTGGGTGATAGATTGGACTGGATGATCCTGGAGGTCTCTTCCAACTTGGTTGATTCTATGATTCTAAACATAAAAGCTTCAGAGACTTCAATGATTTGTTCTTCAGAATAAGTGGACTGTAAGTGCCCTGAAAAATGGATGGTCAGCAGAGGAATGCTACGTCACTGATGAAAAGAATAATAATTATATAACTCGATTATTCTTTGAAACTGACACTTAATAAGTTCAGTCAAGAATTAACATTCAGTTTCACACTCACCTGCAGTGACACAACTTTTTCTTCCAAGCTTTCTGCTTTTTTCTTCCATTCTGCAGTCTGTTTTTGATGTTTCTCCAGCTCTGCTGAATACATAGCTTTTTCTTCTAAAGGATTAAAAATATAAAACAAACCAGAAAATTCTTGATTCATAACACATAACTCTTAGGGATATGCAAATCCTCAGTACTATGATATCTGGTCTTCAAAAGGCAGAGGTGAAATTAAAATTTCATAAATTGGATCTTGAGCAGCAGTTTTCACAGGACCAAAACTGTTTTCAGGGGTTTTTTAAAGACAACAAATCCTCACGTTCAAGCTATCAAAAAGGAAACCAGCTAAATAATAACTAAAAAGCACCACAATACGGTAGTTATCTCCGTTGAGAAAGGCTCGTTGCCATCTTTCCCACTGACAAATCTTACCCTGTTGGAATTGCTCTAGTACCATCTGCAGGTTGGCCAGCGACAGTGCATACTGCTTCACTTGGTCCTGTGAGATGGTGAGCTGCAGCACCGTTTCATCTCTCTGCTTGGAAACCAGGTTTAGTTGCTCTTGCAAAGATTCAACTTGCAGAGTAGCTTGATGGCTTAACAAAAAGACAGTAACAGGTGTCACCACACAGAAAGTTACATCCCAGCAGAAATAACCTACAATTTTCCAGCTCAGTTTATAAAAATTAAGGTCATGCTTTTTCCAGATTACTTTTTTAAAAAAATGAAAGAAAGTAACACCCTCCCCCAAACAAACAAAACCAAACTAACAACCCTCCCAAAACAACCCCAAACACAAAAATTCCAACAACCCAGAAGCAGATTTTAAATAATTTTCATAATAAAATCTTGGAAATCCAATAATCCCAAATACTTTTGTTGTAAGTGTATTAGAAAAACCCAGTCCTTGTGGTTCATTATTGTAACAGTATCTTTATTGAAATAAGAATTTGCATCTTGCTGTTTTGCTTCAATCACAACATGAACCAATAGGTCTTTCTATCAATTTCTACTATTAAAGCCAGTCTCCCAGAACTCAGAGTATCTTGCTCCATAATAATCACGGAACCCTATTTATGCAAAAATATTATGAACTTGACTTAATTCTATGCCTGTCCTTTTAAAGAGTGCCTGCCAGGTGAGAAATAGGCAGTGTTTCTTGAAAGGGATTAGACAAATTTCATAAGGAATAAAAAACATCCAACAGGTCTTATGCAACCTTCTCCCAACTCTTTCTCCAAAATTTCTCACAACCAATTCCGCTCAACTCAAATCTGTTTACTGAGAACACTAAGAGCAGAATTTCTCTTGGGCGATTGTGCAGTTTGAAGCAGGCTAGAATGTTTTGGTGAGAAGAACTAGATTACAGGCTGTGGAAAGAAAACAATGGTGATGTCTACTTTGCTCACAGGCTTGCTGAGTTGCATAGGAACATTAGATAATCACTCTCACTGGGGCTGCTGGCTGAGCTGCATCTCTCTAACCTCACCCTCCATTTTGGACTAATTCACTTTGCTTCATAACCCCCCTGGCCGAACCTGCATTCTTCCTTGGAACTGGGGTAAGGTTAAGAGGGGCAGGGGGAAGGTGAAAGGGTGGTTGAGAGCCCCTCCTGGGGACTCAGGTTTCTGGAAGGGGAGTTGTGTTTCTGTATTACCTTTCTACCTTGTATATTTCTGTATATAACTACATATACTGCAAATAGCTGCTTGTATATTGTGCTAGCTGTAAATAATAAAGCTTCGTTCATATTTCCAGAGCCAGCTGAGTCTAGTTTGGGTGATTTCTAAAGTGGAGGGGGGGCAGGGAACACCCAAACCATCACAGCATTTAAAGAAAAAAAGACAGACTGCAGCTACATAATTCTTTTGTAATTAAAATACTTGTCCCTTTGGGCAACTGCAATAAAATGAAGAAATAATTATTTTAACTGAAGTTACCAAGATGCCTTTACATAAAACACTATTAAAACAGTAAAGATAGGAATTAAGTAATCTGAATACTTGGGCTTTCATTGTTCTGTCTGAAAAATTACTACGGCAAATGAATGAAAAAAAAAAAGAGGGCAAATGGCTCTCATCTCCCAGATTTTGCTACCCATAAGAATTTCAATGCATCTTGCTCTCTATTTATGTGCTAAAAATAAGGCTAATATTTTCCATGGTATCAGATATAAATTAAGGATATGCACTTGCCATGAAAGCAATTCACAAAGATGGCAGTCACATCTGTGCATTTAAATGTATAAAAAAAGATTTTTTTCAAACCAAATGAAGCCTTAGAGGTAAGTTAAATCTACCATTTTTGATCTGACATAAAACTGATGAGTTTAGAGATTTTTGTTTTCTAATTTCAAGCACTCTCAAAGTTGTGAGATTTCAGCAACTGACTAAAAGGACAAATTCTTTAAGTTTTCAACAGTAGCCAAATACTGCAAATCACCTTCCTGATGTTATAGAATATTAAAACTGTAAAATAAAGCCAGTCTGGAGGTGATATTTAGAGCCAATGCCACTACTGTATAAAATTAAGACTACCTGGCGTTCTCCACTGCAGTAGACGAAGATGCAATTTTTTCTTCCAAAACCAAAACTTTCTTTCTTAGCTTGACTTCTCTGTCTTCTGCAGCTAAAGCTTCTCGTGTGTAGGAGTCTTCCATTTCTAAAAGGTGATTACGTAGTCTCTCCAGTTCTTGATTGAGGCGCTGCTCTTTCTCACGCAAACGCTGTATCTGTGTAGAATATAGCTTCAGTTGGTCATACTACCACCTTTCACAATGACAAGTTAACATAAAAGATTTTAAATGCTTTTGCAACTGATTTCTACCTAAAATAATAAAAAAATGCTATTATTTTTTAATTTCTTGCAACTGTAAATTATTTGGGGGTGTACCTCACTCTGCAGAGCGCTGCTCTCCATTTGCTTTTGTTTGAGTGCTACCATGACTTGGTCTCTCTCTTGCTGAAAAGTTACAGCCTTTTCCTCCATAGATTTAACTTCATGTAACAGCTGATTCAATTCTCCTGTCTTGCCCTGTTGAAGACACAAACAGGCACTTCAAATTAAGCAAATAGATTTACCAAAGGCAACAGAGTTTTTACCCAGAAGAGCGTAAAGGCAGCACTGATCTCATAAGGAAAAGAGCAGGACAAACCTGGCCCTAGAGCATAGGAAAAAAAAAAACATTCTGAAAAAACATTATTTTCAAGTTTTTTCATTCACATAAGATAGAGTAAAAGTTATTCCTAAATACAGTATACAGATGCACTGTCTTATTTGATAGCTGTGAATAAAGAGATACTTATAGAGATATGCATTATGTACACAGTGACTCAGACACCTCTGTAACACTTGCAACACTGTTCCCTGTAATAGTCATTTATCAGGCCATGTAGAAGTAAAGCATCAGCTTGGGTAGGTCAACTTGACTGAACTTGACTAAAAACATGAAGAAATCTTTTAAAACAAACCATAAGGTGATCTCAAAGGCTAGACTTCAGTGAATCACAGCAATGCCCATCATATTTTCATAGTTGAATTTCAATGAATATTGTTTCCAATTAACATCTGATTTATTACAACTCTACATTAGCATATAAAGGAGAAGCATATGTCAGCTACAATGCATTCACACATAGACATGAATGCATTTTCAGTTATTTGAAACTTGAGAATGCTCTTTACCTTTTGTCTCATCAATGATGCCACATAATTGGTCCATCTTTTAAAATACATTCTTCCTCAAATTACAGGTGATAATTCATAAGCCACTGCAACTTTAAACATATGCTTTGAAAAAAATATCTATTTTCCCATGTGTCAAAGTGCAGAAAATAAACCATTAATTCAGCTTATCCAATCTTCTATTGTTTTCTTTAGTTTGTTTATTCGTGGTGGGGTTTCTCCAGTCATAAAAGAAAGTTACATAAACTCATTAGCCTCACAGGGATGCTGTGAAGCAATCACATTGGAATGACAAACACTAGAGGAAAGCACACGAGAAAAATCAGTCCTGCTGGACAACTCTGCAGAAGTCTGAGCACCATACAGTAAAAATAACACAGGGCACTTCATGAACAACAAGGCCAAAGCATTTTCCTAACAAATGAAAAATGTTGTTTATGGCTGCACAATTAACAAATAGCGCTGTAAACTACTTGCCTGCTGACTTCTAATTTCTTAACTTTGCAAGGGAAGGATGTTTGTTGTAGTGTAAGACAGTAATGACTCACAAATTAATTTCAAACAAACACTTGATTGCCAAACATACATAAAAATTCATTGCCATTTTACTACTTTTAAAAGATATTCCTGAATATGAATGCACATACCTGTTCTTTTTCTTTTAACAGCTTCTCAAATGCAAGAGCTTTTTCCTTCATCGAGTGAGACTCAAACTCTTTCTCTTTCAGCATCATTGAAAACTGCATATTAGTCTCCTGAAGTGCTCGGAATTCTGTTTCTTTTTCCCTACACCTTGCAACTATTTTTTCATTTTCTTCTTTCAGTTTTCGAATATCCATCTCTAAAATCAAATTTCTTTCTTTAAGGTTAGTCACAGCTTGCTTCAAAACCTCATTTTCATTTTCTTTATTGCTGAGATTTTCACTCACAGAAAGTAACTGATCACTTTTAGATTTAATTAATATGTCTTTTTCCCTAAGTGATCTCTGTAAGACATCATGTTTCTCTTTGATTTGCCTCATTTCTGACTCAGTCTCCTCTTGATTCCTTCTCTCCATCTCTGATGCTGTAGCCACAGAATCAGATAACCGTTGATTGTTTTCCTGAAGAGTCCTGATAGTTGAATCTTTTTCTTGCAACTTCTTCTTCAGCTGTTTCAACTCCTTTTGAAGCAGTTTAGACTCATCACTGAGTACTTCAGGAGTATTGTATTGAGTGTCTGAAAGCTGTGAAGCAGTGGAAGTCGTTGCCACAGATGGTGTTACCAAATCCAGTTTACTCAGGAGAAGATCCTTGGTGTTATGAAGCTGTCCTATGCTGTGTTGAACTTGTGCCAATTCCTGACTGAAACTTTTCAGCTTTTCCTCATTCTGTTCATAACTCTCAATCAAGCCATTATAATCTATCTGCAACTTGGAATTACTGTCACTTTCAACTGAAAACTGTGCTTGAAGCTTGTGTAGCTCTTCTTGGAGGTGAGCTGATTCATGCTCCATGTTCTGAACCGTGGTTATTACTTGTTGCTTCCACTCTTCCATCTTCTTTACTTGCTGTTTTAGTTTATCACGTTCCTGTAGAAGCTCCTCAAACTGGTTACTGTTAACGCCTCCTGAGCCATTGCCTGTGCCTGTACCTGATGTCTGTAAGACAGTCAACAAAGTCTGGCATTTTTGACTTAGAGCATCAATTTCAATATCCTTCTCTCGAATGATACGGGATAAGTTCTGAATAGTTTCTCTAGACATGTCCTCACTGCTGTTTTCAGATCTATTAGATAACTTCCGATTCTCCTCTTGCAACTTTACCAAAGCTGCTTCTTTAGCAGCAACCATGTCCATGATATTACGATACTCTGTTTTTAACTGACTGTTTTCTCTTGTCTTTTCACTTAGAACTGCTAATACTTGTTCTCTTTCCCTAACATAAGCTTGCAACTGCTGCTGAAGACAAAGAACATCCTGCCTATAGGAAGCTGAGGAAAACCTAGCATTGAGGGCTTGTATTTCCATTTCCTTCTCTTGAATAATCCGATTAAGTTTGCCAACTTCATCCTTTGACAACTGATCGATTTGCTGACTTAGAGAAACATTCTTTTCATTTAGAAGCTTTATCTCCATCTCCCTTTCTTTGATACCTTCTACCAGTCTTTCAATTTCAGCTTTAGATAAGTCGTGTTTTTCATTTCCATTTTCTCCATTAAGAGTCTGGACTTTGGTATCCTGAAAAAGATCAGAAGAATCGGTCTGAATAATCTGTCTCTCTTTGTGTAACTGGCTTTTAATCTGTTCAATTGTTTTCTGCAAATTTTTAATTTCCTCATCCTTCTCCATAGAAAGCCTTTCATGTGTAACATTCATTTGCTCACACTGAAACTTAGACTCATCTATTTCCTTCCTCTGCTCCTGCAAAGACTGTTGAAGTTGTGCAGTTGTTTGATTCTGATCTTCTATTGTTTTTTTGTGAACTTCTATTTCTTCTTCAAGATTATTCTTTATCACTTTTAATTGTGTTACCTCACTTTCAAGTTCAATAATGATATCTAGAGTTTTAGGCTCAACCACAGGTGTAGATCTACTTTGTTGATCCTTAAGGCGCTCGATTTCTTCTTTCAAATGGTTATTTTCTTCCTTCATGACTGCAAGACTTCTCTCTTTTTCCTCCAAATTTTGTTTTAAGGCATCTTGGTTTTCTGAAGCTTGCACATATTCCTCAAGTTCCTGCTTCACCTGTAAGGCTTGATTTTTCAATTTGTCAATAAACACTTCCTTTTCCTTTATGAGTTCTGTCAACTGCTTTTGTCCTCCTAAGCTAGTAGTCAACATCTCCTTTGTTTCCTGATGATCAATTTCCATCTGCTCAATGCTCCTTTTAAGTTCAGCAATTTTGAAGTCTTTCTCCTGATGGAGTTTAACCAGGCGCTCATGTTCAAGCTGCAGTGCAGTGGTGTCCATACTACGTGCATTTGATAATTCCTCAATGGTTTGCTTATATTTTTGTGCTTGTTCCAGAAGCCTTTTTTCTGTCTGGTTCAATTCACTCTCTAACTGTCGTTTTTCCATTTTCAAAGCCTCCACAACAGCATCTTTTTCCAAGTAAACTTTGTTTTTCTCAGAAGTGGTGTTACTTAACTCCTGGTTTAGTTCTTCAATGTCTGCTATCAGTTTTCCATTTTCTGTTCTGAGATCAGATAGAGATTTCTCCAAGTCTTCATTTAGTTGTTTATTTTCTGAAATGTCCTTCTGTAGTTTTTCAATTTCTACTTCTTTTTCTTTCAGAATCACATCTTGACAAATGTAGCTAGATTCCTGATTACTTTTTTCTGTTAGCTTGCTTAGGGATACAGAAAGTTCCTCCTCCCTTTCTCTCAGTCTCTGACGCAATTCTCCTATTTCTTTATTATTATGCAAATTACAGTCCTGGGCCTTACTTAATTGCTCCTGAAGATCTTTAATGTTATCTTGAAGTTGCTGCTTACTTATATGCAAATCATTAAGTGCATATGAACACTGGCTTAGCTTTTCTTTCTGACTATCTAACTCCCTAAGAGTTTCCATCTTCTCAATTTCTAGTTCTGATACTTTCTTTCTTTCACAATCTATGTCAACTCTCAGTTGTTCGATGATATTATCTGTTTCTGTGTGCTGTTTTGACAGCTGCTCTTTCAGTGTAATCATATGCTGAAATAAACACAAATAAGAATTAATTAGGAGAGGAGAATGAACCAAATGATGCATTTCATTATTTTTTATCACCTGAACAACAATAACAAAAAAATACTGTCAGTGGAAGCATTAATGCTTCCTAGGTGCCCATGTAAGTTGGCAAGTAGAATCAACTAATCAATGCTAAATTACTTAAAACCAAGTATCAAGTAAGGAGAGAATACATTTCACTAAAGCCAAGAATACCATCTCCCTCAAAAAAACCCTAACTACTTAAATCAAGGAACAAAAAGTGAACTACTTAAAAAGAACTGTCAGAATATCAAGCTAGTTGGAATGGGTATGAAGCAGATATCCATTACTTAAAACCAGTGAGGCACTAAATTTAAAACAACAAATTAGAAATAAATGCATATTTGGATATTCTATTTCCAATTTTTCTTTGAGCTTACTGTTAAACATGTTTGCTGGAATTCACTTAATAGGAAAACATTCTGAATGCTCAGTTCTATAAAGTAAATCAATATTGAAAAGACATGGCTTGTAACTGTATGTTTACAGGTCAAACACATCAGAAGCTATCTTTCTACTTTGATTACATGTAATCAGTGACCTCTTTTCCTCCACAAATGCTTCTGTTGTGAAGAGTTTGTAATAAAGTAATTGTAATTATTCAACATAGTTAAAAATAATGAGAACAAAAAAGTTTAAGAAACTATTTTATACGTATTGTCACAAAACACTGGTCAAAATATTAGCAGAACAAAAATGGTCAAAAGTATTGCAAGGAAAAATGAAATAGTATTTAACTGGACTTCAGAAAGTGACAACCCTTATGGATAGCTCACATCAAGTATTTCTTTGTCCATAACAAGTGAGTTTCTTACACTTGAGAATTTCAGACAGATAGAAAATATCAAGAAACACTGGTCCCAGTACTTCTTTTAAGCTTCAGAGGGTAAGACATTTCCCTGCTACCTATGTTCAAAGATCAATTCAAAATATAAACATGTAAACACACAAATCTAAACGTTTATTTTAGCACTTCAGTAATTAGTTGCAATATTTATTACCTGATTAGCTTCCTGATTCTGCTTGTCTAGTTCTTCCAACTCCTCTATCAACGTTTCTCTTTCAGCAATACTTTCATTTAATTCTTGTTCTTTCCTTTTCAAATCCTCTCTTAATTGACTTAATTCTGAACTCTGATTCTCAGCACTCACAGAAATAATCTCCTCATTTTTATGTTGTGCACTTGTCAATTCCTTCTCAAGTCCTTCCTTAAGTGACAAAAAGAAAGTAATTTAAACATTAATCTTTCTCTTGCTGACATTTATAAACTGTCCAGATTCGAAATGGTTTCTTTTTCCCCTTTCAACAACTAAAAGCATGCATTTTTACGTTAGAATCTCTAAGACTACATGCGTATTATCCCAATCAGAAATTCTTTCTTGTGAAATATTTGCCTGTACCATTCATACACACCCACTCATTTTCTCATCACAAAGCTTGGGAGTGCAATTTACAAGTTTCTGCACAAACAGTCATGGTCTGACACATAAAGTAATATCCTTTGGGACAAACTATTTTGTCTCCAAAAGATACCCTAAACATCCAGTAGGCTCTATGGCAGGGCAGGAAGTTTCAATCAAGGAAACCCAAATAGTACCCTTATGGAAAATGCCTTGAGAACTCTTCAATGCGAAACACAGGAGGTATGAATTGAAAAACATTACTGGATATAAGGGAAATTAAGCCAAACCTCTCAAGCCTTACAAAATAACTAAGTCAGTCTTGCCAAAATCTAAAGGTATGTTACAGAGAAACAGTATGTCCCACTGCCTAACTTCATCAGTAAGGTGGAATGTACTATATGGAAGAAGAGATATTTCACATTTGCTAATAGTGAAAAAAAGTGAAATGTGCCAAAGTAGAAATCAAAAATGACAAGTTTCACAGAATGTCATATGAATACTTCTAAAATGCATGTTACAGTAATGGGACAGGTTGAATTCTGCTGGTTTTCTTTAACAGAGTATACTGCGGAGTTTCACAAGACGTGTCATTTCTATTCATTCCACTTGTAATTATATACCCAAGGAAATAATTGTAGATTAATTACAAGGTTATGGTGTACACATATAAATGCTCAAAAAATATATAGTACCAGAATGTGTTTTCTATCAGTTACTACTGCTACAAACTTTTTTGTTGACTTTACTTAAGAAATCGCTTTACCTGATTTATACTTGAAAGTCTTGCTATTTCATTTTCAGCTTCTGTAACAGAAAACAAACAACCCCCCCATAATATTATTACTTTCCCAACAACAATAAAACCAAATCATTCCCCCACCTTGCTCCAACAGAACTCTGCTGCTCAGAAGAGCCTAGCATCACAGTAGTTTGAAATTATAAAGATCAGTGTTTTACAGATTCAGATGCACCAATCACTACCATGCTGAGCATCACTTTTACAACCGAGTCTACATTAGGATGTACTAGAGTGTGTCAGTTATGCAGTATTAGAAGATGTTCTACAAAGAGGTACACTTCTTCAAACAGATATATTTCTGCATTTCTTCAAGAAGATACTAGCAACAGTGTGCCTTTACACACAAAAAGCATACGTCCAGAATTTACCCAGACAACTTCTATTGAGACTTTTACTTAGTTTGAAAGAAAGAAGGCTTTACCAAACAGCAAGCAGACATCATTAGCTACCTAATCAGAAATCCCTAGGATAGTTATGTCTCCTCTGCTTAGCCTTACCTCAATGGACATCCCTTTCCTATGCAGCACCTCTTAAATTGTACATATTCTCATATTCTGTTTCAGATTCTTATAATAAATTCTGGGCATTAAAAGTGAAAATCTGTGAAGACATACTAAAAATAGTATAAATAAGTATGGTCACCATTGTACCTAACAGTGCTTGCTGTAGCCTGACAACATCTTCTGGTAGTGATGTCTTTGCTTGGAGCTTCTTCTTCTGCTCTTTCAGGAGAGCATCTTGCTCTGCAACAGAACTTTGAAGCTTACTAAAGTTGGATTTAAGATTTTCATATTCTTGCATTATTTGTATTTTTTCTGCCTTTGCCAGTTCTTGCTCTGTCAATAGAATTTTGTTTTCTTCTTTGGCAGAAGACAATTTGTGGTTTAATTTTTTTATTTCATCTTCTAGGTCCTTTACAACCTGCAACTCTTCTAATTGGCCTCCTTCAAGACAGGGAGAACTTTTTTGCTGTTCATGAATTTTAGAGTTATCCATGGCATCAGTGCACACACCACCTAGAAACCAAAAAAGGTTATTTGCAAAATTAACAAAATTCAGCACTGAAGATCTTTTGCTTGAAAGTCTCTTTTATCTCCTCTTTTGAGGGATATAGTCCAAAGCAAAGACATATTCATCATCAACAGAAAACTTAAATACAATTAACATTTGAAGCAGTGATATAAATGTATTACTGATTTGATAAGCAGACTTTCAAATACTTACACATCCCTGACTTAAAATACTTTTATAAAGTTAAGTGTTGCAAGGTATACTTGTTCAATTAAAAAATACTTGGCCCCAGTTTCTCTTGGTGGGGAGATGACTCAATCTGTCAGCATTTAGAACCCCTCAATTTTCTAAGAATAATTTGTCCAAAGCCATTTAATCCACCTCAGTTTAAAATCCTAGTTTATAATTTAACTAACTGAATTCCAAAGATCTGCTGAATGGCTATTACAGAGAACAATCTGCTACGAAGTAGTATGCCATTTGCTAAATTACACCAAATTTTTCACCTAAAGACCTCACTTTTCAGTGAGTGTTTTCTACCACAACATTCACAGTTCTGTACAATCCTCATTATTTCCAGAGTGTAAAAAGGTGCAATCAAAGATGTACAGAAAAAGTTTAATGAAAGCACACTGCTTGTGAATTTCAGTGTAAACTCTAACACTTCCCTCTGCCCCAGTATGTATTATGTTGTCAAACAAAACAAAGCAAAATCAACAAACCCCCTCCTCATTATTCAAAAGCTATAAATACTGCTTATTTTACAGATGACTTGTAATGCAACATATAATGGGACTCCTGCCTTCAACTACATTAAAATAATCCTGCTGGTACATACATGCAGCATAGATGCATGCTATATAGATACAGCACACAGTAAAAGACAAGTTACATCTTATGAGCTCTGTAATTTTAAACTTCTTATCAGTATTGTCTTAGAAAAGGCTGTAAAAATATTTCCCCTCTTCCCAAGAATAAAATGGATCTCTCTTTCCAAAAGGAAAGCATATGCTCTTCAGAAGTCTGACTTTAAACAGATTTAAGAGGTTTACAGGCAAATCATACTCATTTTTGCAAACAAGCCCCTAAAGGAAAACCTAAGTTGTATGACTGCTTTCACGAAATACAAAATGTAAGACAAGGGAAACCTCCTTGAGAGAACTACTAAGCCTCAGCTACTATTTAGTCACATCACAGGCCACAGTCTTTGACGGCAATCTGTGAGCTTCTCTCAAGTAACACAGCTGGCATGTAGCACTTCTCACCAAAATTATTTTTGTACTGACAGCTCATCCACATCCATATTCAGTGCACATTAAAAAAACAAACAAGATGTGCAGAATTTACAGCAAAGTGTTTGCTGTGTATAGAAAATGACACTCTAGACTAATTTATGTGAGAAGATGAAATGCTATCATTCCACTGTTGGTTCCAACTAAAGGGAATATAAGATACCAAGACATACAAGCATCTTAAAGCTGAACTTCAGTTGGAACTCAGATTCCTAAACATCATGTATTTGATATCTATTAGACTGTTAGGCATTTGATGCTTTAACTCAAATTCACTGTACATTAAAGTAAGAAAGCATGTGGTAATAAAGACCTTGCTGTAACTGATTCTCAAGTTCTTCAATTCGCTCTTCATATTCACTCAGCTCTTCTCGGTGTCGACGACTAACCTCTACTAGCTTTTGTCTGTGCGCATCCTGCAGTACTGAAAGTTCATGTTGATGTTCGTCTATTTCTTGACTTAAATTCTGTTTGAGCTCCTACAAACATCATTAGAGAAGAAGAATAATAAAATACAGTACAGAATCTTAAGAAAGAAAAATTACAACAGAATAAAAAAGTTTTCCCTAGTAAATGAAAGGGCTGATTAAAGGAGTTCTTTCAAGAGAGGTCAAGGTTCTTTTTGTTTTGGTCTTTTCCAAACATGTTAAGACAACCCTTTTAAAAATATGTCAGCCCAAAATCAAATATTAAACCAATGCAGGGAGATACTAGGATGTGTTTATCATAACTTTCAAGGGTGACATACAAAACAATATTTTTGTGTCTTCAATGAAAAAACGCAAGATGTTTCTGACAAAAAGTTACTTTGTGTCTCTAAAATTCAGTTTCATAAGTAAACAATGTCTTCTGAAATTAACTTGCCCTTATAAATATTGATGTTGTTCGTTTAAGCGTATATACTACATTCATCAAAGCATATAAATATCCTTTCTACGAATAACTGTTTTCTGTACTGCAGAGTGCAGTACTGTTGTGCTATTAAATGCTCACATGCATTTGAACAGAGAAGAGGCCAAGTGCTAGAGATGTATTTTAACTATATTTACAAGTCAAGCAACCAGATTGAAAACTATCAAGAATAAAGGAAGAATAGTTGGCCAAAGCTGTAATCTTACCTTAATGATATTCTGCAGTTTGCATATTTCACTTTGTTCAGTATCATTCGTCCTTTCTGCTTTGGAAGACTGAGAAAAGAAAAATCAGGTGAAATTGTGATAAATAAGTTTATTTTTCATGTAACTGTTTCCTCTGTTAATACTCAACAGTAAAAAATAACCAAGCTAATGTGAAGCAAAATTAAAATCTACAGTATCACTGCTATATAAAAAAAGGACATTTCAAAGGAAACATTTTAATTTTCCATTAAAAAAATAGTATTACAGGCAAACATGTAAAAGTTTTTGGTGGGGGGCGTTATTTCATCTAATAAGACAACAGGGCTGCTTGAGTATTTCCATATGGGAAAAGTACCTCTGAAATCAAGCTATAAACAATGACTGACATCAATAACAGCTTGACAGATTCCTTGTCTCAGCAAATCATAGATTACAGCTGACATATCCAGGATTGAGAGAAGACTAAGTAAAATCAGTACACAAGTATCCAGCTGTCACTTTGAATTGTATAGTGCTGTCAGTAAATAACCGATAGTAGAGCCAGGAACAAGTTTAGGAAATCCTTTTCCTAACTTGACAAATCATGCATAAAATCATGAGGAAAAAGCATTTGGAAGTTAGTCATTGAATATATACCTAGTCACATGACAGCAAGAAAATTACTAAAAGATCATTGGTTTCAACTTTTCCATCAAATCATGTCACTTAGAAACTGTATAGCATGACCTTTCGAAAGACCCACTTCAAAACCACCAAATGCAATGCAGAGAGAGGGGAGGTGAGATAGAAGGGAACCACTCACCAGTGCAACGTGCTTCCAGTGGTCAACTTCAGATTCAAGTGCAGAAACTTTATTGGACAACCTGTTTATTTCTTGTTGTGACCATATTATATCTCCAAAATCCATGTCATCTCCTTCAAAACCTGATGAATGTCTGACTACAGGAATATAGGAAGCTGAAGTAGCAGCTGGTGGCAAAACATCAGTTCCTAGCTGTGCTGACTGAGCAGCTGTCTGTACTTTCTGCAGTTGTTCCTGTAGAGCATTCTGTCTGGCTTTTAGATGGCTGATTTCCACCTGATCATACAGAATAAAATGCATTATTTGAATAAGAAGAATATCAAAACAGACTCTACTTTTTATCTTGTGGCCTTAAAAATGTGAACCAACCAGCCAATTTCCCTCAGCTCAAAATACTGATCACTTTCACTAAAAAGGAAAAAAGAAAGCAAGTGCCCTCTTAAGGTAGAAAAGCAGTTTTAACTTGTATTTCATAGACTATGTAAATTTTACAAATATGCAATGATGCACATCAAAAGTTTTAATAAGCAGTTTTGGCTTCCTTAAAGATAACCAAATTAGAAATGCAGATCAGTTAAATGTCCTTTCTCACAGTGATTCCAGAAACAACAATAATGCCATCTCAACTATCTGCTGCCAGATAAATTTCATGGTTTTATTAAATATATGTCATAGTCTCTCAGTGTCTACATTAACAAACCAATAAACCTAAACTGGATAATACATCCTCTGGGTTAGCATAGAAACTGTAAGATATTAAACAGCATAATATGTAAGCTTATTGGATGTACTTGCTCAAATTATTTCACTTTGTACCGTACCTCTTTCTGCTGAAGCTGATTTCGGTATTCTACAGATAACTGCTTTATTTGAAGCTCTGCTGCTTCATGCTTTTCTTCTAAATCACTACAAACTTTTTTCAGTCTCTCGTTCTACAAAAATGAGAAATAAATGTTGGTAAATACAGAATAGTTCTTACAGAAGTAGAAAACGTTAAGTCTGCTGAACAGTAAAGACATCAATTGAACTGCAGATTTCACCTGTTATTTCACTTAAAACACAGTGACAGTAACTTCCAAGTGTGGGCCCAAAGTCAGGCTCACATCCAAGCTTTTCATTTTCAAATGGCATGGGCTCAGCTCACTTACAGAAATAGGTTTGCGCCAACCAGAGATTTGTAAATGGCAAGAGGAAAAAAAATAGAGCTGAATTACACCTTAGCATGATACATAGGTGGGACATAAGAATAGCCACAGAGCACAAACTGCAGCTAATATCCATACAGCACAGTATTCTGACACTGGCCTGTAGCAGACAGTGAGAGTCTAGAAAAATGACAAGCAGGAACAGTTACTTCCCCAAGAATATCTTAACTATCTTTGCTTCTCAATGCTCAAGGGCTGCAAATATCCATGAAAGTTGTTTGTTTACAGCCATAAAGTCGCAAGACCAAGTCCTTTGTATGAGAAGTCATCTTTCACAAGGTGACATGGGATTTGTAAGGAGTTTTGGAAGAGCATGAGCAGCTGTAACTATGTTAAAATGACCACACAGTAGGGCAACACAGACAGACCTGAATCAAGAAACACAAATATTTTATACTGAAGATAAAATTTATGAAACTTAGAAAATTTTTGCACTTGCAAGCTCTTCAGAGATAAGTCTAGTACTGCAGTCCAAGTCCATATGATAGGTATGCATTGCTATGGGATGCAGAAGTTACCAAAGATGGAAACTTACACTGCATGCACTCCAATAAACAAATGTACCCCTTCACTCTGATGGTGGTTTGTCATCAATAAAAGCATCACATTCTAACACCACTGTCAACCTTGTTTCTACATTTACCCAGAGACAAGCAACTTCAGTGCCATATTTCACCTTTACAAGAAACAAATGTTATTTACTGCTTTTAACTGTAGTCATGTTCCAAATTTTCTTACTTCCAATTTTTGTGCTGCGTTAATACTTTCTATTTCTCTCAGTCTAGAATTCGACATGTGGAGTTCCGTGGCTGCATCTGAAAGAAAGTTTCATTTTTATTAGAGTACTTTTAATTGGTTAAGTTAACATCAGTTAAGACCACAGTTACATGAACATAAGTATCCTCTTTTAGACAGCTTCAATGTTCATTCCTAAGTAAACATTAAAAGCTGCTTGTATCAAAACGCTGCTTAGAACCATTTATCAGACTAAAGCACCTTTCTGAACTAAGTTAGTCCTCTCTTATCTAGGCCTTAAGTCACTTCAGAAAAGTAACAGAAAAACAAGGATTTAATCTTTAAAATAAGAGATTTTTTTTTTACTTGATTATGTCATTGAATCTATATTTAATTTAGAACTAGGGTTTTAGAACCTGACACAGCAGTTGTGCATTTCTCACTAATCTCATGTGAAGCTTCAAAATAAGAATTACTTCCATAAAATACACAGTGACTAATTCTTCTGGTAAAAAAAGTCCAACAAATGCCACAAAATAATCCACACAACACACTAGCCCTGCACCCACATAAAGGCACAACCACCCCATCAGGCTCACTGTCATTCATGAAGGTGGCACTATCTACCATACCAGTTTATTTAACACAAAAAGCAGGTAATTATGTTCCTGGATATTTTTCCCTTAACAATCAACTCTCCTCAAACAGGCTATGCTTACTTCTCTCCTGTCCATATTACAGAATGGAAATACTATTTTTTTACCATTATTAATGAGAAATCATCCTTAACTGTCTATAAAGCACAGTTTTCACAATTTGAAATAATAGTAGGTTTCAAGGAAATACTGTATTTCATCATTTCCTATGCATTCTTCACAATTGACCCACGTAGCTCAAGTGCTGCAGAGGTAACAAACAATTAACTCATGAAAACTGCTAAACTGAAGATGTTAAAATCTGTAATTAAAAAGCCTCTTCAGTGCAGATGGCAAAGCAGTGAATGTAAGGGAAAATACAAATGATTAGGAAGCATTATAAAAAAGGGGGGAAAAAAACAAAGCATTGCAAAAAACTGCTTGAAAAGCATTCTTTAAACTAGGTTACTTAAAGATCTTAGTACTTGAGTGCCACTGTATTTTTACACCCTTAAGGCCAGTAACCCATAAAAACACATTCTCAACTTTTTAGGAAACAGAAACTGTTCACAGCATTATCACGCAGTCAAGTAAACCTGGAATGAAACTACTGAACATCAGCATACCTCTCTTGCACCAACTAAAGCACAGATGTTATGAATCAGAATTGTGTGTCACCTTGTAAAAATACAAAACAAATGCAGTGAATGACTACACAGTTTGCAGTGAAAGTTTCCAGATTAAATTAATATGTATTTTGGAGTTTAAAAGAAACCTAATCCAGTCTTTTTTATAAACTGTAATAAAGGAAACTTTGCAGTCATCAGAATAAACTCTCTTCAGAGCATTTTACCAAAAGCCCCATCTATTCATATGAGACCAACAGTATCAGCTTGCCAACAAGATTTATACAAGACTTTCACAGTACTTCATAATTGTGAAGCTGCAAAGTAGCATTGTTTAATTTCACATTTAAGCTTAGCATTCAAAAATCTTTGCTGTTCTATGCAATGATAATATCATGTTACTACATTAGTTTACTAGAAAAATCAAATACTGTATTCAAAAACTTGTAATAATTATAAACTTGTAATAAATAAACTTATTACAACTATAGTGTATAGCATAAATTTACTATGACTTTATTATTTTACTCTGATGTTGCAACTTTTGTTGCAGCTTTTAAATATAAATCATCCTAGTTCCTAATTGTGCTAGTTTGAAGCTAGCTAGAATGTTTTGGGGAGAAGGACTAGATCATAGGCTGTGAAAGGAAAAAAATGGTGATGTCTACTTCCCTCAGAGCCTTGCTGAACAAGAAATGAAAACATTAGATAACACTCTGGCCATTTTCTCTCACTCTGGCTTGGGCTGCTGACTGAGCTGCATCTCTCTAACACACCTTCCACTCACCTTTGCTTCTTAACCTCTTGGCCGAACCTCCATTCTTCCCTGGGACTGGGGGAAGGTTGAGAAGGGCAGGGGGAAGGTGTAGGGGTGATTGAGTGCCCCTCCTGGGGACTCAGGTTTCTGGGAGGGGAGTTGTGTTTCTGTATTACCTTTTACCTTGTATATTTCTGTCTATAACTGTATATACTGTAAATATCTGCTTGTATATTGTGCTAGCTGTAAATGTAAGCTTCATTCCTATTTCCAGAGCCGTCTGAGTCTAGTCTGGGTAATTTCAAAAGTGTGGGGGAGCAGGGACCACCCAAACCATCACACTAATCCTTTTAAAACAAGAGCCTTGTTAATCCTACTGGTCTGTAGCAGAAGCCTAGAACGCCACCCGTTTCTCTGTGCTCAACTGACATAAAAATTAACAAAAACACCAGGAACACTGGACCTTTGCCTGTGTGACACGTCAGACTTAGATCACACCACTGGCAAAAAAAACCTCAGTACCACTATTGCTCTGTGGTTTTGCGAAACTATTCTAAAAGCAGCTTACCGCAAGGAGTTGTAGATAAACTAAGTAAACAGAACAGAAGAACAGTGTTTGTATGTTTTCATAACTGATGAGCACACTTCATGCAATCCAGAGACCTCCTAGAACAGCTTTGCCTTTGCTGTTATAGCCTGGGAATGTTTGTTTACTCTCCGGACCCCGAGGTCAGAGGGGACGAAAGCACGGCAGCAAAGCCCGAAGAGCCGGTAACTCTCTCGAAAGGCACAAGCCGCGGGTTAGCAGGACGGCTCTACGTTTTCGCGGCCGCCTAGCAGGTACAGGCAACGCAGGTAGCCGCCGCTGCCTACCCCTAGGAGACAGGCGG
This sequence comes from Pogoniulus pusillus, assembly GCF_015220805.1. NCBI lineage: Eukaryota > Metazoa > Chordata > Aves > Piciformes > Lybiidae > Pogoniulus > Pogoniulus pusillus. The sequence continues at coordinate 18,021,179 of NC_087264.1, read as the reverse complement.
CAAAAGCAAGAGAGTTCCCTCACGAAACCAGGCCTATCCTAGTTAAACGCGCACTGCACAGACAGGCCCGGCAAGCATCCTCCGCCCCTCTCGGCCCCGGCCGACCGGTCCGGCGCCTCACTTACCTCCCACCTCCTCGGCGCCCTCCAGCAGGATGTCCTTAGTGAAGCTGGAGATCTGGCCAGTGAGCGATGACAGGCTGCCTCCCACCTGCCCCAGAGACTGACCTAGTCCTGAGCCCAGCCCACCCAACCACGACGCCATCGCCGCCGCTCAGACGGTTTCGGGCCTCGTTCAGCCCCGCACCGGACGGCCTTCACCGCTGGCAGTCGGCTCCCGCGGGTGAGGGGACGGCCTTCTCCCTTTTCCCCGTTACAGAGGGTCAGAAATCCTGCTGCGGAGTAAGCAAACCGTTCTCGGCGACCCCTCCGCCACGCACATTCCCCCAGCACAGCCCGGCCCAGCTCAGCGACTCCTCCCGGCTCTGGCAGCCTCTGCCACCTCGACGGTCGCCATGACACCAGCTCCCGAAACACCATCGACAGCGGCCGCTACCGGCTGGAGCGCCCCGGCGGCGGCGCTGACGTACGCTCGGCAGCGAGGGCTGCCGGGACAGCGGTGGAGCTGCCGGGGATTGGGCAGTACCGGCAGCTGCCGCCGGCCGCCAGTGCCGGTCGTGAGGGCGGCGAGCACCCGGCAGCCGAGACGGCGTCCGTGCGAGCTGCGCGGCTACTCCTCGGGCAGGCAGCAGGCCCCGGGCGGGGGGAATGCGCGGTTTTAAAAGGTGCCTTTTGTCACAGGAATAAAACCCAGCCGCGGTGCGTAGTCGAGTGTGAGCCGCTGCCGCTGGGTCTTCCCTGGCAGCTGCTGCGGCCGGCGTCTCGCCGGCTGTGAAAAGTAAACCAATCCACCTTAGGTTTTGCAGAAGCACAGGTGGGCGAGCCCAAAAGAGGCAGCAAAGCGGTGGCGGTCAGAAGCGGTAGGTGAGGCCACGCACTCAGCCCGTCCACAGCACTGGGCGAAGGGGACACGGACGACGGGTCGGGGAGGCGCTGGCCACTCCACGGCCGCCTGGGCCAGAGGCGCTCTCTGAGTAACAGGACTCCGACCGTTGCTACTTAACGCACGGCGCGGCTCAGGTGTTACTAACAAATCGCTCCCAGAGTAGACATACGTTGTCTTCGCACGTGTTTTTACACAAAATACTTAAATTCCTGCAATACCACCCCTTTTCTACTTTGGATGCAGATTCACTGAGCCATACGTAAGAGTTTACCATATTTTGTAATGCCATGTAAGGCAAGACGTCAAGAAAATGGCACAAAGGGCTTCCCTGTCCCCTCCCCCCCAAAGAAAACCCCAACAAAACCAAAAACTAGAACCTATTTTTTTAGCTGAGTGGCTTTCGTCTACTGTTAACAAGGTACACAGAAGTCATCTGGTATATGCTATACATACAGCTATAAAACCAGCCCATTCTGTCACAAAACAAACGTGGATTGGGGTAGCAAACCGGGAAGCATGAGCTTGTTTTTACAATTAGAAAAGATGCTACATCGTTTAAAATTGCATAACTAGAACCAGCACCAACTTTCTTCATAATAGGTGTATTTTCTTATACGTTTTAGAATATCAGATTAAAAAAATAGGGGGAGGGGATGATGAAATACCAGTTAAAAGCAACAGAAAGTTACCCCACCACTACTGCGTATACACACCCGGTACAAAACTCATGGATTTCAAAGAGGAGGTTTCCACAGGAGATGATTCTGTGTCCAACCCACATATAAAGGAAAGCACACAGGCCATTACTTGGGTGAAGAGAGAAATAGCAGAAGCTATAGCCATATTTATTTTAAAAAGTGGTATCAAATACAGCCATATATATTTGTGGCTATTTGGAGAGCATTTTCAATATATCAAACAGCAGTACTATTTTCCAGTGAAAACAATGACAAAGCATTTCAACTCTTCTTTCTTCTTCAAATCTTTTCAGTGCTATATGCTTTATATGTACAAAATAGAGACAAAAATGGTATAATAATTCAGAGCTGAAGATGTGATGCTGAAAGCAGAGTCTCAGGATGAAAAATTACGAAAATTATTTCTAAAATACAGAACTATTAGTTAAGAGATGAAAAAAAACCTCCCTTAAAAAATCCTGACTCTACACTGTGTAGTACACATTGGGTGTCACGTAGCAAAAAAATAAAATTTCATCAGTGCGTGCATGCTTTAAAGACTTTTATTTCTTTTTGCTCAGTGGCATTTAAATACTACTACACTCCTTTCTGTTCAGACCCTCAGTTCACACAGTGGCTATACCGGGGTGGGGGGAAGCACATTTAAAAAACAAAGAAAACAAACAAGAACCTCAAGAAACAAAGCAACCAAACATACACCTCAAGGTACTAAAAATTATTTGCTTTTCTTAAACAAGTAAAAACACTACTTGATGAAAACAGTTGAAACCACCTGTATTTTAACATTCTGAAGAACTGTAATTGGGGAAGGAGGTCACTATGGCAGGTAAAATACTAAAGCATTCCCTTCATGTCTGAAATGCAAATAAGGACTAAACACTAGACTCTAGTAAATGCCTTAAAAACCACAGTTCAGCCATGCTGAGAAGGATTTATCACTGAAAGAATGCACACCATAAAAACGAGATCACCTTTTTATTGACAGGTTCTTGGTAAGTCCACACATTCTGAACTGTGTTATAAAAATATGTATTGTCAGCAGTTAGTATTAGTCTTTTCCTTTGGTGCAGTTAACACATGTAGCTTTAATTGCTACCTTTTACATGCCTGACTAGGCAGATATGCTTGCTTTATCAACTCGACATTCCTCTGAAAACTCAATTACTATTTGTAGAGTGACAGTGTCTCTACACAGAAAGGAATATGGTTAGCCCTGTAATGCTGTAATGACTGACACAGTTGCTCTTTTCAGGCACTGTTGCTGTATGTTCCTTACATATTAAAACACTTGGGTGATGAACTTGAAACATTACATGAATGTTCAAATGCAAAGGCTCATGCTTTTGTAATTACAAGAATATGTATTTGTCATGGGTCACACTTAAAGCAATTTAAGGGGCTTAATTTTTAACCTAGGGCTGCTATACAGCTATAGAAATAACACATTTTTATTATATTAAGAGAGGATAAAAGGTCCAACCAAGGTCCACATACTGGTATCAAATTTACAGCCTATACCTTTTTATAGAAATCAGTCTTATTTCAGAATCAGTTTATGGCACAACAAGTAGAAGGTAAATTAAAGCTGCAGATAATTTACAAACAAGTAGAGAAATAATTCAATGCTTTAGAGATTCCTAATTTCAGTTTCATATAAATTTTTAACTGAAAGCTGAAATTCATATCCTGAAAAATAGAGCATTTCAAAATGGTGTACACACAAGGCCTTTCAAAGCCATTTCTTAGCCATATCAAATCGAGACAATACATATTAATAACAATGTGCACAACAGGATTATCTTTAAAATTTAAAACCAGTTTTTAGAAAGCAGTGCTGTCATGTCAAAATCCATAGTTTTACACATACCAGTGGTTCTGATGACATTAGCGGAAATTCAACACAAAGGAAAACAGAATCTAGCCCGATCACATAATATTCTAAACTATAAACCACTGCTGTAAACAAATCTTTACTGAGAGGTAAGAGCCCTTTAGTGTACAGTACTACTTGATGCTGAATGTGTATTTCCATCTAGCTACCATTAATTTCATACTAATTAAATGTAACTACTGTGCAATGACAGTATTTATATAAAGACATTTGGGGGTATCTTGTAAAGATTCTTAGAATGCCTGTGCTAACTGTTAATGCATTAAGTGGACTACAGCTTACATACTCTATGATGTATTTCCACATAGTTTATATGTAAACAGAATTTGTATTTCAAGCACCATTTAGAAAAATGAAACATCTCCACTGTTGGATGGAAGTCAAAAGTCAGGTTTGGTCACCCTGGTACACATTCATTCTGTATCTCAAAACAAATGTCTTACAACCGCTAGCAAAAGCAATCTCACATACTTTGTTTCTCATTTTTTCTCAGGGTCAGAAACAGCATGATAAAAAATTTTAAGGTGCATGAATAAAGGCCATTCCTGAAAAAGCTGCAACATTCTGACAGACACTCATAAAAAGCATTTCAACATCCACACAGACAAATATTCATTCTTAAAAAAACCCTACTTGCACAGGGGTCATTTCAGATTGCAGGAATGCACCTTATGAGTGTGGCACTGACTTTATGGCACCTAAAATCCCCTTTCCTCCTGTCTCCTAGAGTCAGTTGCAGCTCTTTCATACTGAAAGGCCAGAATGAAGGATTGAGCTTGAAGAAAAAAAATACTGCAGAAGAGGTAGAACAGAAAACCTTTTTAACCCAACTGATTTGCACTATCTTTTAAAGACAGTTGTTTAACTGGAAAAAGTACAAGAAAACAAAAATGAAACAAAAAAGCTCAAAACAAACAAGCAACAAACCAAAAGGCCAAAATTGAATAGACCAGTGAAAAAAATAATTCTATTTTAAACACAGATCTGAAAGTTTTACTGTTGGAACTGCAAATAAAACCAGAAAGTGTTAGAAGGCTGTAAGTCACTGAAAGGTTCAGGAATAACTTCATAATCAACAACACACTGAAGATTTTTCTCCTGAATTGCCAATTATAAATATGTGTGTTTCTCATAGAGAAAGGGTCATTTCAAAAGTGGACAGCAAGATGAAAAAGTTGATCTTAAGTTACTCAGAATAAACAATCACAAAAAAGTTATCTAAGATAAACAGAATTTAATTATTTTTTCCCATTTTAAGTGATTCCTTGTAAAGAACTTAGTCATTTACGAGCACATGTTATTACTTGTATCTATTTTTTCCATTTTGGTACTGAAGAAAAATCAGTTGAAGCTGGGTTTTGGCATCTTCTCTATTTTCCACAGAATTCTTCAAAACAATTTAAACTTGTTTTTTAAATGCAAGTTACAGCTGCTACACTTGTCTAACTTGGTTTGAGTGAGAATTTTAATACAGTTAACTTTTGTGAACAGGTGTTCTGTAGTAGGAGTGCTACTGTTTTGTAAATTAGTGCAATTTTTTTTTGCATTTGTTGATTCCCTCTAACCTCTGACCTCCAGCCCCGCTTCCATAATTCTGAAATGAACCCTGCTTGTGCAACATCCACACAGTAAAATGTTAATGGAGATTTAGTGTTTTGACAGTAATGAGGGGGAGGAAGTTACGTCATTTCTCCTCTTCTGTGTTTAAGTGGTTTCTAACAGATTCCAGAGACATATTCATTGCTGCTTGAAGCATGTCCTCTTCACTCATGTCACCTCCTAAAGAAAATAAATGCATATTCATTACAATAAATGAACAAAGCTAGTTCTGAACTCTAGTTAAAGATTTTCATTGTTCCGTTTGTCCACACTTACCTATCTACATCCCACCCTCAAAACTAGTTCTGATCTTGTTTTCTAAAATAGTTTTGCACTAGATATCCATCCACAAGAAGAACTAGCACATTAATTTTGAATCATTGATACCAAGCACTACTAAGGCCTACATCCTTATGTTCCACTAGTTTTTGTCAAGTTTATTACATTGTCATACAACTTTAAAAGTTGTTTAGTAAACAAATTTTGAGCACAAATAAAGATTACATTTTGTACTGTTCAAGCCAAAGAAGACAGAGCAAAGCCAGAACTCAAATGGCCTAATACTTATGCTCTTCACTCTCAAAGACAGTAACAATTGTAATAGTCTGAATTGCTGCTGGAGGCAGACAAGGAAAGTCAGGAAACAGTTCACAGCAAAGGTGGAAAAGACATCATTTCAGTGTTTGAAATCAGTTTAAGAAGCAATACCTGAATCAGCTTCTGGAGTGCCTGAGCTTACAGTTGGCTTATCACGTACATTAGGGGTTTGTTCTTGCTGCTGCAGCTGTTGTTGCTGCCTGAAAGTGTTACAAATTTAAGACAGTAAGACTAACATCAGTAGGGACCCGTTTCAAGTCTGTTCAAGAGTGAGAAGTAGAAGCTGTTTGATATAGTAACACTCCTGCACCTAAAATCTCTTAAATCATTTCACTCTAACCTTTAGACACCTATCTTCCCAACACTATATTCCAAGCCACGTAACTATTTCCCCAAATTCAGATATGCAGCATTCTCATTCTCTCACACAAAGTCTAATGCTTCCCATCCATAGCAGTTCTCCCTGATGTTTATTTCCTCCATCACAGAGATACAGAAAAGCTACAACACCCCAACTATGCATTAAGAAGACATTCCAGAACAGCAACATAAATGATCAAGAATGCTTTCATGTGATGCACATTAGAAGCATCATTACCAGAAGCAAAGTCTTAGAGAATAAAGATTTTACTTCAGGAAGATCATTACAGCCATTTAAAACATTTAATTAAAAACACTTCTATAACACATTTTGTTTCTGTCTTTATATGCCTGATTCTGCATTACTAACAGATCCTCTCTTTACAGATTTCTCTGCTTCTCAGGAACCACCTGAGAATAGCAGAGCTCAGGTGCTGTTAGGAAAACAGGTGAAGAGCATAAAGTTGGACCTCAGAAATCCACTTGCACCACAAAAGCACTGGGGGGAAAAGAAATAAAAATCACACATGTACTTTTGCATGTGGGTTTCTGTCAACTACTTTACTTTTCAAAATACGCTTGTCTTCTCCTTCGCAGTTCTTCTGAAGAAAGGGAGTCAGTCTGACTGGTGTGGGGCGACTGAGGAACATTCTGTGGTACAGAGGCTGGGAAGTCACTTCGACGGCTACCTAAAATCAGAACATGCCATATCCTACTAATTACAGTAACATTTAGTGAGTAAATTAAATATAGCTTAAGAAAACATCTTCCAACTTGAACGGAATAGTTCCTAGTTCACTTCATACTACCTCTCCTCCTCACCTTAGGACTGTTTCCCTTCCCTTCTGCCACTCTTGGACAATTTAGTCTTGTTTCTTAATATTACCATCAACAAAACCATGAAAGTTACAATTTTTCAAATAGCAGAATGGAGGTAGCTACAAAAAATACAGAGAGCCTGATGCACGCTGGAAAAGGTGTCTGACTGACACAGATATTAGTAGACACTTAATGCCTAAAGCAACATGAACAATGCAAGAGAAATTTAGATGAGCACTGCACCTTGCATGCTGAGTTGAATAGCTCTGCGAAGATCAGCTTCTTCATCTTCCATATCAATTTCCTGCCTACTCAGAGCCAGTGCTTTCTGAAAATTCTCTTCATCTTCATCTAACATGCCTGTTCCATCAAAAGGATGGTTAATTTCTATTGCCTGGTCCACATCACTTCTGGGTAGTCTGTGAATAGATAGATTTATGGCAGATTTTCAACAGAAATATTAACTTCTACTGCAAAATTTAAAGGAAATATTTTCTGCTGATTCTGGGTTTTTTTAAACTTTGGAAAAATACTTCTATCGTGAAAATGCCTTATAAACTAACATTTTCATTACTACTTGAAAAAGCACAAAGAGGCTCCAAGCAAACCTTGCAGCTGTGAAAATGCACATTTGACAAGAACCTGTTTAATAGTTTCAAAAATAGTAAGCCTGCAGGAAATAGATGGTACTAGAACCTATCACTATTTCAACAGTTACCTCAGCAGAAATTACTGCATGTTGCCTCCTTACAAAGCTTTGACATCCATACTAGAGCAATAGATCCTCTGTAAACTATACACACTTTCCATGTTACTGCACATAGTTTGTTTTTTATTCCATCAATTTACCTTTATTCCCACCAGTTAACCTTTACTAAGTGGAGTAAATAATGATCAATTAATTACACTTAAGCCTTTTTATCAGTATGCAATTTAATCACTATAAAAATATGATAATGCTATTGTAGAAGTAGTATCTTATATGCTTTCAAGGATGTTTCATATTAGCATTAGGCATCACAACAAAGCAGCACTACATTTACAATGAAATTATTTCAAAGGGAATGCTGTATGATTTAAATGCAGTGGAATTATTTAAATAGGCTTCTTCTGGCACTAGCTGGGCATAATTATGGATTGATTACTACTAACCATATACTTTGGTAAGATTTGCTACCCATTTTACTATAATTGGCAAAATATACTAATACTGAAGTTAAAAGTCTGCACTATACAACGTGGAAAAATTGAATCCTTTTAAGGGCATATTCTATCAACTTGCTTTTATGGTATGCAACAGTGAGTAGTAAGCATATTGCACTCAAGGTACTTCTAATTACTCCAAAATGGAGGTTGTTTCAATGTAGGCATTAATCGTGGAATGCAGTCATACTGAACATTATTCAAATGAAATCTTTTACCTTACCTCTGATCTCTTGACTGTGCTGTCTCTTCTCCAATTAGTTTTGGTCTCTGCATCTGCTGTACCCGAATCATCTGCAATAGCTGATCAGCCTCACATTCTGGCAGGTCACCTTTCACTACAAATATGGAATAACCTGAGAAAAACAAATCATAAGTCTACAGCATTAAGGTGCATGCACAAACATTCTGAAAATGCACACTGTATGAAACACAATGATGTGCAGTTTATTACAATGTAAGGCTCTACCTTTTTTTATAAGGACTTGGGTTATTCCACTATTTCAAATCATAAAACTAAGGGTAGTTATCTGAATACATATGTTCTAATAAATAATTATTATTACCTACTTTTAATTAATGAGATTTAACATCTGCAAGTTACTATTACCTTCCTGTTGTAATTGAGCCAAGAAAAGTGCAAGATATGTATCTGATATTAGTTCTGGACCCATCAACAGAGAGTTCAAGTTAAACCACTGTAATTAAGAAAAAAAAAGGGTTGAGAGAACAAATTAGCATAATGATTACTTGGTAATCCATTTCTGTACATTGTGGTTAATTTCTTATGATGGAATCAAGTAAAACAAATGCTCAAATTAGAAGTCCACTGAAGAACAACACCGATACTGCTACAGGTTACCCTTCAAATATTCTTCAGCTAACAGGTCTCAAGTAGGGAAACTACTTCATACTCTCTCCCATTATTGAAATCTGCCTGGTAGCAGTGTAAGACAAATAAAGTAAAATATAATGGTAGAAGAATTATTTCAGACATTGTTCCCAAACTCTGCTCAACCCTAGTTATAAATCTGTGTACAGATTAACAAAGGAAGAAATTCCTCGTAATGTAATACTGTAGTTTAAGAAATAATTGGATAAAGGAAATAAAAGCTGCATTATCTCCATGAAATACTCTCCTTAAATCACACTGTCTTTTGTTTAGTTCTGGAGTAATTAACTCAAGTTTATCATGTGTCGATAATATGGCTTCATATTACAATAGTAGACACTAGACAAGCATGCATAGTATTTCTAATTTCCTGAAGACAATTATTCCTTTATAATAACTCTTCTGAAGGAAAAAAAATATATATATAGTCAACATGGATGACAGATATGTTGTTTTTTAAAAACAGACTAATATTACAACCAATCTGGAGAGTCTTTTTATACCGTACTTGTTTGGTATCCAATTTTAACCAGGAAGCACCATTTCAGATAGTAAGAATACTATCTCCATTCTCACAAAAATGACTACTCATTCATCATAATCAATACTCTATTTATGTAACCAAACTTCCATATATGCAGTCATAAGACTTGCAGGCAGGGCCATGCTATAATTCACCTGGAATAAAGGTAGGTGACTGTCTACTATTCTGTCAGTCACTCATTTGTCAACAACACCCTTTGCTACTAGAAAAGGGTAAGAAGATCAATGGTGCAGGTGTGTAAACAAATACCATAGACAGATTAGAGAAACTTTTAAAAGGGAATCTGGAAAATGAAGGTTTAGTGGACTAATTTTGCTTTAACAGAAGAGAAGCAGGTCAAATCTAAACCAACCCATGCTGTCTATCTTTTCTCATTACTCTCTAGATAACAGACACCTAAGTGTTGTCTTCACGTGGTTACAAGCTAGACATACAAGCAAAACACATCCTCCCTCTGACCTGGAACATTTTGGGCTAGAATGCTATTTCACAGAATTCCCCCCAACATATACGTATGTAACTTTCCCATACTTCTAAGAGGACTATTCAATCTTTTAGATACCAAGTATACAAAAGTTGTCTTGTCAATATTAGCCATACTTTTAAACTACAGCAGAACCAGCAATTTAGTTTATTTACTCACAGGAGAAATTCATGTTGTTGTGGGCTCTGTGGTTGCCATTGCTTGTGGGAGGGGGTTTTGCTGTGGTGTTTTGGGGGTGTTTTTGTGGTGTTTTGTTGGTGGAGAGAATTGGTTTGGGGGTTTTTGTCTGTTCACTGTTGTTGTTTGTTTTATTCAGGGTTGTTTGTTTGGTTTTGTTTTTTTACTGGATGGCAACACAGGCACCAGCTACGAAATGAACTGAATGGGCAAAGAGACTCCCGTCCACTACTGTGGAAACTAAACACTTAATTTGTGAATGTTTTCTAAGACCAAAAAACAACACCCTGAAAAACCTGAACTGGCTTATGTTGCAAGATCCAGAATGATGATTTGCTACTGAAATAAAATGCTACATTTGCATTAAAAAGGACACGCACATGACTTCAGCTATTAGAGATGTGCCACATACTTGTCTGACCATTCCTCACCTTCAGTAACTATTTCCTGCTTATAATACCATTGCTTCAGAAAATAGTGCAAATTGTTATTCTACTTTACCCATCCTTATTCCAACAGACACTAGTGGTCACAAATATTAGTGCATTGAAATTTGGACTTTTTCTTATACCTACTGTCCATTTAAACACAATCTTCCTGCTATTTTTTAAGCAGAAAAAAAGAGAAAAGAGCTTAAGACATTATACTACCAACACTGCAGCTCCCTAGAGGACAGGTTTACTAATCCTAGGATCTTTTTCCAGGCAAGTATTAATAAACAGCTGCCAGGCATTTTTCTGACTTAACATACATTTACTCTTTTGTGGTTTTTGTTAAACAAGATACTACTGAAACAAACTGCAACAGAAGTTTGCAGAAGGCCAGCACATGGTCCACTCACAACCACTTTTCCACCCCGATTCTGAAATCAATTTTTAATTAAAAAAGAAGGCAATGTCACCTGTTTTCCTAACTTTCGAACTGTAAACCAGTGCTCCTTATAATTACAAATAAATGACTTTTCATTTCTGTAAAAAAAAGAGAAAAACAAAATGCATAGATAAAATACTCTAATATTGGAGTACATATTAATATTGCAGTTAATACCATTAACTTAAATAATAGATTTTCAGTAATACAACTGTTACAGAGTACTCGTACTGCTTTTATAATAACTAATTAGTTGTCAACACTATTGAGATCTCTATATACCTGTGATACCACAGACACTGATATATCATGAAGGCACAGAGGACAGATGCTCACATATACACCCAAAAGGAAAAAAAAATAAAGACAGAGGATATGAAAGCACCATGCTTGAAACAGTGTTTTTAAATTGTCAATTAAGAGAACTATTTTTCCAGTGAAATGAAAGCAGTGTGCTAAAGAAAATAAGTGTCTTACACAGGATCGATCCCAAGCCTCTGATACTCTGGGCTGTTGAAGAGGATTAGTTCTAAACCCCAAACTTTCAAGGCATTGCTTATAACCTGTCAAAAAACAGCACTTTTCATAAGTCAAACAAACCAAATCTAAATTTAAGCAATCAAATATTAGCTGCTATCAACAATCATAGTGTTTCTATAAAACTTAGATTTCAAAACATAGCCAGCAAACATAAGATTGCCCTTATTCAAAACACAGGTGTCATGAATCCACAAGCCAGCTTAATACACCGTATCTAAGAGAAAGTAACAAACCCAGTATTTTAACTGAGATGTGTTAAGAAGCTTGCTCCACTAGGCAAACTTTACCACCCACAAACATTACTGAAGTTATCTCTCTGCTCTCATTGTACCACTCTGCATTCCCTCCCTGCAATGCATCTGCCTCCTCTACAGTGACTATTGGAAAGTTTTGCAGTGCTCAGCTGTCATAGGGTCAGGTATATTAGCACCAACTCTTTAAAGCTATCTCAAATAATGGCTGCAAGAAATTTTAAATTAACAATCCATATACATTTCAGCAAGCCAAAGATGCAGCAAGTGAGCACAACAACAGGACAAAAAAGCAGAAAATGAGGAAGCATTTCTTTCTTCAGCTTCAATATTGAAGCAGCACAATCAAGAATACAAGAAATGCCAAAAAGTGTTTTGCCAAAGACAGCTCTGCTCTGCCATAAGTAAATGAGGCTCTTGAAGGATTCCAGAACATTGAAAAGCACATCTGAAAGCTTGGGAGACAAAGGTGCAAAGCACTGCCTTCAGCTCTAGACATAAGTCTCAGTTTTGTATTCAGTACCTTTTTTCATTCAGTTTTAAATATTTATTACTACTTTTTCATTATGATTCTATTAAAAACAAACAAACACACACAAAACAAACCATGCAAAACAAAGAAAAATCCCACAAACAGAAACCCCACAAATAAAAAACCCAAACCACAGAAAACCACCACCAACAAAATACCCAAAACACAAACAGTAACAAAATCTCACAGCTCTCGAGCATCACACAGTGTGTTCTTAAAAATCAGAATGCAGATAATGCAGGTTTTTTTCTTCTGCAAGTTGCTGTGGTAAGCTGTAATCATTGCCAAGGGCTTTATGGTCTACAATTTAAGAAAAACTCAAGTCTGCTTTTTCCCCTGTAGTCTGTAGAAGCCAAGATCTGCACTCAAAGTGCCTCTAAGAAGCAAACTGGAAATGAAGCTTATTGGCAACAGGTGTCATACCACAAGTCATGAGTCCATGCTTCCACTATGTGTTTAAGGGCCCATAACCAGAAGAACTGCAAGTCACTGCTCTTAAATGGAAAACACTGTGAAGATTTACATGTCCAGCACTTGATTCTCTTAAGCCTAACTGGAAACTAGATGAAAAAGCACAATGCCATTTAAATTTTATGAGAACACACATATTGCATGAGTTGAAAATTCTGTCAGTATAAAGCTGGGCTTACTTGAATGGAGAAGAATCCACTATCATCCATATTTACTGAAGGCTGCTGCTCAGTGTGAAGTTGGAAGGGAGAAAAGGGGAAAATGGTGTAAGCATAAAAGGACAGAAGTAATTCAGTTTTGAAAATAAATATAACTGCACATACTTCAAGCAGTAACTCAGTAAATCCTAGTTGTCAAGGCTAATTACAATGCCCACATCAGCTTTTTAATTAAAAACCCAAACCTTTAAATTAGAAATGCTTGGTGCTTAATGGACAGGGAGGCAGGGGAACTTCTGCTTTTAATTCTGCCACTGCCTTATACAGATGGAAGACAAATTGCTGATGCTTCTCCTCACCATGCCTGGAGGTGATGTGGCTTTCTGCAGAATTATTGTAAACCTGTATTAGCAATATTTGACAATGCCAAATATAACAGGCACAAATGAAAAGGCCTATATAGTTAAGAAGTTTTAGCAGTAGGAACTTAATCTTCTCTAGCTATGCAAGAATAGCAGGTATGTGCTATACAAGAATAGGTATCAGGCAAATATCAAACAACTGCAAATGATTTTACCTGTAAAAATGTTCTATATTCTTCACTAGACACTCCTCCTTCTGCCATTCTCATTCTTTCTTCCTCATCCAACTGCTGTGCAATAGAGGATAATTCAACAGGGCTAAAATATTCTCCTTGGAGCAAATTATTCAGACAGTGCTGAGCACACAGTGAGCCTTCTTGCTAACATTGGAAGAGGAAAAAAGGCCAAAGACAATAAAAAAATGTTAATGTTTTAGTCTGTAAAATGACTCAACCACTTCATTCTGGCAAATTTCCTGTCTTCCACACTCACCCAGAAAGCCATAAATTCTTCAGAGGTACACTGCAAGATGTAGACTAGAACCCTCCCATCATTTTGATGGCAACAAAAAAGCCCACCACCACATACAATACTTTTTTCCTCCAAAGAAATAAATTCCACATAAAAATGTTGGTTTTGAAAACACTAAAAAATGCCAGTGGCCCAACCATATTAAATAAGGACTCTGCAACCATTAGGACAATGGATTCTGCTCTCTTCCAAAGCACTACTATGTCCTTCCTATAACAAAAAACTCAAGACTAGACATTAAAGCATGAGATGCTGTCCTTGTGGGACTACATCCCTGCTGTTAGTCATATGATTAAACTAGAACAGAACAACCTGATCAGGTAGCACAGGTTTCTCCACCAGAATTGAATGAAACTGATTTAGAAACCGAGATATTAAAGTACTTTTGAAAATTAGTTGTATTACAGGCCAAAGTCTTAAATTCACTAAGAGAACATTTCTCTATTTGTACAGTTTTATTTTTAGAGTTATGTCTTTACATTAAATGCAGAAAGGTGGTCTTACAGTTTTGGACATGAATTTTTAGTGGAGTTTCTCCCCCCAGAGAAAATACTGCACCTTTCCACTATCCAAAATCCCTTCACTGAAATCCATCCTGTTATAACCAGCTTTTGGTGTCTTCAAACACTTGCATATTATCAAAGGATCGACTAGCTCCTAATGTATCAGCTCCTTAAGCCACAAATTCTGAAACTCTCATTGTCCTGTTAAAAAAGCCATGTTGCTTAAGGTGTGCAAATTCAAGTGAGAAATGTGCACACATATGTGCCACTTGAAATATTTTGGCAGGAACTGACACAGTGCATTTGATGACAGGGAGTAAATATAATCAGAACTTACTAAAACCTGCAAGAGGTTCAATTAAAGCTTCCACTAAACAACTTCAAAACAATTCTGGTACTCCAATTTAAAACAGACATTGGGGTGGAACTTTTTAACTGACCCAGGAGCAGCTGTTTCACATGTGAAACAGCCAAGACTGTACCTGCCCTTCCCCAAACCTGTAGCAACTACAAAATACAATAACCTTATCATTTCAAACATATTATGCTCTGTCACTTCTATTTCAACAGCATTTTGCAATTTAGCTAGACTGCCACTTACTAAAAAAATACATAACTCCATCATGCCATAGGCGAGGTAAGAAAAGTCCACTTATTTTGCACACATTTTAAAACATAAACTGAAACTCGAGGTCACTGTAGTAGCAGCATAATGGCTAACATTTAACCCTCCCTCTTTGAGCAGCGGCTGGGTAAAACTGCAACGCTTGCCAAGTCTTACAAGCCAAACCCAGGGTGAAAGAATAGTCTCCAGGTTCCATGGGTTTCAGAACAGTACCTTTTCTTCTAAATAAAGTTAGACAGCTATCTTGCTTTAACTGCAACGTAAACTAATCATTACACATGAGCAAAGCATGTAAAATCTATGTGTTAATTTCAATGCCATACAGGTGCAGAGCCATTAACAAAGTAAACGATAATATTTTCGTAGCGTGAAAGCATAAACAAATCGTATTTTGGAACCTGGATAAACCACATTCCACAGAAGCATCTGTCCTCCAAAACAGGAAGCACTGTGCGGCATAAAGCAGCACAGTACACCAACAAGAACTTCCTTAACGGCTCTCCCTTTTCCTGCTCTTTTCACAACTCCAAGCCAGGCTAAATGCAGGGACGCATCTTCATGCTCCTCTCTCAGCCATGCAAACTCTCTCAAGAAGCGTAAGCAGTTGTCGACTGTACCTTCTCATACCTGAGATCTATTTCTAAAGGCCCAACAGAAGCGGATACCGTGTGAGAAAAGGCTGAGGCTCAGACCCAACCTCCTCCGATCTCCAGTAAAAGCATTTTGCCGGCCCACAGAGCCAACAAGCCTAACAGAGCCGAGCCGGCCACCCGCAGCATCGCGCAGGCCCCAGCTCTCCCCCGAGAAAGAAGCAAGCCACTCGGTACTTCATACTTCCACCGGAGGGATGCCGAGAAAAGGCAGCACGGCCCAGCCAGACAGGGCAGGGCACAGTCAAGGTATAATCAGCGGGAACTGGAGTCTGACTCAGGACCCACACGGGGACGGAAGACCCAGACAGAGCCCCTCAGAAAAAGCACTCCTAACTGGGACAGCAAACCCACAGCAGACCTCACACTACGCCAACCTCGCAGGCCGCTACTCACCCGCTCATGGAAGATGAACTCCATGTTTATTGTCAGCGGCCAGCGGCCTCCGCCTCACGTGACCCCAGCAGCCAATCAGACCGCCCCTTGCTCACCGGTCCACCGCAGCCAATCCGAGCCGGCCTCCTGCCCGCCTAGGTCGCCGACATGAGGTTGACGCGAGGGCTGGCAGTAGCGGCAGCGCCTCCTACTGCTAAGGAGGCCGCCAGGTGCTGATCGCTCAGGGCAGGGCAGCGGAAGGCCAAGCCGGCAGATGCGCGCTACCGCTTCTTCCCCTATCATCAGCATGAATTCCGAACGCTCCGATCCACTGTTCCCTCCCCGCGTCACCGTACTTCGCAGCAGTACCCAGCACCCAGACTGCCTTCCCGTTCTTACCCGCCGCCAACCGTAGCACCCTCCCGCGCTCAGCCACAGATGTAGTACCTGCCTGCTGCCGCCGCAGACAGGTCGGTCTACAGAGGAATTCTGGAGAGAAGCTTCCTCGGTCTCTGCATCTATGTTGTGTTCCTTTGAAAGCCAGTTCACAAATGACCTATAAACACGTGAATTCCACACCATACAGGTCAGTAACGAACGATTTTTGCATAGCTTTCCTTTATTACATAACTCTTCCTCCCCTCTTCAGACTATGACTTCCACTGACAAAAGAAATTCAACAGATATAGACTACTAAAATTCCTGGACACATACTAGTAATATAATGAAGTCATTGTCCAAAAAGCAAGATTGGAAATTAAGCTAAGCACTGATGAATCGCAGGTGTCCATCTCTGTATTCCAATGAAAATGTTCTACATTTTGTCAGCAGCCTTTACTTCCATGTAACTTCTTCACCAGGCTTCAGCTCTCTATGTGGAATAAAAAAAAAAGGTTAGTTTTGGTAGAATAATTACTAATAGATGTAATTAATCTACAATAAATCTACCTTGGTTTTGACACTTGTTTATAAAATTAACTTCGGTTGCAATCACTGTCAGTTAGGAATACTGCAATACTGACAGCTTCCTATTTCCAAAGCTTCCATGGATTCAGTCCGTAACTTCCACTCCTTTACACAGAAGAGCTGACCTCTAAGGAATTTACAGTCCTTTCACATAGTGGGATCCAAAAGGAAAAATTCTATTTCTTTTAAGTACAAAAATTTATTACTCATGTGGGAAGAGAACGAGGTGTGAAAACAGTAGGGATTTTTGCAATATGCTAGAACAGCAGCCCACCTTCACGAGCAACTGCAGGAAGGAAAGTGCTAAGGTGAGAGTGGAGTGGATCATGCCATCAGATCGCTTATTCAGAACTCATTGAGGTAAGGGCAGGGTGATAAAAAAGTCCACCTGCAAATTGGTAATACATTTCTACTATTACACCATGCCACGCTGCATGATGTATTTTTTTGTCTGTTGTTTCATTAACCCTATGAGCTAAGGCAGAATGAAGAGAACTGACACCAAAGAGGCAATGCGTTCATCTGTCTAAATTGTTCCTGGATAGTCAGCCAGTAAGCCCAAACTGGTCAGTGTACATATACTCTTCAAGCAAAGATGCAGCAGTTGCCAACATATATGTTAATTTTAACCTCCCTAGTTATTATTTCAAAATGACACAAATTTGTAGAATTTAGTCCAAAAGTGCTGTGACTTTTTAATTTAAGACAGAAGTTTGCTGTAATATACAGAGAAACTAAAAATTCAAGCACTGCCATTTTCACTGAAGTTTTAGAGAGAGGAAGTAAGTTTCCAGATTTCACAACTGAGAATTTCACAGCAGTTAGAGAACCTTTCTTTCATGACTAAGATAGATTCCCAAAGCCCCAATCTTCAGAGGGCATTAGTGATCTGAAACCTTACATGAATGCTTGCTGAAAAGTTTTAGGGCTTTCCTCCCTTTCATATTTGGACAATATCACTGTTATTTTTCATACTTGAAGGCTCCCAAAATGAACAGAGAAGATATTTCCAAAATAACTATATATATGAGACACATCATAAAGCAGACCTTCTATATAACAAGCTCTTGTTTCTGAAGGTAGACAATTTTTCATCGTTCTTTCTGTCCAAATAGCATCCGATCACAAATCCTAAGGGAACGAAGATGTGAACCCAGTGATCACGCACAGCTTGTGGAATATTCACCATGACTGCTAGAAAGAAAACAGTAACAGATAAGAGTTACTGATAAATCTGCACACGGAAACTGTTTCATACCTGGCACCTTTATGCTCACTAGAATCCTACAACAGCATAAACAATAGGAGGGCCATCAAACACTTCCCACAGTCACATGCTGTTTTCAAACCCAGGGGGAGTTCTCTTAGAAATAATCATAACTAGTCTTGGCTTGAGAAATAGGATTTTATCCTAAAATGAATGAAAAACAGAACATCTACGATATCTCTGGTGACACAGTTCAATTTAAACGTTCCAGAGCAAATTACCCTTTCAAATAACATTAACGGCATGTTAGTTTGCTGTTCTGTAAAACATCACAAATGCATTTATAATCTGAAGCCTCGTAGCTGGTGCTTTATTATCGGCCACAAGGCTGAAAGATGAGCTGTTCATAGCGGCCAATTAACAGGCAAGGAATGTAGAACGTTTCTAAAATCCAGTGAGCCTTTTCCAACCTAACCGAAGCTTTCCCGATTTGCATCTTGCTGCAAGTTGTAAGAGACACCATTAAATCATACACCCAGGAGCTCTGCATACTAACAGGGGACACGGCACCGTTCGTCACAGCTGCTGTAGCTCGGCGGTACACGGAACACCGGAGGCAGCGTGGGGGCCTGCGGCGGGAGATGCCGCTCTGTCCCGGCCGCTCAGGTACTAACCCACGGCATTCCTACCAACCTCCTGGTTCCACCGAACGCACAGAAATGCTACCCCCAGTCTGCTTACTAAGGCGACCACCTCCCGCACACCCGTGCCCGCAGGGGCAATAGATCCCTGGAGCTCAGGGATCCCTCCGCCCGACTCAAGTCCTAGCCGAGGGAATAGGAACCGGGCGAAATGCTCCCAGAGAACGCTGACGCCGGTACCACAGAAACACCCCCTCAGCTGCTCCCGCCCCGCCGCGTAGTCCTCAGCCGTTACCGTTTTTCCCTGTCGCGGGGCCTCGCACAGCGGGCACACCAAGGGCAACGGGCGGTGAGGAGGCCGGAGGAGCCCACAGCCTGTGCGGGGACAGGGGGAGAAAGACACTCACCCCCAGCCGCGCCGCGGTGGTGCCGCCCGTTACCCTTCCGCCTCTCCTCCTCCTTCCGCCCGTCTTCCGCAAGATGGCGGGGAGCGCCGTGCCGAGCGGCGGCGGCGGGCTCGTTCTCTGCGGGGCTTGAGGGAGGCCGGGTTACCGCCAGCGGCCCGAGAGGCAGGGAGCCGCGGCCGCCCCTGGAGGTCAGCGCCGCCGCCGCCCCCCCCGGCGCCCCCTGCGAACGGCTCTCTCATCTCGAGCCAAAGAGCAGCTCTTGGCCCGGACTGAGGCGTGGAGCTCTCGGCTTATGCCCGCCGAGCTGCCCTTCTCTTCTTCCTCTTTCATTTGGGACTGAAGTGGGCACAGACCTCGCCCCTTTAATTGCATTCCGGGCTGGTGAGGCACGTACAGTCAGAGCCGAGGCCTTTCTCGGTGGCGGGGCATGACAGGGCGTTTGAGCCCACCCTGTGCCGGGCCCCCTTCGGGCCGTCTGGAGAGCCTTACAGCCCTGGATGCGCAGGTCCGGGTGCCTTTTTCCGACCCAGAGGGTAGCTGCCGTTAGATGACTAGAAACAGTGCAGTAAAAGTTGTGTTTCATTTCTTATTTGTCGGGGGAGGGGGTGATGTTGTATTTTTTCAGGTGCAGCACCACCCCAAACATCCTACCCTCTATTTTGCTGATAATAAAAGAGCTATAAGGATCTGAGGCTTAATTGATATCCAGTAGTTGTTCTGAATGGTATTCATAACCGTTCTCCAGCATGTTCTTAGAAACCTATAAAGTTACACCTAAACAAATCCTTTTCCTTTGGGTTAGACAATTAGATGTTTTCTTCCCTCATTCAGATTAGTTCTTTTGAAGATTGAACACTTGGAGAGGAAAATGACATCGATTATCAAGTTGACTACGCTCTCAGGAGTGCAGGAGGAATCTGCTCTTTGCTATCTGTTGCAAGTAGATGAATTCCGTTTTCTTTTGGACTGTGGCTGGGATGAAAACTTTTCTATGGACATTATTGATTCTCTGAAGAAGTAAGTTGTTCAGTTCTTACACTTTGGTTTTTTTTTCTTGTAGATTTTGTCCTTTTTGGGAAAATTTTTAAAATAGTAATGTAGTGCTAGGTTGATGGTGGTGTCAGAGCCAAAATTGCCCTTTCTGCTTGCTTCGATGTACATTTTATATGAAGTGAACTGTGCTGCTGAAACATTGCCATTACAAACTTGTCGGGGCAGTGGGCATGGACCTAGCGAGTTTATTAACTGTAATTCTCAAACTGTGCTCTGTTTTGGCTTGCTTGGTTGCTTTCTTAAACTTGCAAGGTATCTGAGTTTATGGGAGACTGACCCTGGCTCTACAGTAATTTAGAGTGATTTGACTTTAAATAAAACATCCTTCATGCTTGTAATGGTTGAACTCTGCCTTATCTTGCAAGTTGAGTAGTCTGTCAGTCAGGAACAGTTTTTATCAGTTATACCAGCCCTTGGAAGAAATAGACTTTGAAGTGTCTAAACACAAACACTGAACTTCTTTTGAAGGTTTACAGGAAGGAGTTTTTCAGTTATGATAGGTAGTAAGTTTTTAGTCTTGAGTTTTCGTTTTGCAAGGAAAAAAAAAAATCATGTTTTTAAACTGAATAACCCACACAGAATTTATGTGCCAATTTTCTTAGATGATACTCCTCAATTAATTATCTTCTGTTGTCCAAATATACATTAAAGCCTTTCTAATCAGGAATTTCAAGGTCTTCTAGACCTTAAAATTGTTTTCAGGAGTCACTTGGATTTTTAACTACCTGAATGTTTGGAAATATCTGTAACTTTTTATTATGTTTCTGAAAAAAATTGTTCTAAGGGCTTAAGTTTTCTTGTTTGGCATTCAATATGTGTATGTATTCTCAAAATAGCCATAGCAGGGAGTATATAACGTCACACAGAGTTCTTTTCACCAGCTTCTGTTGTCCCTCTTTTTGTAGACATGTACACCAGGTTGATGCTGTTCTTCTTTCTCATCCTGACCCTCTACACCTTGGTGCTCTTCCTTATGCAGTTGGAAAAATGGGATTGAATTGTGCCATTTATGCAACTATTCCTGTATATAAAATGGGACAGATGTTTATGTATGATCTCTACCAGGTATACTTAAGATTATGCTTTCATATACAACATTGTTGATATGGTAGAGTGCTCAGATTCTTGAATAGCTTATACTTCTTATCTGTTCTAGTCCCGCCATAATACTGAAGATTTCACTCTCTTTACCTTGGATGATGTTGATGCAGCCTTTGATAAGATACAGCAACTGAAGTTTTCTCAAATTGTCAACTTGAAAGGTAAAGATGTCACCAAAATGTCAAGAAATTACTTCTAATGCAAGACAATGTAGTCATTAAGAGTCAAAGTAACTTTTTTTAATGGGAGTCAGTTTTGGAATTTTAAGTTAGTTCACAGGACTGGATTCTGTAGCTCTGTATCAGCTGAATGTTTGTCTCAATTGTATGTAGAAATGGTTAGAATTTCCACTTAATGAGAAGGTCATGATAAAGCATATTTATACATTGGTTTCTCCTTTGTGCTTTTTTAGCTTTTCTTAGAATTTGATCATGTCTCTCAAAAGCATTTACTCATGACTAATGGTGGATACCATTTGCCCCTCAATTTCAAGAGAGATGTTGAGGTGCTGGAAAGTGTCCAGAGAAAGGCAACAAAGCTGGTGAAAGGCCTGGAGCACAAACCCTGTGAGGAGAGGCTGAGGGAGCTGGGCTTGTTTAGCCTAGAGAAGAGGAGGCTCAGGGGTGACCTCATTGCTCTCTACAACTACCTGATGGGACATTGTAGCTAGATGGGGTTGGCCTCTTCTGCCAGGCAACCAGCAGTAGAACAAGGGGACACAGTCTCAAGTTGTGCTGAGGTAGGTATAGGCTGGATGTTAGGAGGAAGTTCTTCAAAGAGAGAGTGATTGGCATTGGAATGGGCTGCCCAGGGAGGTGGTGGAGACACCGTCCCTGGAGGTCTTCGAGAAAAGACTGGATGAGGCACTTGGTGCCATGGTCTAGTTGACTGGCTAGGGCTGAGTGCTAGGTTGGACTGGATGATCTTGGAGGTCTCTTCCAACCTGGTTGATTCTATGATACCTCAGAAATCTGCAGTAACACAAGGAAATAGCTCAGAAATCTGCACTAACACAAAGGAAAGCTTTCTAGGGAATGAACTGGTAGCAGAAGTTAGGTTACAGCATATGATTGAGGTAATGGGAAGGTCTTCACTGACTGAATGATACTGTGGCATCTGCAATCAGCAGCTTTTCAGTCTTAGTGAATTCCAAGTTTGGGATGAAATGGAAACCCTATTCTTGAGCAAGGACACTTAGAAACTGACCACCAGCAGCTTGTCTCCAAGGTGCTTTATCTCCCCATTTCTGAAAGCCACTTGCCAAAATACTTGTGCTGTAATTTGAAAAACACAAATAGGATGCTATCCTTGAAGTAGTTGCAGTTTTACTCTGACAAAGATATAGGCTAGCACAAAGGATGAGACATGGCAGTGCATTAAAAAAGAAAAAGCATCAGGTGCTGAAGAGATCCATCATGCCTGGTTGCAGCACATGAACACCTTTCCTTGTGTTCTTTGACTAGCGTGTTTGTCATTGTGGAAAACTTGGACTGTGTGTAGTTTGTATGTGTTTTTGTAAGCACCGGGACTGTGAATGATGCAGTAGATGTTTTGTGTTGCTTCAGAGAGGAATCTGCCTTTCAACGGTGTACTAGCTTTCTTGTGATATGTTTGTTATGTAATTTACTGTTTAGGTTTGCAGTTACAGGAGCTTTGCAGTCTCCAAGTACTAGTGGCGGTAGAAGGAAGAGGTGGTCTTCATTTCAATTTCTTTTTCTGGAAGCAAAATAGAAGTGAATTGCAGAAAATTCTGCAATTACTAGTCAGATGGGAAGGATAGATATGCTGATTTTTTTTGTGCTTCATTTGATATTTTTACATAGTAATAGTTTTGACATTCATTTGTTTAAAATTACTGTCTCTTATTCAGAATAATAGATTCTTATAGATGTAAGATATTTAAAATACTAAAAACTTTTGTAGGCAAAGGACATGGTTTGTCAATCACCCCATTGCCAGCTGGCCACATGATTGGAGGCACAATTTGGAAGATAGTCAAGGATGGAGAAGAAGAAATTGTTTATGCAGTTGATTTCAACCACAAGAGGGAGATGTAAGTTCAACATAATAGTATTTATTTCTTAGGCATTGTTAGGTGGTCATTATTTAGCCTGATGAAAAAGTATGGAGGTAACTGTGCCTTTCCAGCTCTAATAAGACCACTAATTTCACCTGCATTCTAATTGATATGTTTGAAACAAGTGTGGACTCTAGGTTTCTTCATTCCTTTCAGTTTTATATATTTGTTAGCTTGAAGCAGAAAAAAATCAACTACTGAGGTGTTTGGTTTCTGTCCATGCAAAATTCTGGAAGCTAGCTGTCTTTTTTTTTTCTTTCATAAAACAGAATTGCAGGAAATTGAAATTTCACCTTTTTCACCCTACAGCCATCTGAATGGATGTTCCTTGGAAATGTTGAGCAGGCCTTCATTGCTCATTACAGATTCATTTAATGCTACTTATGTACAACCCAGGAGGAAACAAAGGGATGAGCAGTTACTGAGTATGTATTCGGTTTGGGGTTAAAAGTAGCAGTAATGTGACTTATTAGCCACTCTAAGTTGTTTTTCTATGAGGAGGTCATTGGCATCCAAACTAAGAACCTTTATTAAAATCTAAAAGTATTGTGAGCTACTCTTTTTTGATGTTATTGATCCTGTAGGTTAAACATTTTCCTGCAAGCAGTGAACTGTATTTGGAAGAGTTCAAGTGTTTTACCCACTATCAGTTCATCTCTCCAGGGATCTTTAAATTACCTTCCTCAGCACATTCTTTTTTGAACTCCATTTTACTGTTTGTTTTGTAGTGTTTTGCTCCTTTGTTTTAATAAAAAAAAATAAACCAAGAAAGTAGTATCAAGGCAGTGAGATCTTCAGAGTAACCAAGACAAGTCCATCTACCTTTAATTTTGGTGTAAATGTGGCTTTGGATGTCTTTCGACATTTCGTTTATTTCTGTGTTCAGTTTTCCTTTTTAACTATGATTGCTAGTGTGATGCAACAAACCAACCCAAGCCAAATTATGGTCTGAAGTTTTAAGTAGTTTTTAATTCTGTTTTTAATTCTTCTTAGCTAATGTTTTGGAGACATTACGAGGTGATGGAAACGTGTTAATAGCTGTCGATACAGCGGGCAGAGTTCTGGAACTTGCTCAACTTCTTGATCAGATCTGGAGAACGAAAGATGCAGGCTTAGGAGTCTACTCTCTAGCACTATTAAATAACGTCAGCTACAATGTAGTGGAATTCTCTAAATCACAGGTTTGTTTTGATGTTAAAATGCAATTGTAAAAGAGGGTAATGGAACATGTATGCAAAAGCATTTTGTTTTTCTTTTTAATAGTAAATAAGGGCATAATAACTGAGTGGTGTTCTTACTCTGTAATGCTTGTTTCTGTCAGGTCTTCAGTCAAGGGAAACAGGGCCTGGCCATGGCTCTGGGCATGTTTCTTGATAGTAACGTTCGTGCTTATCACAAATTCTGTGTGGTGTAAAACCACCACAACTTATTAGCATAGTTTATAGCTGTTAAAAAGTGGACTTCAAGTACTTGTTTCTGTGATGTGTACACTCAGCACTATTTCTACACCTGCTAAAAAAAACAATGATGGAATCATGTGCATATTGTACCCTGTAGTTCTTACCAGGCTTGTACATTATTGTAGAACTTGTATTTTTTCTCTTAATACATGTTTAGGTTGAATGGATGAGTGACAAGCTGATGAGATGCTTTGAAGACAAGAGAAACAATCCTTTTCAGTTCCGCCATCTTTCCTTATGTCATAGCCTGTCTGATCTGGCTCGAGTGCCTAGTCCAAAAGTTGTTCTTGCCAGTCAGCCTGACTTGGAGTGTGGTTTTTCTAGAGATCTTTTCATTCAGTGGTGCCAAGATTCCAAAAAC
Source organism: Pogoniulus pusillus (assembly GCF_015220805.1). NCBI lineage: Eukaryota > Metazoa > Chordata > Aves > Piciformes > Lybiidae > Pogoniulus > Pogoniulus pusillus. Next base: position 17,995,769 of record NC_087264.1, on the reverse strand, counting down.
TCTATCATTTTAACTTACCGCACTACAGCCGGGACATTAGCACGATTCCTGATTGATAATCCTTCTGAAAAAGTTATAGATATTGAGGTAAGAGTTCTCTGTGTGTCTTGAGGTATTTAATCATGGGCCATCTGGACAAATATGAACGAAACTGAAGTTAATTTCCTTTTTACACTTGTGAATGGGAGTCAAATATTACATGTTTAACCAGTCATGGATAACCTTATATGAAAATAGGTCTCATTAGTAACTGCAAGATGAGATGGAATTAATACTCCATACAGACGAGCATGAAGTTGCTTTTCAATATTTATCTTTAGAGAACATTTCTCATTGTATTTTTGTAGGAGTAGAAAAGAAAATCTCCTTGAAGTTGGCATACGGATCTCAGTATGACGTAATTCTTGCTGGAGAATACTCTGGGTTTGGATGTTGGGAGATTCAAGTCAAATTAGTATCCTGTATCCCACAAGAATTAGAAAAATAAGCTGGCAATTTGAGCACAATTGATTGTTGTTCATGCTTTCAGTTGTTTTCAACAATATCTATGCCTGTATCTGCTTTTATCTAGTGAATGTTGTTAATTTATGGGAGTCCTCTGTGATCACAGTGGGAATTTAAATTCTAAGGATACAGTTTTTCTTCAGTTTAATACAGATTGTAATTCTGTTTGCAGCTGAGAAAACGTGTCAAGTTGGAAGGAAAAGAACTTGAAGAATACCTAGAGAAGGAGAAACTCAAGAAAGAAGCAGCTAAGAAGTTAGAACAATCCAAAGAGTAAGTGTATTGACTGCATTCTGCCATCGTGGTCAGAGCTGAGTGATTATCCTGCTGCTTCAATCATTCACAAGGATAAGTTAACAAATCATAGTTTTTATAGACTTGTCTGAGGGTGCTGAATTGGGAATGGTTGTCTCTAATCTGTTGTTATAATAGACCTGTTTTGTCTGCCATTTGAATGTGAGCTCTTTCTCTGATACATGATATATTAACTACTCTTGTCCTTGGTTAGTGTTATGTCAACTGCTGTTTTCCAGACAGTCTGCTTAGGTAATATTAAACCTAAAGCAATAAAGGAAGTATAATTTTTTTTGGAATGTCATTTCAGGGCAGATATTGATTCCAGTGACGAGAGTGATGCTGAAGAGGATATTGATCAGCCAACGGTACATAAGACCAAACATGATTTGATGATGAAAGGCGAAGGAAGCCGGAAAGGAAGCTTCTTCAAACAGGCCAAGAAATCTTATCCGATGTTTCCAGCCCCTGAGGAAAGAATTAAATGGGATGAATATGGCGAGATTATCAAGTATGTGGTGGTGATGAATGCTAACATAGCAGCTATGAAAGAATTAAAAAAATAGAAGTAATAAAACTAAACCCCATAATTTTATTTCTTTAGCTGTACTCTTCTAACCACAGTAACTTCTGAACAATTAGGACAATGTGTGCTAAGTCTCATAGGAAGCTTATGATAGGATTGGAGCTGCAGAGTGCTGATCCTTGGCCTGTGTTCACAGCTCTTAGGATGTGTTTACACTCCGGGCTTTTTCTTTCCTTTGCTTTTATCTCATACTTTTTTTTTTTTAATCTGACTTTATGTGTGCTTCAAATTACACATAATTTTGGCAAATTTATAATGAGGGGAAAGAATGTCATAGATCCTAGAAAAATCTAGTGATGCAGGTCCTATTTGCTTAAAGAATACTTGCTAGAAAAGCTCAATTTGTTAATATTTCTCAAGATACCAAAGATCATTTTTTAAGGTGGGAAGGTGATATTTTGCAAATGAGCTCTGCTGAAAGATGGAAATACTGAAGGCAGGTGTAATAAAATTGTTAGCAATCACAATTGCAAAACATCTCAGTAGTAACAGTATTGTTTGATTTTATATAGTATTTTGGTTTTATTGGAAGACTATTGAGAGCAAAATGCCTTTCATTCTTTAGACCTGAGGATTTTCTAGTTCCAGAACTTCAAGCAACAGAAGAAGAAAAAAGCAAATTAGAATCTGGTTTGACAAATGGAGAAGAGCCTATGGACCAGGATTTATCAGATGTTCCTACCAAATGTATTTCTGCAACAGAATCCATGGAAATTAAGTGAGTGACTTTCTTCTTTTCAGTTCTGCTAGAATGGAGAAAATGAAAAAGGCAAAAGCCCAGTCAGAAATCAATCTGGCCATTCTTGTGTACAAAGAGGTACCAAAAAATGCTTTTACAAATACAAAAACAACAAAAAGGGCCAGGGAGTGTCTGCCTTCCACTGGATGCAGGGTATGAACATCATCATCAAGGAAAAGGAAAAGACTGAGGTACTTAATACCCTCTTTGCCTCAGTCTTTAATAGTCAGACCAGTTATCCCTGGGGTATTGAGCCCCCCTGACCTGGGATGGAGAGCAAAGTAAACCTCCCATAATCCAGGAGGAAGCAAGTAGCCATCTGCTATGCTACCTGGACTCAAAAGTCTATGGTGCTGGATGGGATTCACCTGAGAGTACTGTGAGAGCTGGCAGAGGAGCTTACCAAGCCAATCTTCATCGTCTATTAGCAGTGGCTTGGGTACAGTGGAAATTGGGTAAAAGGCTAGCTTGGGATGAAGTGAGAAAGGGCAAGCCCTTTGTTTGTTTGGGGTTTTTTTCCCCTTGTGTTGTCTTAAGTTATTTTTATTTTACTAGTCTTTCTGAGAGCGTGGTACAGAATCTTATGGTTCCCTACTCTTAAGAAATTTACACCTTGTTCCCTGTCTGATGGAGACAAGTGCAAAAAAGAAGAAAACATACAATAGTATATTGGCATAGATACTGAAATGTGTACAGGTTTTGTTAAATATATTTGAATAAATTCTTCTTTATCTCATATTTTGGATCACTGTAAGTGCCGATAATTTGGCAGTTCTGTATTTTACTGGTCCATAATATCTCTGGTGCTGACAGCTTTTGCTCATACAAAATAATTTCTGAAGAGCTTTAATTTTAAAATTAAATATTCTGGTAATTTAATATTTTAAATGAAAAAGGCTGTTCTTGGATTTTTAATTTAAACTAGAGCCAGAGTTACATACATCGACTATGAAGGACGCTCAGATGGGGACTCAATTAAAAAAATCATCAACCAAATGAAGCCAAGGCAGCTGATTATTGTCCATGGACCACCTGAGGCAAGTCAGGACCTTGCAGAATGTTGCAGAGCTTTTGGTGGAAAAGATATTAAGGTTTACATGCCGAAACTGCATGAAACTATAGATGCAACCAGCGAAACTCACATTTATCAGGTAAAGTGCTGAGACTTGTTAGTAGTGTTACTACTGTGATTTGTAGTGGAGCTGTATTAGCAAATAATTTGGCCTTCTCTTCTTTGGAAGCAGACAATACTACCCATGTGTACACTTTGTTTTGTGTAATGAAGACCTTAGCATCATTTTTGTCTTCATGAGCTTTCTCTTTATGTTTATTATTCATAAGTGTTTAAAAGCTTAAACATGAGATCAGTGTGTTTTTACTGTATTATGAAAGCCAGGAGCTGTGTTCATCAATTTGCTTTACTGAAGTCCTAACGGATTTATAATGCCTATATTTAGAGTACCACTGTACACTACTTGCAGTTCAGGATTTTTTTTTTAATCTAAAGGGAGGCCTTGGAAACCAAAGAGAAAAATGAAAACCTTTGTAGCTGAATAATACTCAGGAATGAGCATATAAATTTAGGAGCAAGTTAATGTAAATAGGACACCCTTGACTGCAACTTAGAAGTTAATGCAATGAGTCTTGGAAAGTGAGGTTATGAAAATAGTTTGCACTGTGTTAATATACTGCTTTTCATTTTCATGGTGAAGCTCTAAATAAGAGAACTTGGGTAATTTGTGTGAACAGTGTGAATATTGTGCATCCTCCTGATTCAGCTTCTGAAACTGCACACTTCAGACATTAGTACTTCATTCCTCCTGCATTTTTAGAATATAATAAAAAAAAAATCAGTAGAATTGTTGAAGAGGTACTTCTGCTCCTTTCCAGAGAAAAATCTGTTGTCCTATAGGAAATGGAGTTCAAATTATTCAAAACCATTCAGTTCTAAAGAAGCAGTTTGGGGAGTTTTTTGTTCATGGTCTTGGGTATTTCAGGTTTTCAGGGTTTTTTTGTTCAGTTGGTTTGAGTTTCTTTTTAAACTGTGATGATTGCTGATGTGTAGTGGATGATACAGTTGTGATATTTTTATTCAATACTTACCTGAATAAAATTGTAATTGCTTTAGGTTTAATTTACTTTTTTTAAGCACAGAGGAGAATTTAATCTTCTGCCTAGCATTAGTTTGTTTCTATTTGTTCAAAAAGCTTCAAATAGAAGTACAGTAGAGACACCAAATTAGAAAGTAGTAGATGTGAGTGGGGCATCAGAATGCTGGTGTCTTTTGAGTGGACTGTGCTGCAGATGGATAGGTGCAGTATTCTTCATAACAGCTGCAGCCTTGATTCCACTATCCATGTACAATTCATGTGAATAACAGCCTTTCAGTGTAGGATTGACTTCAATGGGTTCAACTCCTGGAATGAACTACAGGAAGCAAGACAATGGAATGTTTTGGTCACTTCAAAATCTGATATTTACAACATCCCTTCTTACAATAAAATATTAATTATATTTTTTGGAGGGTTGTAATTTGGAACTGCTGTTCAGTAATCTGAATGTGTGTGTGTATATATATATAAACGTGCCTTAAATTTAGTAAGGTCATCTCAGGAACTGTTTAGTAACAAAAACTGTTTCTGGTGTTTTAAAAGGAGTTTTAACTCAAGTTTGGAGACATAAATTCTTTTTTGTTTTTCATTTTAACCAAGACAGAAAACTGTATTGATCTCTGATGCTTTCTGCATAACGATATAAGAGCTATACAAATAATATTCTGAAAGTGCAGAACATCTGATTTTGGCAATACCAATTCCTTCCCTTCCTTCCCCAAGAGTATGAATCAAGTCTACATGGAGAAACTGGAAAGAAAACTGATGATTTTTAAAACTTGAGGTAAGAACTCCTGTGTTGTCCATCAAACTAACAGTACTTTGATTTTTGCACAACCCAGGTCAGGTTAAAAGATTCTCTTGTCAGCTCCCTTCAGTTCTGTAAAGCCAAGGACGCTGAGCTGGCTTGGATAGATGGTGTTCTGGACATGCGGGTTTCAAAAGTGGATACCGGAGTTATTTTGGAAGAGGGAGAGCTAAGGGAAGATGAAGAGTTAGAGATGCAAGTGGATGTGCCTTCATCAGACTCTAGTGTTGTTGCACAACAGAAGGCCATGAAAAGTCTCTTCGGTGATGATGACAAGGAGATGTGTGAGGAGAGTGAGATCATTCCCACGTTAGAACCTCTGCCACCTCACGAGGTAAAGAAATTATGCTGATCTGGATTTTAAGAACTCTGTATTCGTTTGCCTGTTCTGGTGCTTAGAAGTCAATACTGTGATCTTAGACAAACAAAATCCTAATTGAAACTACATTTCCATGCTTGTTTTTCTCTTTGTTAACCTGGTACTGTTCATTGTTCCTCTTGGCTGAAAAGCATAACTTTCACTGACAGTGCCTAACATATACTGCAGTCTTTTTATAAATGTAAATGTGTAATTAATGTGTTTCCTATTTGTGGTTCTTGTAGATTTGGAAATTAGTTGGCATTTAGGCACCTGGATTTTATTATGCTTTGTTGATATTATGGGAGAATACTTCATATGTTTGAGATAGAAGCAGGGGCATATGAATCACAAAGAATTCTATAGGAGTGGTTTGAGGGTTCATTTATCTTTTCTGTAGCTTTATCTTTACTCTTAAAATGCTTTACATGTGAGTAGATATTATTTTATTTTTTTGTTGAATTATTGCAATGCCTTCTAATCCTAGAAGTGCTTTTAAAGACAGTTGCACAGTCCTAAAAGCTGTCTTTTCAAGGAGCTAGATAAATGTGAAAACAACTCTAAATTCTGTTCAGATTCATGACAACTGCCATAAAAGTATGTACTGGTCAGTAATATGAGTCACTGCAGCTCTATCCTTGGTATGGCAGGCCTTGGAAGAGGGATCTTCAGTGACAGCTTTACAATAGTAGTCTTCAATATGTGAGCAAAGAGCAGACCGTTTCTTTTACTTGACGAGTAAACTTCTAAGTTCTTTTTATCCTGAAAATACCTTTCTGTACAGAAAGAAACAGAACTAATCTCATTTATGGTCCTGTAGTTCAGAACATGCTGCTGCCAACATAATGAGGATGAGGTCTCTTGAAAAATGAAGGTATTAAATATCAGAAGTATTGAAATCTTATGTGTTGTTTAAAGGTTCTTGGACATCAGTCTGTGTTTATGAACGAGCCAAGGCTATCTGACTTCAAGCAAGTTCTCTTGCGAGAGGGTATACAAGCTGAATTTGTAGGAGGAGTGCTTGTGTGCAACAATCTAGTAGCTGTTCGCAGGGTAGGTGTTTTGTGACTTAAGCTTCAGTAAGTAGCATTCTAAATGATCATTAAGATTTTCTCACTAGCAAAAAGCTAATAAATTGAAATATGTTTTTTGTTTCAGACCGAAACAGGGCGCATTGGATTGGAAGGCTGTCTCTGCCCAGACTTCTACAGGATAAGAGACCTTTTATATGAGCAATATGCTATTGTCTGAGGAAAGTGACACAAAGATGTTTTTACTTGGAACTTTTAAAGACAATAGGAATTTCTCCCAGTTTTCACTTTTTGTAGTTTTCTAATTTATGCAGGGGAAACTTCATAAACAACAACTAACTACCCTGAACATGTAAATATCTGCTACTCTCATTCTTTCTAAATCTGTTGGTACATTCCTTGTTGTCAATTCAAAAACCGTATGACATTAAATGAGTTGATCACTAAGAACCCTTCTCTCAGGAAAGGTTCAATATGTCAGGACAGACTTTGGTTTCATAGATTCCCTGCCAAAGAGTACAAAATACGACTTTTATAGTAATTTTTCTGTTTCAAAATAAGATTAAATAGGGAATTGCTAGCTTCTTTTGGTTTTGTTCTTTTCTGTGTTTTGTGTGGTTGGTTGAATTTTCATCCATGACATCTTCTTTTAGTAACTTCAATTTAGGAACAGCCTTGAATGTTGTTGGTTTTTTTTTAGTTGTGTTGGTTGGTTTATGTGTTTATTTTTTTTTAAATGGAGGTTGGTTAAAGTAAATTTTGGATAAGACCACTTAAAATGAGACTACCAAAACTTTCCCCTAGTATTAGTCTGGTTGCATCTTAATGTGGTGTTTGCTCCATGTTAAATATTTTGTTTCAGAAAGCATTTAGTTTTCTATATGAAGTATTAACCTGCAGTATCAAACAATTACTTTGTTTGGAAAGATAGAATCATATTCTAACAAGACTAGGTAGATATTGCCAGGTAGTTTAAAATCTAGTAATTGTATGCTTCAGAGTAACTGCTATACGAATCTGTTGAGTTTGTAACTTCTAGTTTTTGCACAGTTATTCCAGTTAAAAATATTTTCTGAGGTTTTTTTAATCCTAAAGCTTTTTCTATGCACAGCTATTAGGTCCAGAGTGCCATGAGTCAAGTTCAGAAAAATTCAATTTCTGAAATCTGAGTTGGCCTGATATATGTAAGCAATACTGTTGTGCCATGTTTCATTTCAGTTGCTTGATTTCTGCCATTTTTCATTCTAGTTAACAGTAGGACTTGCTGTAGCTGCTGATGCTAAGAATTGACTTTACCTTCTAGGTGAATATGAGCACAGTTTGAAGCGCCTTAATTTCTCAGAAGTTAACATATGTGAACAAATGGCCATTGAAGAGTTTAATCCTTTTCTTCCCTTCCCATATGTGATCCACCAGCTTTGTCAGTGCAGGGCTGCTTGCCTGTTCTTACAGACAACAGCAATGCAATATATGCTGTCTGTGTGTATGTTTGAATAAAACCTTTGGAAAAACTGTCAAATAATAGCCCAGTGGGCTGTCAATGGAAAGATAACTTACTTTGCAGTTCATTCTTGACAAATAGTTTTTCACCTGATCAACAGACTATTTTTTTCTGTTGAAATAGTAACTTGAAACCAAAGACTATGCTTTTTAAAAACGAAGGGGTGGGAGGAGGTGGCATTAAAAAAAAACCAAATCCTAAAACCTGCAAGAATCATATATAGTAAAAATCTTGAACTTAGTGCTGAGCAAGAGTATATTTTGTTATGCAAAGGAATTCTTGGCTAGGAACGGCTGAGTGGCTCAAGACTTTTGGTTGGTTGGTTTGTTTTCTGTTATATTGACAGTGAGAACTTGATAGAAAAGCTCTAGTTTTGTTGCAACACTATGTAAATCCATATGATACTGCATGCTTGTTAGTGAATACCATTGTATTACTATTGATCTTGGTACTAGTGAACTTTTATAAAGTGAATTACTTTGTACATGAGCATATGTGTCTTAGGACTTCTAACGTGAGGGCTTAGGCTGGGCAGAGATCATGCATGTTACCATGGAATACATTAATATTGAAGAACAGTCTTAAGAGATCAAACTAAAAATAGTGCTGGTTTTAAGAATGGAGCAAAGACCACACAGTGTGATCATAAAGCTTCAGTTTGGGTTTTTTTGGCTATTGATTCAAATTCAGCTAAAGTAGATGTGAGCAGTATTTGTCTTTAAAAAGAATACTTCCTTCAGCTAAGTTGAAAACTTCCATTATAATAATACAAGCTTTTCTAGAAGAATACTTGCCAGCAGGGCAAGTATTTCAGTGAATGCTCTAGATGGTCTGAAATTGGATCCTCTCTGCATGATAAGGTCTGTATGTTCTAAACTGTTAGTCTGTGTCACACTGCGTAACACTACAACTACTTGAAGGCCAGGTGGGGGGTGGCCTCTTCTCCCAGGCAACCACCAACAGAACAAAGGGACACAGTCTCAAGTTGTGCCAGGGAAAGTATAGGCCGGATGTTAGGAGGAAGTTCTTCACAGAGACAGTGATTGGCATTGGAATGGGCTGCCCAGGGAGGTGGTGGAGTCACCGTCCCTGGAGGTGTTCAAGAAAAGACTGGATGAGGCACTTGGTGCCATGGTCTAGTTGGCTGGCTAGGGCTGGGTGCTAGGATGGACTGGATGATCTTGGAGGTCTCTTCCAACCTGGTTGATTCTATGATTCTAAAGGATGAAAGTGCATTTTTTCAGGTGTAAGTTAATTACATTAGTAATATTCTTAATTGCTTTATTAAAAGATATGTTAGAATTACTGATAGACAGGTGCTGAAGAGTGGTTGCAGTTCAGTGGTAAGTGAACTGACCACTCCTTTCAGCTCAGTCATGTTTCTTCACAGTGGTTCAAGAGGCAGAGTAGTATTTAAAGAGAGTAAGACTGGTATATAAAAGGTAGCATAGTACAGGTAGCATATAAAAGAGGTATATAGAAGGGGGAAAGTAATATTTAAATTATTTATTAATTGATACGTATTTTGTTACATAGTGAGCATGTAGAAGTTTGATAAAAATATGAGAGATTATTTGGTGCAGTCCACTTTTTTACTCTACTTGTTAAGTTATATATTACCACCGTGATAGGAAGTAAAATGAAAAAGTGACCACATTTTGGAGTAAAATTTCCAATAAGCCATGTAGCTCTTTTCTTGGAAAACAAGGCCAAGTGCAGGGTTCTGCACTTTGGCCGCAACAACCCCAAGCAGCGCTATAGGCTGGGGACTGAGTGGCTGGAGAGCAGCCAGGAGGAAAGGGACCTGGGGGTACTGATAGACAGTAAGCTGAAGATGAGCCAGCAGTGTGCCCAGGTGGCCAAGAGAGCCAATGGCATCCTGGCCTGCATCAGGAACAGTGTGGCCAGTAGGACAAGGGAGGTTCTTCTTCCCCTGTACTCAGCACTGGTCAGGCCACACCTTGAGTACTGTGTCCAGTTCTGGGCCCCTCAATTCAAGAAAGATGTTGAGGTGCTGGAAGGTGTCCAGAGAAGGGCAACAAAGATGGTGAGGGGCCTGGAGCACAAACCCTATGAGGAGAGGTTGAGGGAGCTGGGCCTGTTTAGCCTGGAGAAGAGGAGGCTCAGGGCTGATCTTATTACTGTCCGCAACTACCTGAAGGGGCATTGTAGCCAGGTGGGGGGTGGCCTCTTCTCCCAGGCAACCACCAATAGAACAAGGGGACACAGTCTCAAGTTATGCCAGGGTAAGTCTAGGCTGGATGTTAGGAGGAAGTTCTTCACAGGGAGAGTGATTTCCATTGGAATGGGCTGCCCAGGGAGGTGGTGGAGTCACCGTCCCTGGAGGTCTTCAAGAAAAGACTGGATGAGGCACTTAGTGCCATGGTCTAGTTGATTGGTTAGGGCTGGGTGCTAGGTTGGACTGGATGATCTTGGAGGTCTCTTCCAACCTGGTTGATTCTATGATTCTATGAAGAAGGATCCATAGAAACTCAAAATGTTATGGAGAAGCAAGTTTGGTATATGAGCTTTAAGCAGTAATAACCTGCCTGTTGTTGTATAATCCTCTTAGGTGATGCAAGCTGGATCTGCGGTTCAGCAGCTGAATGATAATGAGCTAAGCATCTGCCAGAAAGTATAGTTTGTAACTGCAATCTGGTATTCACAAATTTTCATAATGAGGGAATGCATGATTTCAGCTGTGAAAGCTTTTTCTTAAATATTTTTCATTTCCAGTGCAGTTTTTCTGAAGTGCTAAGAACTTCTCTTTAAAAGGCATTTTTTGACAAACAGTTTTAAAGACATTTGCAATGTTAGTAATTTGAGTTAAAAAAAATCCTAAGAAACCTCTGACTTTCTCTTCATGTCAGCCCAGGGCTGATAACAATTTTCCTAATATTGGGAAAGCTCTATAGGGAAATTAATAGAAGGAGCTTGTCATCTGGTAGTGGCTATGAAGCCCTTGCTGGTTTTTTAAGATGTATTAAGTGAAACATAGTATTTAATGCCAAGTAACAATGCCAGAACTTTTTTGCACTCAAGGAACTATTTCATCTCCAGTGTATTAAAGAGTTTTTTTAGATACAACCAATATTTTCTTTCCTTTGGTTGTGGCTGATCAGTTTGTAGGGATATTTATGTGTCAGTTATGAAGAGTGAACTCTTTGCAACACAGTTTTTAAGCGTCCACACTTGGAGGAGTTTGTTTTTCAAGCTGGTGATTTCATTAATATCTTTTTTGAGTTGTCTCTTAATTCAGTTGCCCTGTCTGCAAGGAATCCAGTTTAGTTGTCTCACCCATTCTAAACCATGAATTTATGACACAGAGCAGATACACTTTTAGACTGCTATGCAGCTATGTAAATTGGAACAGGATCTCTAGATAGAGCCATCTTACATCACTGAGAATTAATTCCTGCAAAGAAAACACATCTTATGAGGTGAAAGCTAGTCGGTTCTTTGGGTTTGTTTGAAGTCATTGTTCTGTGTAAAACCATTGCAGTTAATCTGATCTGGAGAAACCACTGCTTCCTTTTGGGACTCCTTGATTTTTGTAGGAAGAATCATTGTCTTCAGAAGTGTCTGGACAGATATTGGTGATAATTCTTGCCTTAAGGTATGTTTTACAGTAGGTGCTTCGAAGTTAGTTGTTTGAGGTGTTTTCCCTCTTTTTGAATCCGTGTGGGTAAGTTCTGTAGTGTGCTTATCTCAGCTGTTACTGCCAATAATTCCAAAATACATGGGTAATATGTCTTTATCAGTAATAACAGGTCAGATTTTAGAGGAAAATTGTACAAGAGGATTTTGAGACATCCTTGAGAGAAAAAAGGATCATGTATAGAACTTAGACATCACTAAAATCAGTAGGACTGTCAGCTGTTTAATTTCTATCTACCAGGGCACAGTGATAGAAATGGGCTTTTGAAGAACCCTTTCTGACAATGTTGTGCAATTAACTTACTTGGGTTTAAAAAAAAGAGATTATTACCCAGATCTTATTAAGGGGCCTGTTGCATGTGCTTCAGGATATGAACTGAAAGTGTTTTTATGGTGTAGGTGCCATCAAGAAGTGGGAGATGTGACATATGATAACATTGCTGCCCACTTTGCAATTTTTACTTCATGCTTGGGGCAACAGTTGTAGCTTACCCAAGCAATTATTTGTATTAGGACAGTACTGTTGTGTATTTTGCTGTTTTCTGGGCTTTTGTTTAGCTGTTGTGGAGAAAAAAGCCTGAGCATGATTTGATCAGCATTTCATAAATTATTGGCAGATGCTCTGCAAACCATAATAACAAACTATCCTTGAAAATCATTAGGGAATTTTTTTTTTGCCCTTTTGCAGCTCCTGAAGGAGTTGCACAGCTGGCAGAGCATATTGCACATCACCACGCCAGACTCGGCATTTGAAAGCCTGCCAGATTGCTCTGTGCTGTTGCGCTAGCCATGGATCAGCAGTGTGCAACAGTATGAGATAGTAAGCGTTTTAGTTCTTGCCCTTTGTAGGATCACATGAGTTAATACTGCATTTATAAAGAGTCCAAGCTCTTTTCTGAGCTTACCAGGTACTTGTGTTGCATTACCTGGGTAGGTTTAGCCTTCATGCTGCAGGGATCTGCAGAAAAATTGTTACTGATGTATTCTGGTAAAGTTTCTGTAAGCATCAAAGTTTGTAGCCACTGCTGTATGGCTTTTATTTCATGTTTTATGTAATTTTATTATGTTTCAGTATTTCTTTCATAATCTCCCTGATTTTACTAATGCACAATACTGCAAATGCAGTATAAAACTGGTCAACAGACTTTAAATCATTTGTGTATCTCTAAACCTCTTATGCTGATTAAAAGTGTTAAGGCTATTAGTATATTTTATGTAACTAGGTCTAAATTTAGTTTCTGTTGCAGTCAAAAAACACTCTGATATTGCAGTCCATGGTCCTAATCTGCTTCTCCTTGGTCTTGATGACAACAGCTCTTCAGCCTGGCTTTTGTGTTTCTGTATTGTTGGCTTGAATAGTTATTGTCATGTTTAGCATAGAAGTTCAGTAGTGACTTTTCATAGTTCTGACTTCCAGAATTGTCCTAAATGCTACTTTTGTTCTTGTGTTTCTTCCTTTCATTAATTCTTGGCTTTTTTAAATGTGATTAGATTAGCCCATAGGCTAATTGTTGCATTGGTTGGGAAGAGGGCACTGTTGATATTTCATGTTAAATTACTCTTGGTTTTGTATAGAGAGGCATGAGTTTAATATTTGAATGGGCAGCTGGCAGATCTTGCAGTGTTTTTAAGCCTACTGTATCAGAAGAATGGGATGTGTTTTTCTTCAGGATAAGATTAAATTAGGAGTATGAACAGCATTAGAAAGAGTTATATTTACTCATGGATCACACAGAAGGATCTGCAGGTTTAGGTGGTTTGACTTACTTGATTTATAGCTTCAGTTATGATTAAGGAGAGGGTTTGTCACCAGGGTTACAAAGCTAAGTTTTGTACAGTCCCATGGTAAGAGAAGACAGAATGAGGCTTGGTATTGTTAATGCAAATGGAGTAGAGCACTGAAGACAAATTCTGTATACTCTTGGCAATTCATGCTTTACCGACTGATACTGGGTTAACACCACCAACAAGGAATTGTGAGACTCTTCTTTATTCATAAGCTTCTAATATATGTGATGCTCCATTGGCCTGTAAGTTTTTGAATGCACAGCTTTATGTGACATGTTGGACTAAATGATACTTTTGCTTTTTGTTTCATTGTTTTGATTGTCCCATTCTGCTTCTTAATAATGCATTAGGTAGTCCAATAGTATGCAGTGTATTTCTATGAAATTGGAACTCTAGAATTAAAAAGGAATTTTTGTAGTTCATAGAATGGTCTGGACCCAAAGTGATCTCTAGAGGTTATCTAGTCCAGCCCCTCTGCAGTCATTGGAGACATCTCCGTTAGACCAGGTCACCCAGGTCCCCATCAACTGTCACCTTGAATGTCTCCAGGGAAGGGGCCTCAACCACCTCCCTGGGCAATCTGCTCCAGTGCTCCACCACCCTCACACCCTCATAGTAAAGAACTTGTTCCTAACATCCTATCTAAATCTGCTTTTCTTGAGCTTGAACCCATTGCCCCTCGTTGTAAACAGCTACTCTCCATCCTTCCTGTAGGCCCTTTTCAGGTGCTGGAAGGCTGCTATTAGGTCCTCCCGGAGCTGCCTCCTCTCCAGATTGAACAACCCCAGCTCCCTCAGCCTGTCCTCACAGCAGAGGTGCTCCAACCCTCTGATGGTTTTCGTGGCCCTCCTGTGTACCCACTCCATCAGGTTCATGTTCTTCCTGTAATGAGGGCTCCAGAACTGGATGCAGTACTCCAAGTGAGGTCTGACTAGAGCAAAGCAGCAGAGTCACCTCTCTGGATCTGCTGGCCACACTTCTTTTGATGCAGCCCAGGGTATGATTTGCCTTGCAAAGAAGAGCAGTTACACTTATTACTAACACCCCATATGTCAGTTAGGTGAATAGGAGCCTAATGTTCCTGTGCTGCATATGGAAACTGGAGGATGTGATTCAGAACACCAGCACCTGAGATCTTTTGGTATCACAGCTGGGTTCCTACCCCACATTACCTTAGTTCTTTGTGTGTTTCCTCTCTGTTCATAGATAGATGGTTGATTATCTTAAATGTCTTCTTTATAAATGCCTTTTTTATTTTAAAAGTAAGTGAACTGAGCTCAAGAGAGCTTGAGTACATTAAGGCAACATACTTGAATTTCTCAATCCAGTTGATAGTTCCATATATTCTGGCTCTTTCAGACACCTCTTTGGTTCCTTTGGGAAGCTTAGCAGCTCTGGGTTTTGTCTTTTCTGTGAACCCTTACTAAGCGCTGTTGGTTGCGTTTTTCACTTTTCCAGTCTTTTTGGTTTGGTGGAAGTGGCAGTTCTGAAACTCTACCCTAAATTAGGATGTAGAGTCTCTCAGTAGCTCAGAAAGCTTAGGGGTATCTTGTAAAACTTGTAGCATATTGAGCATTTACTAAGAGAAGAGTTGCTGTGCTTTGGGGATGTGTGGATGCCTGTAGGAGGTAAGGCTGTTCTGGATTTGAGTTGTTCAGGTAAGAAACAAAAGATGAGGCTTATGGAAGTTGTCCACCTCTGCATTTTTTAGACCTTGCTTCCTGATTAAACTAGTGCAAGTCACGGAATAAACAGCACAATAACCTAGTGATGAAACTATGTAGAAGTTATAAAGATTCTGTCATTCAGTATGCTAACCAGTTTCAGGTTCTGCACCCTAATGTACAGCACCATGACACAAAGCCTGTGCTTGGAGCATTTGTTACGTCTCGGCAGCGGTCTGAGACTGAAGCTTTGAAGGCTGAAGTAGGATTGTGATAGTGTAGCTCAACGTGGTCGTAAAGAAGCTCCTTAGAAAAAGCAGGCTGTCCCTAGGCCCACAACAAAGCCTCTTTTTGAGAAAGTATGTAATTAGAACCAATGATACTTCTCTGTTTGAAACTACATTGTGTTTGAACCAACTCCTCCATTATAATCTTCAAGTAACTTAAACTCTCACTTCTGATAATCTACTTGTAAGGATAATTAATCTTTTCTTCTGTTTTCTTTTGTATGTGTATTTGAAACATCCTGTACATCTATTTTTTTTTTAAGCCTGAGTTCCTTTGCAAGTTATGCAAGCCTTTGAAACAAAAATAACTGTAAAAACAAATCTGAATGTACAATTTGCAAACCCAGTTCTGGTATATGCGAAAACAAATGGAAATCTGCTGGGGAAGAAAATATCCTGAATCTAGAACAGATAAACAAATCCAAAGTAAATCATGAGAGGATTTTCTGCTATTTCATATCAAAGACTGCTGAAGTATTAGTGCCGTTCTACTTTAATATTATTTCCATGTTTTGACTTGCCTAGTGGTGCAAAGGCAAGGGCAGACTGAAATTCACCTTTTTCAATAGTTTGGCTGTAACACTTTGAAGCTGCTTTATACAGAGCAGCTTGTCACTGCTTGGCTTATGTTCTGTTTTTGGGCAGTAAGGCCTGCAAGATGCCCCAGTTGGGAGGCAGCGATCACCTGCCTCGTGCTAGTGCCAGCCAGTTCCAGCTGGTACATGCAGTCTATGGCCTTCAGCATCTGTTTGAACAAGAGCAGCAGCTGCAAGGGGGCAGAGACGCAATACTGAGTGGACAGCTGCTCTTGGGAGAGGGTGACCACACCAGAGCAGGTATGCCCTGACAGATGGCAGCTGTGGAGACCCCTCTCCTTGAGTGACATCAAATGTGGGTGCACCACTGGGTTGGAGATGCAAAGATACAAAGTGGCAATAGAAAATCAGAAAGAAAGAAAAAGCAAGCAGTGGGTAAGATCCTAACTGTGTCACTGACCCACCTGCCTTACCCATTGTCTTGTCAAGGAGGTGGAATGGGCTAGCCGTAACTGGCTGTTGACCTAAAGGAAAGAGGATGGAGCACTGTTCATGGATGTCTTTATGCTCTTCCCCCTGCTCCCCGCATCAGGTACTCAGATCAGTGATCAGAGGTTGGTGTTAGCTGGCAATAGATCACACTGAAAAAAACATCTCTGAATCCCCAGGCTGTTCTGCCTGTGACAAGCGTGTGATTGCCCACCCCCAAGAGGATTCTTCATGCCCACTGACTGAGCAAAGCAGGAGGGTTGATTATAGACACATGTAAATGATCAAAATAGTATCAGCCATTACTGATTGATGAGGAACATTATGGACTTCAGACAGTGGAACAGGTTGCATGGGGAGGTTGTGGATGTCCCCTCCCCAGAGGGATGAGGCTTTGAGCTGCCTGGTCTTGTGAAAGGTGTCTCTGCCCATGGTTGGAAGGGGGGTTGGAACTAGATGGTCTTCCAGGTCCCTTCAGACTCAAACCATTCTATGAATCTAAATAACCTGTTTTCTATTGTAAACAGCTTTCAAAGGCTTATGATTCCTCACCAGATAAGTAAACTGCATGGAACGTGGGGTTTCTGGGAACTGGTCTGCTGTTGGGTTAGCCATGTTGCTTGCAGTATGGTTAGGCAGGCATGGGCCAGTTACCATCACAGCACAGATAAACTTGTCCTTTAGGAACAAACACAGTGTGAGCTGCAACCATATGTGGAACAAGCATCTTGGAGGTGTCAGTCGTGACTTTCTCTTTGCTCTTGGGGAGCTGAGTGCTGTGCTGTGTGCTCTGGAGGAGGCACATAGAGAGCTGTGGTAAGCATTTTGGATCAAAACATTGAGAGTCGGTGCTGAAGTTTTGGGAGACATGGGATTTCTGATAGAGTTACAAGAAAAAGATTTTGTGTGCTGGTGCTTAAGGGGTCCACTTACATTTCTGTGTGCCTACATTTGTATTACTGTGTGGCTTAGAAACCTCTTAAAATTGCCTTGCCTACCATATTGTTGAACACCACAACACATTTAGCTATGCATCTCTTGCATCTTTCATGATACTGATGCTTATTTGGCATTGCACACTTTTGCAGTTGTACTGGTGGTAAACTTGTTGGACAGAGGCCTAACAGTTTTCTGGCTTGGTGGTTAAGAGAATGAGTATTTGAGGTGGGAGGTGTTAGTCTGGCTGCTGGAAAGCCAGAACCTGTCACAGAGATTGCACGATGAGATGATTCTGACTGTGGTGTAGTCTTCCCATCCCTGGTTTGAGTGAAGTTCCTCCTTTATCACTTCTTATAGCAGACCAGTCATCAACAGAAGAAACCCACTGGTCAGGGAGAGAAAAGAAGGGCACAGCTTGCTATCAGCTTGCTAGCTTTTGCCTATATTAGCATGCTAGCTACTGGGGATGGTGTCATATCTCGTGGGCAGGATAATACTGAAATTTAGATACAGTGATATGGTCACAAGCCTATCATTTTGCTTAAGTGTGAGATACTCTAAGTCTGGTAGAATATTGCTAATTGGTTGTGAACTACAGGCTCTGATGAATCACCTGATGAGATCTACAGATCTCTTTCTCTCTTGATGCAGTTGGTATTTTAAAGTAGTCAGTCAGGGAGGCCAGGACTGAATCCTCTGGCAAAATGTTTGTCCAGGTTTTTGGATGCATTTTCCAGCCTCTGCTGAGTTTTGTGTTCTGCAATAAAATTCTGACTTGAGTGCATGGTAACAGCTTTTAAGACTAGTGGGCTGCAGTCATAAAGGTAACAACTAGTGATGGTCCATGCTGCTGTGAATGCCAACGTGGTTAGCTATCAGTAACTGAATATGTCCCACTATGACACTAAAGGAGAGTGTGATCCAGATGAATGAGTGAATGTCAGTTCTAATGTAAACAAACGGAACAGCAGCTGTGGGGAGTTAGTGATAAAATGAATTGTACTGTCAGAAGGGGCCTCTTGCTGCTGCATTTTATGTTGGCAGGAGGAGATGAAGTAAATGTCAAATGATTTCGCTTTCACAACCAGGCTGTTCAACCCCATTTTTATGTTGAGGTGTAATCTGGGTTTATGGCCTTGGGTTGGCAGAAGTGTCACTGATTTGAAATACTAGATGGGCCAAGAAACAGGTCCTAAACTGAAGAAAGGACAGCATTTTTTGCTAGTTTGGTTGAGGTTTATTTGTTTTGGTTTTCTTTCATTTTATTAAATGCACGTGGGCATGCTGGCAGCTCCAGAGTTCCTGTTGGCATACACACTAAACTTGTTTGGGTAGAAATGAGGGAATAAAAGGTAGTAGAACAATATCACATAACATCTACTTCCCTGACCAACTTTAACTTAAATGAAATGTAAATGAGAGATACATGCCATTATATGAGATGTGAATTCTAGATGCTCTTTAAACTTTCCCAGTGTGTCAGAAGTTCCAGGAATCCTCTGACATATGCTGTGCTAATATTTACCTCACCTGGACTTCAGTGGTAAGCGAGATACAGACGGCCCTGAATTAGTGTAGGGCACTTGGTGAAACTCTGGATTTTAGAGTGCATTACATTGTGTAAGCTTGGCCTTTGTAAATGGCCTTCAGAAATCAGCAATTCCGTAGTGCAGCATAAATAAAACTGCTTATAATGACATTGAAAATACTAGATGATGAAAATTAGCCTGATTAAAGTGATTATAGTGATGAGATACAAGCATTTCAGGTTTTTTCAGCATGTAAACTGACTATTATCTCTCATTTTCTTTGCTTATTTTTCTTTCCACAAAATTTTAAAATCATATGCATTCTGCTGGAGCAAGTTAACAAATCCCATTACAGTGACTGTGTACCAAGTCTTTCACTGAAGACCCGCATGGATCTGTTACAGCAAGGTTAAAGTGTAACTGTTATCTCTGGCTCCTCCTGTCATGGCAGGGAGTTAAAATTAGGTTTGAGGAGTGAGTTCAAAAGCCAATGACTCTAGACGTGATGAAGAACAGTCATAAGAACTGAGCTGAGAGCATGAGCCTTTTCCCCAGGAAACTGTGATGTGATGGCTGACACGGTACTAGTGGTATCACTTCAGGTATGTGTTGATGTGTGAAACACTTTTTTGCAGATGAGCCTGAATTTTCTCCTAATGGTAGGGTGTTCTTGTAGAGAACAAGAACCAAAAAAAAACCTCAAAACCCAGCTGTTGTGAAGGGGTTTTGTTTGGGTTTTAGGGCATTAAATATGAGGCCGAGTGAGGAGAAAGTTCTTCACTGGGAGAGTCATTGGACACTAGAATGGGCCGCCTGGGGAGCTGGTGGAGTTGCCATCCCTGAGGGACTTCAAGGCAAGGTTGGACATGGCACTTGGTGCCATGGTCTAGCCTTGAGCTCTGTGGTAAAGGGTTGGACTTGATGATCTGTGAGGTCTCTTCCAACCCTGATGATACTGTGATACTGTGAAATAATATTATATACAAAGAGAATTCTCCCCCCCCAAATTTATATACAGTTAAGCTACACAAGTTCCTTGTATGCGGTTGTGAAGTTATTTTACAGAATGTCTATTTACAGCAGGAATCAGGAATTTAGTAGAGGTTTGGAAAGGTTTTGGATGGAGAGTCGTGTGGCATAAAAGTGCCATGGGTAAAGTCACTGGAATTTCTAAGCTGTTCAAATTGAGATTGTTCAGTTACTCACAAGTTGGAGTCAGTCTCTGTGGTCCCAAATATGTGTGGCAAAGCCATGCTGTTGACCCTCGTAGGTCTGAATAGTTCAGTTTGGGTATTATTGGGGTGCGCTGTCTGAGGTTCCACGGGCATGATCCAGCTGGGCACAATCCAGCTGGGAGCGATGGGCTGGGAGCGGCGGCTGGCCGGGAGCGCCTTGGTTGATCTTCCCTGGGCCGGTGCAAAGTGCCATGGGCTGGAATCATGCAGCGGTGGTGGCCCCAAAAGCGGCAACGAGGCAAGGAGCAGTGGGTGGAGGAGAGTGGCAGGAACACTGAATTGCCCCTTTTATGAGATGTGTGCCCAAGACTGATGGTCCTTGGCCACAGTGCTGTCCAGTAAGAGCCTGGCAGCAGGCCAAAACATGCCAAATAAGGTGAAATCCACAGGTCTGGTACCCCCAAATATGGAGAGGGCTCAGGTGGATCCCCACCCTAGGTGCATGAGCTTACACATTGTGTTTACCCCAACCTTGCAAGCAGGCAGGCCAGATTTGAAGGCACCAGGCTAGTTGTGCTCCTTTGTCCACTTAATGTGTTTTCCCCTGATTTGGACAAAAAAAAACACCTTTCGGGGGGGGGGGGGGGGGGGGAAACATGTCTGGGCAAGAATAGGTTTGTAAACACAGCCATTTGGGCTATGTGGCCCTCCAGCACACCAGCTAGCCAAAATTTCCTCAGCATTGCAATCAGAGGCTTTAAACCTTGGCTGGCCATACAGAAGCACTGATGTCAGCATTTCTTCAACATAAAACAGTTGTGTGTTCACCCCTAAGGAGATAAGAGAAATTGTTAGGAAGAAAAATCATGAAAAATTAAAAAAAAAACCAAGAGCACACAGTGTGCAGGGACTGGATTTAATTGGTTGCATTGGGAAATCCTCATACAAAAAAAAAAAGTATCTTCTTTTGATTTGACTTACTCCAGACTGTCTTTCTCAAGTTGTCACTTGCCTCTGTGTGTGGCAGATTAAATGGCATCTGTTTCATTTTTCTGTGGAGGTATGCCTGAACATATGAATTGCACAGCTTGGTTAATCATGTTTTGAGTGGATTGGTTTGGTTTTGTCTTTTTTTCCTAGTGCAAGATCTCTGTGGGATCAACCCATAAGAACTGTAAAGTGCAACTGTTAGAAATTTAAAAGCAGAGCCCTTGAAATCGGATGAGGTTTGCATGTAATTGCAAAACCCACCCAGAGATGGAAAACCAAAGCTAATTAGCAAATGGTATCATTTGCCCCTCTGGGATTTTAGCTTACAGTCTGCACTCTTTGTGAGTAGCAAACGTGAATGTAGATTCAATTGTCAGTAATGCTATACCATTTTTCCTTATCAAGTAAGGCACTGCATCCTTCCATATGCCTGTTTCGGAGACAGGAATTTTTCAAATCCTGATGTGATGGGTTGACTCTGGCCAACAGTTTTTCCTGCTAGATGAATTAGGTGCTGCAGGTCAGATGATTGCAGAGGATGTTGACATCTCTGGCTATCTGAAGCAAAGTAGTCTGGAAATGGATGAAGTATCAAAAATAAAAAGGTAAATAAACCTTTATCTAAACTTGGGTTAAAAGCTTCAAGGAATTTTTCCCCCTCCCCATTTATTTTTTTCCTCTCAAATGATTATCAGATTCATGCAAATAGCTTGCAAATAAATCTTAATCAAATGTCATGATTAATAGGCTACTTTCTGACAGATTTTTCAGGAAAAACTTCAAAGAGATGAGATAACATGAGTGCTGACGAGAGGGAAGAACTCCATCTCTTTATTCCTTAAAACTGGGAAGCTAAAAGCTGAAGGAAAAAAGAAATTGAGGGGGGGCAAGTGAGGCAAGGATTTTCTGATTAAATCTTACTAAACTTTCTGAAAGTGTAACAAAGTAATAAAAAACCCTGTCTGTAGGGAAGAGAGGGTGAGAAGATCTAATGACTAATTTCCATCCAAAGGTGGCACTAGTCTTTTGCAGTTGGAGTTTTTGATGAGAGACGGGAAATGCAGATACCAAGAAGCCCTCAACTAATCCAATGCTTACTATTAATCCCGAACCATCATTAGTATCTGCTTTGATCCTGCTTAGTCCTTGCTGGATAGTGGATTATGTAACCTTTGCTTTATTAATGTTTAATGGAAGTTTATCAGGTGGGTTACCTCCAAAAAAACTAAAGAGGGGGGAAGGAGGGAAAAAATTGCCAGTTTGCTGCTTTCTATTCTTGATAGTTTAGTTTTTAAACTAACTTAACACTCATTGAGCACATTACTTGTCAAAAAGCA
Organism: Pogoniulus pusillus; assembly: GCF_015220805.1. NCBI lineage: Eukaryota > Metazoa > Chordata > Aves > Piciformes > Lybiidae > Pogoniulus > Pogoniulus pusillus. Next base: position 17,973,446 of record NC_087264.1, on the reverse strand, counting down.
GCTGTTAGAAAAATTGCATTGACTTTTCTACTTAACTAGTAGATCATGTTGATAAACATAACTTAGGAAAGAACAGCTGATGTTTTCAGTTAAAGCCTGTCCTTGTATCCTCATTGTTGCAGACTTGGTGTGGTACAAAGTATGACTCAGTATGTTCAAGATCTTGGCTTTTTTTAAACAGGGAAGTTAATGCTGGAGTTGTGTAAGGAAGCTGCTAGGTGAGCATTGCATGGAAGGGAAAGGATTTGGACCTAAAAAAAGTGGAGGAAGGTAGAAACGTTTTGTAACCCATGATGGAAGCGTATCCTGAGCAGCAGACCTGCAGCAGACAGTCTGTGAGTTGAGCACATGTAATATGTGATAGAATACACTTGATAGAATTGCACTTGCCAGATGTTTGTTTTCAAGCTTTCTCATTTTTCCTGAATTATAATGGTTCATTATCAAATTGTCAATGTTTTCTCTGCATTGATAAAACTCTAGGGATGGGAGAAGTCCCAGCAGTCAGTGTATTTAATTATTTCATGCCCACACAAAGAGATGCAGTAACAGACACTTTACTATGGCAAGTGTTGGAACACTGATCTCATGACACCATATACTGAACGTCCTAACGCAATGTGAAACCTGTGGAGGCTTAATGAAGATACCACTCAAGTGCACTTTTAGCTCTTGAGTCTTTTGTTTCCTTTTGAGCTTACTCTCACAGGAGTTCAACTGTTGGAATAGGCTGAAGACTTCAGTTATTGGAACAAAATCCAAAAAGCCTTTCTGCTGTGTACGTAAGGTGTTGCATTGAATTTGGGCCTGCTCTTGATTGCCACATCTGAGATTATCACCTGAGACACCCTGATGAAGTTTAAATGCCTTTTCAAAAGCGACAGACTAATCAAAAAGGAAATTTTTTTTTATGCCTTTCTTGGGAGATGTTATGCTTGTGTTAGGTGTTTTTTGTTGTTGTTTTGTTTCAAAGCTAGATGTTTTACCTGCATAGTAAATAGGTGGCATCTTGAGTGTTGACAAAAGACTGCTATAATTGTAGATACTGTTATCTAGTATTGAGCCCATTATACAGCTTCCATCCTCTTGGAGATCTAACACACTGAGAATACTATAAGCCTAGAGGAAATCCTGTTAAATTTTGAAGGCAGTCTGATGTAAGCAGAAGTATTCTCAGGAATATGCTTGCAACTGTGTTTTACTACTGCAGAGCAGCTTTTTGATATTGGAATGATCTGAAACTGACTCAAGACATTAGAAGAAATTGGTAGAAAGAGAGCAGCTCTTTTATTTGATTGTGGTATCTTTTGAAAATGAAAACTTGTTTTCATAAATACTTTCTTTTTTATTCAATAAATTGACACTCATGAATCTATGGGCCCAGGTTGGATCCATTCAAAGGTACTGAGGTTGCTGGCAGAAGTGCTCACCAAGCCACTTTCCATCATTTATCACCAGTCCTGGCTCACTGGAGAGGTACCAGTTGAGTAGAAGTTAGCAGATACGACGTCCAGCTACATGAATTGCCAGAAGGAGGATTTAGGAAAGTGCAGGACTGTCAGCCTCACCTTGATGCTAGAGAAAGTTATGAAGCACATCATCCTGAGTGCCGTCACACAAAATATACAGGACAGCCAGGTGACTGGGCCAAATCAGCATGGGTTTATGAAAGGCAGGTCCTGCTTAACTAACTGGATTACCTTTTCTGACGAAGTGACATCCTTAGTGAGTGAGGGAAAGGCTGGGGATGTGGGCTACCAGGACTTGAGTAAAGCTTTTGAAACCGTTTGCCACAGTGTTCTGGAGAAAGTGGTACTCATGGCTTGGATGGGTAGATGCTTTGCTGGGTAAAAATGTGACTGAATATCTGGGTGTGAAGAGAGGTGGTGAATGGAGTTAGCTCCAACTGGCAGCTGGGCAGTCACAAATAGTGTTCCCCAGGGCTCAGTATTTGGGCCAGTTCTTTTTAGTATCTTTATGTATGATCTGAATGAGGGGATCAGGTACACCTTCAGTAAGTTTGCATGCAACACCAAGATGTGTTGATCTGCTTGAGGGCAGGAAGGCACTACAGAGATCTGGACAGGCTGGATTGATGGGCTAAGGCCGAGTGCTGAGTCTTGCACTTTGGTTACAACAATCCCATGAAATGCTACTGGCCTGGAGAAGAGTAGCTGGAAAGCTGCCCAGTAGAAAAGAACCTGAAAGTATTGGTCAACATCCAGCTGAATAAGAGCCAGTGGTGTGCCTAGGTAGCCAAGAAGGCCAGCAGCATCCTGGCCTGTGTGAGGAATTCTGTGGCCACCTGGAGTAGGAAATTTATTGCTCCCCTGTGCTCAGCACTGGTGAGGCTGCACCTTGAATAGTGTGTTCAGTTTTGGGTCCCTCACTACAACAAGGACATTGAATTGCTGGAGTGTGTCCTTAGAAGGGCAGCAAAGCTGGTGAAGAGTCTGGAGAACAGTGCTTACAAGGAGTGGCTGAAGGACACTGGGATTTTTCAATATTTTTTTTTTTTCCCAGTCAGGAGAAGAGGAGGCTGAGGGGAGACCTTGTCACTCTCTATAACTACCTGAAAGGAGGTTGTAGCAAGATGGAGGTCAGTCTCTTTTCCCAGGTAACAACCAATAGGAAATTGTCTCAAGTTGCACTGGGGTAGGTTTGGATTGGACATCAGGAAAAGTGATGAGAGGATCGAGGTTCCAGAACAGGCTGTCAAAAATGGTGGAGTCAGCACCTCTATTTAAAAGATTCATGAATGTGGTCCTTAGGGGTATGGTCTAGTGGTGTTAGGTTAACAGTCGGATTTAATGACCTTAAGTGTCTCTTTAAACCAAAAAGGTTCTATAACTTTAAGATTCTACTTTAACCAGCAATGTTTACCTCTCATGTTAGGTCATCGTAGCTATTGCAGTGGTACCTAGCCATGAAAAACTTGAGTCATACAGAATGGTATTGGAGATGTTTTGATGGTACCTTCAGAAAGTACAAGTTTAATGTCTGCTGCAAAAAAAGTACACAAATCACAGAATGATTGGGAAAATGCCAGCAATTTAATGAACTAACACAGTGTTATATGAACTTCCTCTGCCTGATTTATTTTGTGAGCGTTGAGTGTTCATTTAGTCTGTTTTGAAAAGCTCAGAACAGAAAATGAAATTACACATTTTCCAGATACTTCCAATGACTGAATATGTTTGATTTCAGCAAATATGTTGTAGGACACCTAGGAAATGGTGGATTCAGCATGCTGGATGGCTTGCAAGAAAAAAACCTGCTGTTGCTGCTGATTTTCAGATTAGATGAATCAAATAATTGTTTCTGCAAATAATTGATTTTGATTTGGCCACAGTATATGGTAAAATTCATCATGTCCACTTCTTACCCTTTGAATTGCAAGATGCCTGTGCATTAGTTGATCTGAGTGAACAGTCCCAGCTGTTTTAAAATACTAGTTTTATAACACATGTATTTTTCTACCATCTTGCACCCTGCATGCTCAGAATTCCCAACATACCAGCTGCTTGTGTTGCTGTGAAGTAGTGTTTGGAGACCACCAGAAATATCAGTTTGTTCTTAAAATTTACATTTCAGCCATATTCTTTTCCCTCTTTATCAGTTGGAAAAAAGAGTGCAAGAGTGATTAAAAATACAGCCATCTTAAAAGGAAGGTTAGGTGATAATTTATTAATCTGATAAGCATTCACATTGTGACTCTTCTGTTAATAAAGTGTGTTTTGCTTGGCAGATGAAGGAAAGATAATAGGCCATCATCTCATAGAGATTAATTTACACTGGAGGTAAAATGCAAAACATTCACAGTGAAGGTAATTAGCAATCAAGTGTGATAGCATTTAACAGGGTAGTTTCCCACTGGGTAGAATTTCAAATTGAAGCCAAATCGTGTGAAGGCTTGCTTCAGTTCAAAGGTCTGAGCCATCTAAATAGTGGATTCAGAACTGGAACAACCATGTGGTTAGGCATTGGAATAGGTTGCTCAGGGAGGTGGTGCAGTCACCATCCCTGGAGGCGCTCAAGAAACGTGGACATAGCACTTTGGGACATGTTTTAATGGCCATGGCAGTCTTAGGTTGACAGTAGAACTTGATGATCTTAAAGATATTTTCCAACCAAAACAATTCTGTGATTCTGTGTGGAGTCCTCTGTGCTGAGTACTTGTACATGAGGTGATGGTAACATTGATATCAGATCATCCTTTAGTAGAGAACTGTGAGCATGAATTATGCCTAGTGCTTGTAATATGTTCTAGAAGCCTTAGCTGAGGGATAAAAATACTCAGTCATTCATTGTGATTATTTCATCTACTTCATTATAAAACTCGATAAACTGTATCAGTGTGAATTGATTCTGCCTTTAAAATCATTTAAGAACTGAAAGCATGGGATAAACCTCACTATGACATTTTTTTCATTTTTCTGATATACAGGGATAAAGGAGGGAATTATATAGGACAGAGACAGAGTTAAACTGTTGCAACAGAACAAGAATGGACTTCCAATTAGTTAATTCAGAAAGATAGGAAACCTTTTAAAGCACCAGGAACTTGTTGATTCTGGGAGTAATGCTGAGAAATCACTATGAATGTTGACAGAGTCAAGTTCTCTAATACAGCAACCACATTCAGAAAACTTGAACTCAGTAAGGGTGTTAGGTTCTTTCCAGCAGATGGGGGTTAGTGCCAGCAGCATGTTGAAATGGCAGTGTGCTTAGTGTAGCTGGCAGTATGCTGCACTCTTTGGGTATGGGAGAAAACCGTGTTGCGTATTCAAGTCTACAAAGAACCTGTGCCAGTGTTCCAGCATCCCAGGAGATGTGGTGTCTCCTTTTGGTTTTAAACAATTCAACAGATTGCTGGCAGAAGTGCTAAATATGGGGGTTATTCCTGTTCTCCCACCTCCCTTCTTGTATGGGAATTACAGGAATGGAGAGAAATGCTTTACAAAAGTCAGAATTCTCCTTCAGTGGTTTTGACCCCCGATGAAATACAGGAGATGCTTTGTAACTGGCATGGAATTGCAGACAGAGGTTCAGCAGCAGAAACCTGCTCTTGTGTACGTTGTATAGGCGTACAGCTTTCTACAGGTGTTGCTTAGTTTCCCTAAGTGTCATCTCTTATGTTTTTGGGAGTTGTGCCATACTCTATTACTTACTTTCCTAACGATCAGGTATTTTCTGCCCCAGATTTGACACTATGTTGAAATAATGCTGCAGATGGAGAGGATCCCAAGGCAAAATAGCTGAGTGGAGAGCAACAGTTTCTTCACTAGCAGCAGTGATACACCTAGATAGTGCTAGGTAGTGGGAAAAAGGTGCGCATGCAGTCCTCTGCAGCTGTTATCAACAGGATGAGTGATTCTATTAAGAGATCTGCACTGAGCAACAAATGCACGTGAAGTAGCAGGTGGTTGTCTGAGCCAAGTTAAGAAAGATGTGCCTAGGCACATTAAATCCAGCTCAAATAATCTTCATCAGTGAGGACAGCAGATTTATGTTCCTCTGAACAGGCTGTGTCTGAAATAGCAGCCACAGCTCACAGAAGGGATTTTCACAGGCTTTGGCAGGCAGCCCCCAGAGGGATTTTCACTGGAAGGGTGTTCCCAGATGAGATCATGTGCGTTATTTAAGGGAAAGTTAAGAAATGAAAGCGTTTCCCCTCTACTCAAACGTTTGGTTAAGGTTGAAACCCTTTCTTGTCAGGTTCCTGGTCTGATGGCCTGATTGCAAGATGCCTGGAATTTTCTCACACTCAAATGCTGTCCATCCTTGTGTTAGGTATCCAGGGACTGTGCTGTGACTGCGTGCCTATGTATAGCCCCAGGGGCACTGAATTAAAGGAACTGAATGGTGCTGGAAGAATGGGAAAGGTGCTTTGCTCCCTGCCTCTTCCCCCCAAGATGGTTATGCTACCATAAATTATGCACCCTGAGCTGTCTCGTGAGTGTGAGAGCATTGAATGGTGACTCTTTTTTTCCTAAAATCCCACTAGCAGAACCATCCCAGTGGCTGAGCAGAGGGGAAGCAGTCTGGCAGCAGCAGAAAAGGGAGAACATCTATTTAAAGGCCACATTCTCCTTCCTCTGCCCTAAAGACATGGGGAACCTTCCTCTGCCAGTAACTGTTTCACATAGCTCTGTCTCTAGTTGCAAACCATCCACTGTGCTGATCACTGAGCAAGCAGATCCTAGCCAGTTTTGAGTGTCCTCCCCAATAGATCTCTGCTCCCCTTGTATCTGTGCACCTTCAGGCCAGCCTGGGCTTTGCATCTTTACTGTGCAAAAGTGGGTCTTGCCTTGGCAAGTTAGTGTGATTGATCTGGAAGTTGGCTTTTCCAGATCAGTTCTGGTAATGCCAAGTAGGTGAGGCAGCATGGACTGTAGAAAGCCTGTAGTGTCTTGCAATTACAGCTTGTTGGGTTTTAATCTGTGGTCTGGAGCAACTTGTGGAAAAACTCCTTCAACATAAACCTGGCAGGTTCTTAATCCATTCTTGTTCACTTTTATGGTAAATACAATCTCTAACACAAGCAGTCACTATGTCTGCTCGTGTCCTGCAAAAGCAGTGGCTGGTGCTTGACCCTGGTGCCTGTAGCTCCCAGCAGTGCCAGTGACACCCTGCAGCACTGCCCTGAGGTACAGAGTCTAGGAAAGAGCATAGATGGATTCTATGAAGAGAACTCCAAGATCATCCACTCCAGCCTATCACCCAGCGCTATCCAATCCACCAGACCATGGCACTAAGTGCCTCATCCAGTCTTCTCTTCAAAACCTCCAGGGGCAGCGACTCCACCGTCTCCCTGGGCAGCCCATTCCAATGCCAATCACTCTCTCTGTGAAGAACTTCCTCTTAACATGCAGCCTATACCTGCCCTGGCACAACTTGAGACTGTGTCCCCTTGTTCTGTTGCTGGTTGTCTGGCCGAAGAGACCACCCCCCACCTGGCTACAGCCTCCCTTCAGGTAGTTGTAGACAGCAATGAGGTCTGCCCTGAGCCTCCTCTTGTGCAGGCTAAACAACCCCAGCATCAGCTCAGAGCAGTAGAACACTCTGTTTTGTCACGGTCTCAGGAAACTTTTGTTTCAGGAAGAAGTAAAAGAAGTTTTGTTTCTATAACAACTCTTGCTGTGCCATCTGCTGCTTTTTATTCTTGAACCTGGTGAGTGTCAGTGTGGCTAAGCAACAGCTTGGGTACTTTCCTTCTCGGCAGCAGTGAGGACTCGCAGCTGCGCACGGTGGCAGTCCTGAGGCCTGTGCTTTGGAGGAGCACTGACAGCGCTCAGGACTCCTTTGCTTCCCAGGAACGGGGGCCAGATCTTCCTACGCTACATGATCCATACCTGTGTCACTTCATTCACCTGTGCTCTGAGAGTCTGGCATGTGCATTCATGCTGAAAAATGTAGCAGGCCTCAGCAGCCCGCGGATCTGAGCAGGCTCAGTCCCTTGGTATTGGAGAGAGCTGGTTTAGACTGGTGTCACGGAACGGAGCTCAGGGGGATTTATGGGGAATAACATGCGAGGCCAATGTATAAAAGAAAGTTAAAAGGTTTATTACTAAAACACTAGAAATCCCCCCGCCTGAACAGGAGCCAGCAGTGTGCCCAGGTGGCCAAGAGAGCCAGTGGCATCCTGGCCTGCATCAGGAATGGTGTGGTCAGCAGGAGCAGGGAGGTCATTCTGCCCCTGTACTCCGCACTGGTTAGGCCACACCTTGAGTACTGTGTTCAGTTCTGGACTCCCAGTTTAGGAGGGACATTGAGATGCTTGAGCGTGTCCAGAGAAGGGCGACAAGGCTGGTGAGAGGCCTTGAGCACAGCCCTACGAGGAGAGGCTGAGGGAGCTGGGATTGTTTAGCCTGGAGAAGAGGAGGCTCAGGGGTGACCTTATTGCTGTCTACAACTACCTGAGGGGAGGTTGTGGCCAGGAGGAGGTTGCTCTCTTCTCTCAGGTAGCCAGCACCAGAACGAGAGGACACAGCCTCAGGCTGCGCCAGGGGAGATTTAGGCTCAAGGTGAGGAGAAAGTTCTTCACTGAGAGAGTCATTGGACACTGGAATGGGCTGCCCGGGGAGGTGGTGGAGTCGCCGTCCCTGGAGCTGTTCAAGGCAAGGTTGGACGTGGCACTTGGTGCCATGGTCTAGCCTTGAGCTCTGTGGTAAAGGGTTGGACTTGATGATCTGTGAGGTCTCTTCCAATCCTAATAATACTGTGATACTGTGATAACTGTCCCACGTAAGTTCTTGGTTCGCAGTTGCAGATTAAAATAGAGAATGGCTAAAATGAAGAGAGTCTGTGATTCTAAGAGATGTCTAAGCTGGGACAGCAGATAGAAATATTGTTTTGATTTTGCGATGGTTGGCCTTCATGTGAGCCACGCTCCTGTGCACAACTGGGGCCTGCAAAAGGGCTCTGCTACCTTCCCTGACAACTGGCTGGCAAAAGGGTGCCAAGTGTTTCAGGCATTGATACCCACAGGCACTAACATTTTATGTTCTCAGTGATGAGTGGAAATAACATGAGAGGGTTTGTCCCACTTCGGTGCTTATATTGCCTAAATTCAGTGCTGTTAGTTGTGAGACTACCCCCACTTTTGAAGTGTGTTTGAGAAGACATGGGGGCCTCAATTCATGAAAGATGTTGAGGTGCTGGAGCATGTCCAGAGAAGGGCAACAAAGCTGGTGAAGGAACACAAACCCTATGAGGAGAGGCTGAGGGAGCTGGGGTTGTGTAGCCTGGAGAAGAGGAGGCTCAGGGGGGACCTCATTGCTCTCTACAACTACCTGAAGGGACATTGTAGCCAGGTGGGGGTTGGTCTCTTTTGCCAGGCAACCAGCAACAGAACAAGGGGACACAGTCTCAAGTTGTGCAGGGGTAGGTCTAGGCTGGATGTTAGGAGGAAGTTCTTGCCAGAGAGAGTGATTGGCATTGGAATGGGCTGCCCAGGGAGGTGGTGGAGTCACCGTGCCTGGAGGTGTTCAAGAAAAGACTGGATGAGGCACTTAGTGCCATGGTCTGGTTGATTGGGTGGGGCTGGGTGCTAGGTTGGACTGGATGATCTTGGAGGTCTCTTCCAACCTGGTTGATTCTATGATTCTATTATTTGGGTTCTTTTATATCTGTGTTTTGAATTCTGAACATACTGTCCAGAGAATTTGTGCAGTCTCCAAATTTGGAGAATTTCAAGTACTAGCTACGTGAAGCAATGGCTACCCTGTTCCAGTCTTGGAAGTGATCATCCTTCCCATCAGAGGTTAGACAGGAGTTGTCCAAGAGTCCCTTCCAATGGGAATTCCTGTTGTTTTCAATCTGAATTACATTTATCAGCTTCTTCTACAGTGATGAAATCAATTTCTAAAATTAGATGAAATTGTGAAAGCATAAAGCAAGCCTTCTGATGTTGAGACTTGAAATGACAAGTATGGCAGTGCTGAAGCTCAGTGATGCCTGAGATTCACTTTGTAATAAACTTGAACATACTCTTAGCAAATTTGCAGTTTGACTCTAAGAGCTAGCCCAACGAAAAGACACTTGAGGACCTTATTTCATGAGCATTGCGTTTGACAAAATGACTCTTGAACATATGCAGTGTGGTAATCTAGGTCTGCCTTAGCTCCATAACCTTGGGACTCTGTCCAGTCAGGATTCAGCAAGAACAACTCCCTGAGTAACACGGAGCTCCTCTGCATACAAATGCCTTCCTCTTTATAGAAGTACGTGAGAAAGTAAGGCTCTCTGCTAAATAACGTGCTGTGGAATCACCAGCATAACAATTCTGATCAAAGCTGACACCTCCCATCTGTTTCTATATGCAGTCTGTTCACCAGAAATCATAAACAGATGGTGCCATGGTGTCAGTGTCTCACAAGTCATGCTGCAGTCACTGGGTGTTAGCTAGGACTCAGTCAGTGCCTAGTTTTGCCACTTTTGCTGTAATTGTTGAGTGTGTTCTGTCCATAGAAATAACCTTCTATCCATGTGAAGCCAACTGCTTGCTGGTTTCCATGGCGTGGGTGGCCAGAGAACAGATTTTTCCACCAGCCAAGCTGTTCATCTTCCAAAGCTGCCTGGCTGCAGTACCATTGTCAACAACTTTTGTAGAGGATCACGGGCTGGTAATGCATACTGACTCCCTCCAATCCATTTCCCATCTCTTTGCCACCCACATACTTAGCCTGATTGTCAGAGCAACACATGCTTTCACTCTCTCATCCTGCTAATTTGTGTGCTGGGGTAGCTAGTGATCTTGCTTTACTCCACTTGATCTCTCAAGCTAGGCAGTGTTGGAAGAATAGCCTACCTTCACATGAAAAGCCTCCCATCACTCGAGGACTTTGAAGGATTGGGTCACAGTGGTGTAGGGCTTAACCCTTATTCTTCGTGACTGCCGTTGAACATCTGGCACTCTAATAGGAGTTGTTTCTGGCTCAAAATCTAATTGGCTAAATTATTTCTCTCTGGTTTCTCCCTGAAGTTGCAGCTGAGCACATTTAATAACATTTGAATGATTGTAATGATTTTTTTTTTCTTTGTGATTTGTCCATATCAAGGATCAAGTATGGAATTCCTTTTTCTATTGCTCTGATTCAGAATCCAATCAGCAAAGCTAGAGCAAACTCCAAAGTTTTATAATGCTCCTTGATGTTGAAATCCAGAGTCTTTTCCATGTCCTATTCTGAGAGAGGTTGCTGCTTCGCAGCTTAACTGTAACTCTAGACCCAGTGAGATTGAATGGCTGGTAATCATCTGCACCTCAGTTTAATTGATACCTCTGTCAGGATATTGGGCAACCACTTTTGGCCGTGCAGCTGCAGTTCTGTGATGTGATATTCACTATTGATGGTTCTGTTCCAGAGCCCATGGCATAGAATCATAGAATCAACCAGGTTGGAAGAGATCTTCAAGATTATCCAGTCCAACTTAGCACCCAGCCCTATCCAGTCAACCAGACCATGGCACTAAGTGCCTCATCCAGTCTTTTCTTGAACACTTCTAGGGACAGCAACTCCACCACCTCCCTGGGCAGCCCATTCCAATGCCAATCACTCTCTCTGTGAAGAACTTCCTCCTAACATCCAGCCTAGACCTCCCCTGACACAACTTGAGACTGTGTCCCCTTCTTCTGTTGCTGGTTGCCTGGGTGAAGAGACCAACCCCACCTGGCTACAATGTCCCTTCAGGTAGTTGTAGACAGCAATGAGGTCACCCCTGAACCTTCTCCAGGCTAAACACCCCCAGCTCCCTCAGCCTCTCCTCATAGGGTTTGTGTTCCAGGCCTCTCACCAGCTTCATTGCCCTTCTCTGGACACATTCCAGTATCTCAACATCTCTCTTGATTTGAGGGGCCCAGAACTGGACACAGTACTCAAGTTGTGGCCTGATCAGTGTTAAGTACAGGGAAAGAGTAACCTCCCCTGTCGTAGTGGCCATTGGCTTTTCTGGCCACCTGGGCACACTGCTGGCTCATGTTCAGCCTGCTATCTACTAGTACCCCGAGGTCTCTTTCTTCCTGGCTGCTCTCCAGCCACTCTGTCCCCAGTCTGTAGCACTGCTTGGGGTGGTTGTGGCTGAAGCGTAGAGCGAGTCTTAGCTTGCAGAGAGAAAGCTTTAGGAAATTAATTCCTGACCTCAGCAGCAGCTCCAGCACTTCTAGGATTTTTCCAGAGGCTGTGAGAAAACCACCCTGCAAGTGTCAGCAACACCTAAATGTGTTCCAACCTGAACAGCCAAAGTTCAGCTTCTGTCCTCTCATTCTGACATGGACGTCTATGTTCAGAAGTGAGGCATCACAGCAGTGATTTATTTAAAGTAAAGTAACAGCAGACAAAACTCCAAAGCAATTTTCAGCCTGAGTAATCACTGCAACTTTGCTCCAAATGTTGAACAGATGGAATCTGTATATGACTTCTCTGAGTATAAACACAAGCACCCTGTCATATTTCAATTGCTAATGCAACAACACAATGTGGCTCTTTCTAAAGGGAAAGTACATCAATTTGGGGGTCTGGTTATTTGTTTTCTCAGTGTAGTAAAAGATCTGATGTATTCGCTTGCAAATAACACATCACAATTGCCAATTTGTTCCACTCCACTCAAATATTTGCTGAACTAAGAGGTGGTATGAGTTCTGTGCAAAAGGTGTATCCTTGATCTCAAAACCTATTTATGCTCAATTTAGTTTTGTTATTGCCACATCTGGTCATTTCCAATACGCAGATTGGCATGAGAAGGGAAGTGGAAGAGTCTTTTCTTGAGTTTTGACCTCCTCCCTGGTTGAAGGAGGGGAAGGAGGCCTGGCAGTCCCCAGACAAGGCTTCTGTGCAGTCTCCTTGCTCTTTGGCTTTAGGAAAGTCTGTTTTCCAATCTGTACCTTTATTTGAGGTCATTCTTCTCCTATAAAGTGCTTTGATGAAAAAGGGACAAGTTATTATTTTTACCATTGTGGCTTGGAATGGGGTATTTGAACAGGCAGAGTGGGGCTCTGTTCCGCCTCTGCTGGTAGGGTTTGTGACTCTGCATAAATGCTGTTGCAGCAAAAAAAGAGTTGAGGTAAGATCTGCTCTCTGCTCCTCAAAGGAATGATCGGTGACCTTGCAGGCTTCTGGTAGGTTGCCTGAGGCAAGCTATTTTGACTCTTCATGGTACCCTAGAAGGTACCTCTGTCCTCCATCCCACTGCCTCCATGTGTGACTGGGATCACAGCTTTCCTATAAAACGTGTGGAAATTCTTTTATTGTTCTCTTAATGCCTGGCTTTGACCTCTGTATTTTACTGCGAATGGAATGTTCCTCTTACCTTCTTCATGTGCACTGCAGTGGGTCTCCTGGTGCTGTTTTAATCTCCTGAGCAATGTGAGATCGCTACCCCCTTCCCTCTCACCTTTTGGCCAGCTGCAGACCTATGAGTGATGGAAGGCATCCCTCTATCAGCCCCCTTGCTGTATCACCAGTGTAGAAGGACTATTCCTTCTGAACACATGCTGCTGCAGATGAGTCCCCTGAGCTTTTCCTGACACCTTTTTCCCAATCACATCAATTCCTTACATCCAAAACATAGCACCAGTGGAAGAGAGGCCAAGCAGCCAGACGATTGCTGCAGCTGATTGCAGCATCTGTTAGAGCCTCATTAGTAGTTTAGCTTGCAATGTAGTTGCAGGGAAGATTTGCTAGCTTCATTTGCTTCCAACAAAAGCTGCTTTAGGCTTACACATGTGAGGCCAAGGAACCTGAGGGAGGATTTAACATGGCAGGCCTGTGTGTTGATGTTTTACATAATGTTTAATAAGAAAACCAGCTGTCATTTGCTCTTAGTCAGTTGACTTGGTTCTTCAGCAGTTTCCAGTACTTACAGCAAACTTTTTTCCTTCTGGAGATGCTAAAGTTGTCAAAGCCTCACACGTAGTATGTTTGTGGATGTGTGATATTCTGAAATGTGTGCAGGAATTTCCAGCTTCCACTCTTTTCTTTTTAGATCCTGCTAATATCATCTATATAAATACACAGGCATGCAAAATTCACACCTTAATTTTCCTTTTACTTTTCTGTTAGCCTCCTTCTCTCCTTTTTAATAGATATCTTAAAACTCTTTGCTGTCAGCAGGTTTTCTTCAGCAGCCTCCACTCTGGATCGAGTTATATCTGCCTGACTTTTTTATTCTTTACTTTTTTTTTCCTACCTTTTTCTTTTCATTAGAAAAAGAGAGAAGGGGAAAGATGGTTAGAGCAGTGTTCCCAGTACATGTCTCCCAAGGGGCGTCTTCTGCTGTGCTCATTGATATCAGTTGCTGGAACATCTCAGTTCTCCTATTGCTGTCATCAAGTGCAGAAATTGGTCCATGAGCTTCTCCCATGCTGATTCTGCTGCCTTGTTTGTGAGCTCTGGCTGATCTTGTCTTCATAACAGAGGCTTGCTGTCTCCCCTTTGAATTCTCTTATACTGAAAAGCTGTCAAAATATTTATCAATAACATTGGTAACTGAGGAGCATGTAGTCTAGGTGCTAAACAGCAGTTGCAATTTTGTTTTTCCACCTGTGGCATTCCAAGTCTGTCCTCTTGTCTGTACCCTCTGATGTGAGCCATTGCATTTGAATATGCAGATTTGGTCAGAATTTTGTGGGTGATAATTATTTTTTTTACTGCTTTTCAGTGATTGTTGTCTTGGGGTTGTTTTACAAGTCACAGGATGGTCTCCTGATTCTCATATGGTCAAGAAAGGGAAATTTATTGGATTGTCCCAAAGACCCTGCTAGTCTCCCCTTGCAATGCACTTTTTTTCAATTCTCTTCTGAGTGGCCATATAAACCTCTTCAGGCCGTAATATCTCTGAGCATCAGGAACCTTTTACTGCAACCTCATTGCCCTAAATGCACTTTGAGCATTTCTGGCTTGTTTCCATTTGACATTTTGCCACTGGAACTGCTGAGTTTCATCCCACTTTTGTTATTGTGTGTCTTGGGTTCAAATGCAGGTTCCCAGAGACTCTAATAAATTTAGTAGACCCAATGACAATTTATAGAAATTATAGAGTGCCCTCCCCTCTTCCCCCTCCTTTTCCCAAAGATAGGGAGAGAGAAAAGAGATAAGCACACCCCAATAAATCAATCTCACTCGATTTGGAAGTTAAAAAGGAAAAGTTTAACAATAACTTAGAAAAGGTATTGGAGGTAGGGGAGTTTACAAAAGATAAGGAAGGGAAAACAGCAAAAATACAAAAAGGGATGGATACAACCTGAGTAATGTGATGGTGTCTCTGCCTCGTGGCTGCCACGTGGTGTGCTGGTATGCAGTGTGAGTGTGTGGGTCAAGGGTCCTCCTGAACGCAGGAAAAGAGGAAGAGACAGGAAACTCCTGTCTCTTTTATACCACAGGAAGTGGGGGTAGTGGGCTAACCATCACCTGGAGTGTGGCCCACCTCTGGGGAGGGGCCAAGACCCCCAGGGTCAGGTTCAGGGTCACTCCCCCAGGAATGTTAACCCTATACATTGTGTCAATTTAATAACACTTTGCAATCTCATACAGCACCTTCCCAATGCTAAGATAGGTAATTCTTCTAGTAGTGCTGTGTATGAGAATCATAGAATCATAGAATCAACCAACCAGGTTGGAAGAGACCTCCAAGATCGTCCAGTCCAACCTATCACCCTGCCCTAGCCAATCAACTAGACCATGGCACTAAGTGCCTCATCCAGGCTTTTCTTGAAGACCCCCAGGGACGGTGCCTCCACCACCTCCCTGGGCAGCCCATTCCAATGGGAAATCACTCTCTCTGTGAAGAAGTACATTCAATGATGTTGTTATCTTCTAACTGACAGATAAAAGGATACTCTTGTTTTTCAGTTCACTCCTTGATAAAGAAAGCTATAACTGAAAAAAATGCAGACTTTGGAAAAATCTGGGTTAGAAAATCTTGTTGAAAATCTGATCATTAATGTATTCTGGGCTAAGCTTTGTCTTGGGCCTTCTGTAATGAATTCTGTGGGGAAGGTACTACCAAATATTACTGCTCAGATGCTATGCTTTAGAGCTTTATCCCTTCTCAGTGTTGCTGTTTGGGAGTAGTCTGTAATACCATTGATCTAATTTTTCAAGACCCAGGTCGTGAGCAAGTATTTTTTTTCTCTTCATCAGTGACATTGAGAAAGTGTTCATCAGTTCTTTCATAGCTTGGTATCAGATAGAAGATGCTTTACTGAAGAAAGGGCAAGAAAGGGAATGCCCCTGGGAACTTGACCTCATTCAGGATGTGATGCTGCAGAGGCTGGTGAAAGAGAGACTGATCACTTGAAGGATCATGAGATTTGTGTGAAGTTTTATAAGCTAACTGCCTGTTCATCCATTTGCAGGATGGGTAATGAAAAGGCTATGTTGAGTGTTGTTATTGCTCTCCCAAAATCCATGTGGTTTTGCAAAGCATGTAAGTCGCTCTGCATGTGTTTTGTCATATGAACAGTATTTGGTCCTGCTGGCACCTTTAAACTTTTTACATCTTTGAAATCCTTCCTATTTCATATAATTTTCACTGTTTGAATCCTTAAAAAAAAATTAGGTTCCCTTGTACTTATATTTTTGAGAGAAGAAGCTGTGCCAGAATGCCTTCACAGATCCTGAAAGTGGTAATTACATAAATGGAAGTTACATATACGTACCAGCAACCTGGAGCTGCACTGTTTCTAGCTGTAAATAGATATGTGGCCTAGGAAAGTTTAGTGTGGTGACTGTTGATAATAGAGGCATGCAAGAACTGTGGACAAAGTCAAGTATTTCCTTTTTTATCCCTTTTTTTCCTTTTTTTTTCCTTGATATTGTTTCTATTTTCACTACTACTTTTGGTCACACGTGGCTTCTCAGAGGAAAGCCCCCACTTAAACCTCTTACTGGTTTCTGTTTTTCACAAGCTTGTGACAATTTTAGTTGTAAAAGAAAAGAAAGAGGGGCTTACAGTGGGGAGAGCAGGACCAAAAAGGCTAATAGTGGGGAGAGCAAGCTCAGAAGGCTGCTAGATAAAGGAATGCCAACTTGGCCATGGTGAGAATTTATCTTCTGTGCATGGTAAGTGCTAATTAAAAATAGAATTAATAAAAATCAATGTTTTTTGTTTTTTGTTTTTCTTTCCTAGCAACAAAACTCCAGGAAACTCTCAGGTTTTCACCTTACCCAAGTTTATCTAGATTTTGACTTGTAAAAGAAAAATACATGTGTTATTGGGTTTTTTAATGCAGCTTTACTCAGGGAAGTATTTGGCTGAAAGATGCTCTAGTTTGACTGCATAAATCTTTCCTATAAATGATATACTGTCTATTGAAAAATACTTTGAAACTAAACTTCTGGGCAGCCTCATTTTCTGTACTTCAGTGAGTCTGAGGCCTGAAATCAGGCTGCATGTAGATTGCAGTTATGCTGCAAATTGCCTTCCTTCAGCATTTCTGAAGGTTGCTGTTTTTTCACTAAATATTTTTGTATTGGTAGCTCCTGGCATGTGGCAGCTTTTTATGTTGCCACAGCACCGACCCTGTGCTGTATATAGCTAATGCTGCAAGTGCTGTCTCGTAAGAAAGTGGGCTGCCTAGGAGACTGAAAACCTAAGGCCTTAGGCAGTAGACTGAGTTGTACTCAGAAGAGGAATCTAACATTCATAAAGGGGGTCCAGCACAGCTTTCGTAATTTGCAAGGTCTCGACGTTCCCCTAGCAAGTGTTAGTGCAACTTCAGTGCTGCCCTGCCTTGGCCTGGCTCATGATCACTCACAGCAGCACAATTATGCTCTTTGGATCTCCCCAGGGCTCTTCTGCAAACACTTTATGCCTACAGGGTGTGTACCTGGTGCATTGACAGTACCCAGCTTATGTGGTTTTCTCAACACTACCTGAAAATTTTACCATGCAGAGAATATCTAGCTGCTTCTCAGAACAGGTTTGTGATTTCTTTGTATTCCTGCAGCTGTGCACATGATTTGAGAGCTAGGATCCAGCCCTGACAAGCTCAGAAAGAAAGTCATGAGATCAATTTCTCCCTTTACTAAGGAATTCATATTAAAGTTGTTATTTTTATCAGATAGGTGACTTAGAGGGAAAAAGCATATTCAATGTAGGGCTTGTAGAAGCACAATATTGTCTTCGTCAAGTTGTAACATCACTGCTGATGACGGTTTTGCATCAGTGATTTCAAACAAGGACATTTTCTGCAGCTAATCCTTGAATAGATGAGCAGACACTAACAGCCTGAAGACATTTCTGTATATTCTGAAACTAATTCAGTATCTTGGTATTTTTTCTAACAAATGATGAAGTATTTATGATAATGAAAGCAATTGTTTTGTTCTTCCTCCTCCATCATCTTGTTGTAAATAATTTCTTTAATCCATGACAAATCTGTTGAAAGCATTCAGAGAAGAAGCTCTAAAATGCCTTAGCACCCAAAAGGGTGCTCTGTGTCACCATTCATTCTCACAGCCATTATCTTCTCAGTGCCCCAGTTCAGTGGAGATGGCCTCTGAAAATATTTCTATTGTTTTCTAGAATCCTTTTTGCAAGAATAGTATCCAAAAGATGACAGGAACATCCACCTATATTATTCACTCTTAATATCAGTACACTCTTTTGGTCTTTTTATAAGCGACCCTGGGTGAAGAAACCTGTGGCGATCTGCAACAGAGCAACCTACTTAGCTCTGCTTTGAGGTGGGCCTCTTCTGCCTCTTCTTAAATAAAAGGTGGCTCAAAACTTTTTGCAAATGCTATTCAGTAACTTTTTTCTTATCACAGAGAGGGAGCTGAGCTTAGTAAATGTCTTTCTTGCCTGCAATTGTTAGTTTTTCGGGTTATGAAAACTGGGATTTTGTAAAAAACTTGTGCTGGCTTTTCTCTGATTAGCCTCTACATTTCACATAGAAAAATATCTGATTTCAGTATTTCTTTTCTGAACACTCACTTTGCTGCCTGTTCCCTTTGTAGAGCAGTGTGTACCAGCATGCTGATGGCTCTGTGTCATTCAG
Organism: Pogoniulus pusillus; assembly: GCF_015220805.1. Classification (NCBI taxonomy): domain Eukaryota; kingdom Metazoa; phylum Chordata; class Aves; order Piciformes; family Lybiidae; genus Pogoniulus; species Pogoniulus pusillus. Next base: position 17,954,947 of record NC_087264.1, on the reverse strand, counting down.
CTACGACTCTTCTCAGAAAAACAGTCTGAAAAGATAATTTCAATTGCAAAATCAACACTTTGCTTCTAGATTCATCCTTCTCCACTGGTAACTAATCTAATCGAGGGTTTAGGTGGATCTTGCAAAGTTCTCTCCATTAGCAGTAGAAGCCAGGGGTGAGTGTACTCCTGGCTCTTGACTAAAATCTGAAGCATGGTGAGATGAATCTAGTTCACTGCCTCATGCTCTTTGTGCATGTTTAGTGGAGTTAAAAACGGCATCGCAGAACACAGGACCCAGTCTCGTGTACTGGAGACTGCTTTTCTTGTTCACAGTAGGGCCTTGCAGCAGTTATTTCCTGTGTGCTCTTTGAGCCCACTCTGAAAGCAGAACTGCTGTTTTCTGGGCAGCCTTTTTCCTGGTGCTTGTTGCCTGCTCTGTGGACTGCAGTGAATCAGTTACCTCATCCTTGGTTTGCTGTTACCCGCTTTTTGCTGATGATAGGAAACTGACAGAGTGAAAAAGTAAGGACAAAAATATCCATGATATTTAGGCTCTGGAGGTAGCAAGGTTATCTTTTAGCACTTCTAGCACTAACACTTTTAGGGCTAGTCCCCTCCTTGCTGAGGTGCAGCCCTTTTCTGAGAAGGTGTTTGGGTATAAGACTCTGTGTCTGTATAGCTACAAAAACCAATGTCTGGTAGTGAGCTTAAGCACTGAATGGTAATTACCAGTATCACTTAGTTGGCAGGTTACTCCTAGCTATGGCTGAGCTATATTAGTTGGCAGTCTTTGTGGCTAAGGGAAGATAATGCCTTCACAGGCAGGATGGAAGACACTGCAGCCTCTGACTCCCATCTCAGTGTCCTGACACACTCCAAGCCCTGCTTTCTTAAACTCTCCTGTGTGCCCTTATGCCATGCTGCATGGCACATATATTTCACTTGCTACAAAATTATCACTCTGCTGAAATCATATGATGTGTTTAATCTTTACATGGGCCTTCGAGGCCATGCAGGGTCAAGTTTATGCAGTGTGGATGTCACTCGGTGTGTGTTACCTGGCCTCAGTCTTGGTTATTCTGCAGTACAAATAAAGACAGAGAGTCTGGAGCCAGATATCTCTGTGGGTAAAGGGCAGTTGATGGGGGTGCCAACTGTAAGGCCTGGAGCTAAAGGAGCTCCTGGTGTTTAGGACAAATGGAGAAGAGCCATCTGCAGCACAGAGGAACTGGCAGAAGTCTCTTCTTTGGGCCAATAGTAATGTCATTCCAGGATTTATGCAAGGAGATTGGGCAGCCAAGAAAGTGATGCTCTGAAGGAAAGGCTGAAGCAGCCATTGCCCATTGGGATTTACCTGTGCTAGTTGCCCAGGTCTCTAGCCTAGATCTGTAGTCTAGGACAAAAGCCACGTGATTCATTTGTCCTGTATTAGGTTTCTAAAAGATCTTTAGATATTAGTGGAGTACACCCTGAAATCAGGTAGGCAACTACACTTGGATGAATGGCTGTCCCCTTTGTGCTGGGACTTCTGGGGAAAGTTGATAGCCTGAGCCTGTTTTGAGTTGTTGATTGTTTGTTTTTTTTCCCTCTGTGCTGTTTAGTACCAGAGTTAAATGCAGCAGAAGTTGCATTCACTAGGAACATCTGCACATTTGACGTGACTGTGAGCTCTGGCACTGACAGCTAAAACAGAGCTAAGATGAATCAACTTGATCACAGATGTTAATGTCTGCCTTTATCACAATGAAGAAGACAGGGGGGAAAAAAAGCTATGATTTCTGATCATTTTCCTTTATGCAAGTCTGCAAGTTGGTTTTTTTTCTGTACAAAAATAGAAAATGGGAAGTAGGTTTTGGTCAGACATATCCTCTGTAAATTCTATGTTTTGTGTTTCTTGAAACTGTAGTTACTGACTAGCAACAATAAAACTAGAGGGGAAAAATAATGTAGTGCTTCAGACTTGCGGTGTTTTGAAACCACCAAATGAAGTCAGAAGCTCATGCACTAATCTCTGATGTACATGGTAGTACTGGCAGGAGCTGGGTATGTATGTCTGTAATGTGGGGAGTTAAGAGCAAATTTCAGGTGATAGGTCTTGCAGTTAAACCAGACAGGGCCTCTCTAAATCCTCTATCAGCAGCATTTCATAATGCTCACTAGGAGGCATAAGTGAAATTTTGAGTAGTAAGTTACTAGCCTGAGGCTCTAAAAGCTGGAAATCACAGAGATTTATCAACTGATGAATGCAGAGTTATGCCCTGTCAACAGATTACCAAATGCTAATACTTTAGTCCTGGCTTTGCCCTCACAGTGCTGTGCAGTAATGAAGGTCATTCTATAGCTAATTTAACCTTTGCAACTCCATTTCCCTGTCACAAAATAGAACAGTAGGTGATCATGTTTGCAGAAAAGATCCACTGATGGGAAGAACTAGACAGCAACTTCTGAGTGTGGTTGTTTGCTCACATGCTGATCAAGCCTTTTCTTTATTCTCGTTCTGTGATGGCCTGCGTGTCCTTTCCCTCACCTTACATGCAGTGATCCTCCAAGAGGAACCGAGTGGGAAAGGCCATAGGAGACATGTATCAATGCCCCTGTATTCCTAGCCTGAGGATTATTCATTAGCTGACTTCCCCTCAGCCCAGTGACAGGCTCAGCAAATAACTCTTTGGATGTGCCTTGCTCTCTTCATTGTATAAATACAGCAGCAGTTAATTCTCTCTGAATATGGTCTATATTGTCAAGGAAAAAAGCCAAACCCCTTAATTTGCTCCTTTGGTGAAAGATTAGAGTAATGTTTACGTGACTTTCATTTGGAATCTCAGTTCCACTAGGTTCACTCAAATGTTTAATCAGCATTGCTAAAATGTTTTAGCAACTTCCTACTGAACCTCAAGACTATAATTAAAACTGAGACTGAGCAATTTATTTGCAAGCCTTTAAGACAATGCTGGAAATTATCTTCCTTTCAGAAATGCATCCTCCAGAAGTACAGAAAGTCATAGCTTTCCTTTCACCTGCAAAGAAGAATTAAATTTCATTTTTCATTAAGACTTTTGCACATTCACATTCTTCCTGTCGAGGGAACTTGTTCTGCTAATAGCTACAAAGATCTCCAAGCTCCCAGAAAAAAGCCAGAAAAGACTGTAACAAGCAGATGTTTCTATAGGACATCAGGGTTATGCATGTAAACCAGACATGGCCTATGGTTCAAATACTGTACCAAAGCCTTCAGTTCCAACAGTGCACCCTGCCAGTGCAGAGGCCCTGGGGAGAACTGGGGGGTTTAGATGGGTGCTCTGGTTCCCTTCCACCAGTGTAGCATGCACCAGATAAGGCTAAACAAAAGTCACGTACTGTTGCTGCTCAGTTCTGCCACTATTTTAGGGTCTTACCTGCAAAATCCTCTACTCTAACATTTACTGGGCTAGCAAATGCCACTGTCTGATGTTTTCTTGCATTTATACAAACACCCACTAATGACTGTGCACTCCATCTACAGTCATGTGGGACCAAGCCCCAGAAACAACTGAGGCCAAATTTTGGTGCCTGGTTCCCAGTCTGCAACAGTGGGATTCATTCTTGTTCTCTCTCCCTGTCAATACTTTCCTAACCTTGGAGGTTTCTAAGCTAATTTTTTTTTGCAGGCTCAATCAGGAGAACTTAATTTACTTGTGCAACAAGCTGTACTAGGTCTGGCTGCAACGGAGTCAGTTTCCTTCATCGCAGCCTGTGTGATGCTGCTGTGAAAAGCAGGTTTCTCAGAGGCACGTTCTGGTGATGTATTGGGTGTAGATGGCAAGTTTCTGATGCTAGGGAGTGGCATCTGTGAACAGAAGGATTGTCCTTGTGCTAGACACAGCGCATTTCAGCTGGCTCTGCAGTGAACCCACAGCAGGACTCAGCTGGGCCCTTTCTTGTGTTGAGGGCCCAGAACTGAACACAGTACTCCAGGCGAGGTCTCGCCAGAGCAGGGTGGCAGAATCACCTGCCTTGATCTGCTGACCATGCTTCCTTTGATGCAGACTCGGATGCAATTTGTCTTCTGGGCTGCAAGTGTGCATTGTTGGTTTGTGTCCAGCTTTTTGTTCACAAGTACTGGGGTAAAATGCAGAGGAGGGCAACGAAGCCAATGAAGGGCCAGGGGAATAAATCTTACAAAGAGCAACTCAGGAAGCTGGGGATGTTTAGCTTGAAGAAGAGGAGGCTGAGGGGGAAATCTCATTGCTGTCTACAGCTACTTGAAAGGACATCATGGAGAGGCTGCTGCTGGTCTCTTCTCACAGGTAAATAGTGATAGAATAAGAGGGAATGGCCTCAAGCTGTGACTGGGTGGGTTTAGTCTGGACACTGGGAAGCATTTTTTCACAGCGAGAACGGTCAGGCATTGGAATGGGCTGCCCAGGGAGGTGGTCGAGTCACCAGCCCTGGATGTGTTTTAAAAGTCATTTGGATGTGGTGCCTGGGGATATGGTTTAGGGGTGAACCTTGTGGAGTAGGGCTATTGGTTGGACTTGGTGATCCCAAGAGTCTTTTGCAGCCTGAATGTTTCTGTGATTCTGTGAAGTAACACCAAGGTCTTCCCTGCGGGGCTGCTCTCTACAACATCACCCCCAGCAAGTACTGATTATGAGGTTTGTCCCTATCCAGTTGCAGGACCTTGCACTTGGCTTTGCTGAAACTTATGAGATTCACCTGGGCCCAATTGTCCAGCTTGTCCAGGCTTCTCTAAATGACATCTCATCCCTTTAGCATATTGACAGCACCACGCAGCTTTTCACAAAAGTAGAATGTTAATGTGTTGTATCTTCTGACTTTGCACATTAGACAGGGACAGCTTGAAGACTGCAGCTTCTAAGCTAAACAAATCTGAGACAAACTTGCAGAGATCTAAGAGCATTCTCAGAGTTCCCTCCTGAGTCTTTTCTTCCTGTGCTATTCAAAATAGCCTTTTTAAAAGTCAGGAGACATGGGCTCCTCTTAATCCCTATTATACCATGTTGCATTTCAGTACTCTGGGCACTATCTCATAAATTGTTTTCTCATGAGGGAAAAAAAACCCTACAGGTTTTTTTTAATTACCATCACTCCATGGAAAAGAGAAAAGACTATTTCAGTTGGAAGAGACCCACAATGATATCTAGTCCATCTGCCTCACCAGTGCAGGGCTGATGAAAAGTTAAAGCATGTTGTTAAGGGCCCTGTCCAAAAGCCTCTTAAACACTGGTAGGCTTAGACCATTGACCACTTCTCTAGGAAGTGGTCTATGTGTTCTAGTGTTTGACCACCACCTTGGTAAAGAAATGTTTCTAATGTCCAGTCTAAACCTTCTCTGGAGACAAGGTATGTTAATAAATGACTTTTGTCATGGCTGTAGCTATCTTTACTTAATTAGCTCAATGAATTGTAACATTTGCTCACATATAACACTCTGCGAGTAGCCAGGTGGTTGCTTTTAGGCAGACAAGTTTGGCAGTAGCCTTGTGAGGATTGTGAAGGCTTTCTGTGAAAATCAGCAGTGTGGGCTGATATTCTTGGATCATCTGTGAAACCAGTTCTGATGAGGATATGGTCTTGGGCTATATGCACCTTTATTTGGGGTTTTCCAGTGATTTTTTTTAACTTCTTCATGTCTTAGTTTGAAGTTCCTAAGTCTGGTGCAGCTGCTGACTGTAGACAATTAGTTCAAGTATTTTTGGTGAGTTTCCTCTGAGTCCTGAAGAAATGGACTGTAAAGCAGCTAGCACTGGAATAGCCTCTTCAGATTAGTTTTGGAAGTTGTCTCTTTGCAAGTTATGAATTATTCACATACTAACAAAATCCCTTTAAAATATAGTTAAGTATTGAGTTTTCTGTTCTCTCATCAGCAACAACTCTGTCTGTAAAACCCCAGGGAGATCAGGTGAAAATCAGTGCAAACAGCAGTGGTACTTTTCAGACTCTGGTGATTGCTCAGGTGACACCAGCAGGTGGTCCATCCCAGTTGCAACTCTTTGTCAGTAGTAAAGTATCTGACTGTTCTCAGGTTTTGTGCATGTCTTGAGTCCTCCCTCTCTTTGGGAATGTGCAGTACTGAGCAACACAGCTATTTTTTTTTCCAATTAATCCAGTCATATTACCTACATCCCAAATGTCCTGATGACATACCTACCCGTTCTGGGGTCATCATGCGATTTTGCTTGACTCTGATCAGGCACATGTGCTGCTACATAAGGATCTGCAAACACTGTTAGCTCAAACATGTGTTCTGATCTATTTTGGGACTTTGAGAGAAATAACAAACCATCTGTGACAAGAATTTTTTGAATACTTGTGTTTAAGCTGAGTTATCTTGAAAGGTAGATGTGGGCAGGACCTCAAACTTCACATGTGAAATACTTTGATTATATCTGTTTTGTGGGGATGCTTAACTTAGGCACTTTGCATCTTTAGTTGACACAAAGAGTTAATTTCTTGTGGAAATACATATTTGATTCATATGGTAATAATATTTTTCTTCCCTCTTCCTCTATCTCTTGATTGGTTGAAAAATTCTGTTATTGGTCTGCATGTGTCAAGTGAGAGGACATTTCTTTGGCACTTCTACATGGACTTTGTGGATGATGTTTACTGTTCCTCAGGCTGTAACAGTAATTTTTCATCAAATGACAGAGTGAAACCTCTAGAGACTGAAATCTCTAAAATATGGAGCTTGCGACAGTGCCGTCCACTTTCTAGTGGTGTGCTAAATACATATGTAGAAATGCACTTTTCCTCACCTTTATTTATTTATTTTAAATCATAGAATCAACTAGGTTGGAAGAGACCTCCAAGATCATCCAGTCCAACCTAGCACCCAGCCCCATCCAGTCAACCAGACCATGGCACTAAGTACCTCATCCAGGCTTTGCTTCAACACCTCCAGGGACGGTGACTCCACCACCTCCCTGGGCAGCCCATTCCAATGCCAATCACTCTCTCTGTGAAGAACTTCCTCCTAACATCCAGCCTGTACTTCCCCCGGCACAACTTGAGACTGTGTCCCCTTGTTCTATTGCTGGTTGCCTGGGATAAGAGGCCACCCCCCACCTGGCTACAATATCCCTTCAGGTAGTTGTAGACAGCAATGAGGTCACCCCTGAGCCTTTGTATTAAATCTTGCTCTGGTTTAAGCATTAGTTCTTAAATGCTGGGTCTGAATGTCAGTGGTTTAGTTTTCACCACACAAGGAAATATTTTTACCCCAAAGTATAGATGGGAAACCTGAAGCAGAGAACTCCTCTGTAGCCATCAGTAGAGAAGGCTTGGTGAAAAAGTGGCAGAGAAAGGCCCTGTGGGTGTACAGCTGTGCTGGAGTCCCAGCTACCCAAGCAGAGCTAATGAGTTTCGAATTGAGGTGTAGGGTAATCGTTGATTCTCCTATAATTTACATCAGAGGAAGCTAGGAGCCCTCACTCTTTGGTTTTCAGTGCTACCTTGTAAACATAGCTTGAGGATCTGGATGGTGCAGAGCCAGGATGATTTAAATGCATTATTTAAATAGATACAGTGACTATCTTACTGAATCTCAATGAACTGCTTAGGTGTGAAACTCCAGTTGAAACGTTACCCCTAATCAAGCACCAGGAGAAAAGGAGCTTTCATATTTTCATTGAGCTCCAGTGTTTCATTTTATCTCTTAATAACAGTTTCCCTGTTTTATTTACTTTGTATTGAGCCTAAGATCAAAGGAATAACTTTGTTAAAAAGCAATCAATTCTGATCAATTTAATAAGCAGCAAAGTAATTGCTTTGAGTAAATGAAAAGCTTTTAGCCAAAACTACGTGGCTATCAGTCTGTGCTTGCTGGAACTGCTCTGTGCTATGTGTTTCAACTTCTCTTGGTTTCCACCTCACTCAGTCCCCGGGCAGTACAGGGCCTGCCCTGCAGCGCTGCAGGTATCTGCATGGTTTTCCCACTCTGGGAGTGTGAGCAGCTTTAGTCTACTCTACTCACGCAAGAAAGACCTGATTAATTACACCTTGGAGACTTTCTTGGAGTTGAGGATAAACAGCAAGCAAGTGGAATTTTATTAACTTCTAATCTAAGCAGAACTTAGCCAGCTCTTGGTATTAAGTGTAGAACATTTCAGTTTATGTCTTTTTCACTTATCAAGCAGCAAGTTAGTGTGTACGCTCAGGTCATTTACTTCCTGAGGCTTTCACATAGCAGGGCCACCTTTCTGGAACTCTTTCTATTCTTTAAGACATAAAGTTCAATTTATCTCCCAGCTTCTGGTATTAATTATGTTCCAGGCACTAAACCTTACCTTTTTTGCAGACCAGTTAGGACAAGATATTTCTTCCCCAGAAGAGACTGCTTTGAGCAAGGTTTTTCATTGTTCAAATTGTGCAACTACTCTGTAGTGTCAAGGCAAGTAGGTAATAACTGGCACTTGCATTAGCTTCAGGATGGGAAGCAACTCTAACTGACTGGGTCTGCCTCTTCTCTCCTGTTGGCTGTTTGTGATACAGACAAGCCTGCAAAGAGGAGCAGGATAGAAAAAGTGAGAAAAGCAAAATAAAGACACAAGACAGAGGCTGAAGCAACAGAAGACCAGCACCTCCTGTGGCCACAATTCAGATTAGCCAGTTAGGCAGGACACTTCAGCAGTGCTGCAAAGAGATGCACTCTTTGCTATAGCCAATGCAAGTGTTGCACCAATGCCTATATCCTGGTTAGGCATGCAAAAATGTATGTGAAAATGATGACCATTGTTGAGTCCCCTACAGAAAAATTGGATATTTGCCATTGAGGCTGGAACAGCTCACAGGGGTCTTGTGGCATGGAATATTTGACAACAGAACTGAATATAAGCAAAGGAAATGTCTTCAGTAAAAGGCCTGATCCAGCTGTACTTGATGAAGGAAGATGTCTTACCAATGATTTGGAAAAAAAATGAATTGAGCATGGGCAAGATTTGAAAGTTACTGATGGATTTTGATACTGCTATTGTAACATTCAATCCTACAAGTAGGCTGCTGTGACAGAGTGACTGGGTCAGACTGCATGGATTCACCAAGTGGAAGTAATGCTTGAGATATCTGATCATTTCCTATGATGAAATTACTGTCTTGATAGATAAATGTCAAGAGCAGTGGATATTGTCCACCAATTTGACTTCAGCTGTTGACACTATCTCTTAGAAGATCCACACAGAAAAGTAGACACTGAGGTGGACTGAAATTTGGCTGAATGGCTAGGCCCAGAGTGTGCTGATCAGTGGAACACAGTTGGAGACCAGTACCTAGTAATTCACCCAAGGGCTCAGATTTAGGTCCAATCTTGTTTAACATCTTAATGAATGATCTGGCTGATGGGGCAGAATATACACCTCAGCAAAACCGGGAATGGAGGTTGATATACTGGAGGGTCATGCTGTCATCCAGAAGGACAGTGACAGGCTGGACAAATGGGATGACAAGTACCTCTTGAAATTCATCAAGAAATGTAGTCCTGCACCAAGGGAGGAACAACTCCATGCACCAACATGTGCTAGAGGCCACTCATGATGAAAAAGCAGCTCAGCAGAAGAGACCTGAGGAGTCCTGATGGGCACCAAGTTGAACAGAAGCCAACAGTGTGCTCTTGCAGCAAAGAAGATCTAACAGTACCTGTTATGGGTTTGTCAGTATGTCCAAGGAGGCAATCTCTTCGGCATTGGTGAGTCCATACCTCAACTACTGCATCCAGTTCTGGGCTTCCCAGTACAAAAGAGCCTTGGACACACTGGAAAGAGTCCAGCGATAGGCTAGTAAGTTGATTAAGGGATTAGAGCATATCTGCTATGAGGAGAGACTGAGAGAGCTGGAACTGTTCAGCCTAGAGCAAAGAAGGCTTGGGGGTGGGTGGGTCTTATCAGTATATGTAAATACCTAAAGAGAGTGGAGCCAGGCTCTTTCCAGCAGTGCTCAGAGACAGGACCTGTAGTAATGGACACAACTGAAACACAGGTGGTTCCCTTTGAACCTCAATCATTTGGTGACCTTTCTCTGTAATGGACTGTGAAGGTAGAGGATGAACCTATAGTTTGAGTCAGACTTAATACTGAGCATCTTTGCTTTAGCTAATTTAATATATGAGAACAATTTCTTGGTGTAATTCTGTTCCCAGATCAAATAGGTTGAACTGGAGTGTATTAATACAGGAGTCATCTGTCTGAAATCTCTGGGGACTGAAGACAGTACTTTCAAAAGTGCCAAAAGTAGGTGTGGCAGATGAATGTGAGCATTTCTGTGTGCCAGATTACATGTTATATCATCATGCTTATCTTTTGCCACCCACGACTTCCTCAGCATGCACATCTTGGCTTGGGTAACATGAGAAGAGCCCTGAGGACCTTGCATCCTTCTTCAAAAGTAAAAGATGTGAAGCAATTCAGCAGCTGATGACTGGGCAAGCCCAGGTACAACAGGGTAGTGTGAGAAATGTACACAGACACTGAGTAGTTCTTTATGCTATTAAGGGTCTCATGCCATGGCACTTGGACTGTGCTTTTTGAAGTACACACCACATAATTGTGTTTTCATTGTGAAGCTCTAGAGATACTTAGTACAGGAATGTAACATCTCACTATTGTGCTTTCTGATGTTTGATAGTAACCAGCTATTCAACTAGAAAGTAGTGTCTGCATCATTTCTACTATAGATTGGTGCTATATAACCTGACAAATACATTAACCTGTTCACTTGACTGTAGTTTGTCTAAGTGGTTCAGTCTAGGCTTTCAATTCTTTTAGTCAGAGGGCATTTATTGCTTTTGAAGTAGAGTACCCTACTTGCCTTCCCTTTTAAATACTTCTACTATAAACCAGTTGCAAACACTAAAGCCAAACTAGAAAAGATTGTGGAAATCATCAGGTGAATACTATTATTTCTGATACAGCTTCAGGTAATTTCCCTAACAAAATAAGGGATATATTTCTTGTATTTCATACTGCAAGTCTTGCCGATAAGCCAGGTACTAATTAACATAGCCTGCATTTAAGATTCCCTAGAGACAATCAAAGAACAAAGGTCCTGAGAATTATCAACAACCAAAGCTAAAGGTAACTATTGAATTCAGATCAATCTGATGTTTACCAGAATGCATTTGGCTACAAAGACATGAAGTAACCCCTGTAATCCTTTAAGTGAGGTTACTCCAATCATAAAGAGGCCATAAAAATAGCACTTGAAATTTAAGAGGTTTATAGTGGTCAGTGCCCTAGACTAGTTGTTCCAAAGAAACATCAAAGGAAAATGTTCATTGCACATAAAGCTTGTTAGTATCAGGAGGCCATTTAACACCTCTGACAGCTTTCAAGCCGGGAGAATGGTGCTTCTTTTTCCTGTCTACACAACTGGTTAACTCTCGGTTCTGGCCCTTCCTCTGCCACCTCATCTGCAACAAACACACACAAGAAATCTTTTCTTATACAACATTTACATGATGCTCTTTCTTTGGAGTGTGCTGTTACACTCCACTATAAATGTGATCAAGTCTTTGCTTTTTCACCTTAATGTTCTAAATATGTCAAATCTCAAAGTATATTCTATTTTGGGAGCATTTTGGCATTCTTATATATCAAGTCCTCAGCAACCCCAAAGTAGAGTGATGGTTAGTGTCCAAGGCTGCAAATCAGCTTATCTTGGTTGCTGATATGACAGAGACACGTGTCTGCAACTAGTAATTTTCTCTTGCTAAGATGCCTTTAAGGGCTATAGGGAAGACTTTAACACATCCAAATTGACAGTTTCTCCCAGACACGTTACTTGCATCTTCTTAACATACAATTCTGGGGCTGTTAGTGTAGAAAAAGCAGGAAGAACAATTTAAACCTTTTTGAAATTGAGCAAATTGGATTGTGGTGGCTAAGTTCAAGTGAAAGCTTCTTGTATATGAAGAGCTTACAACTATTTGGCTGGCAGAAAGCCATGCGATCTTATAATTAGAAGGAGATTTCTAGATCGTCACAGTTCCTACTGCTCCACTGGCTGCATGTGTGCAAGTGCAGAATCACAGAGGTACTGAAATGGATAGTGACAGATGAACAGCAAGAAGGCAGGATGCCACTGCTCTGTTGTCAGGTCTGTCACTTGCTCTCCTTGTGACAACTCTGTTACTGTAATTTCCGCTCTTATTTATCACTTAATGCCGAAAAATCAGGAATGATCTACTTGGTTTCCAGTGTGGTAGGTACTTTGCAAACACAGGCCAAAAAGGCAATTTCTGCTTCTAACCCCAAGCTTGCCCTCTAAGAATAAGATATGGTCCATCAGGATGCAGACAGCTAAATGGGAATACAGTGGAGACATTATGCTTAGTATCAGAGGCAGGAAACTCCAGCACCAGCAGCCTAGCTAGGTGGTAGCATTTTGATGACACCACGGCAAAAGAGAATTTCAGGAATGTTTGAGAGAGCACATAAGCATATTTGTGTGGTCAGCAGGAGCTGGCAGGCTCCTGCTGATTCAGAGATACTCCTTGAGCTGTGCTATGAACAGGGTTTTCAGACATGCCAGTGACTACAGTGCAGATGTATGTTTTTCCTCCATTCCCCTCTGTTTCCTGGCACAGCACATTCTGCTAGCATGTTTCAGCAGGAATAGGCATCTGCAGAGGCTTTCCTTCTGTGTGGAGAGGAGGTGCAGTCCCAAGGGCATGAGCTTGGTCAGCCACAGTAGACAGGAGATGTTTTGAGAAAGATGTTACATCAAGGCCATTGCACTTTCCTGCCACCATCAGCACCTATTATCCCTTTCTTTTCTCCTCCATCTGCCTGCTGGAACAAGTCAATGAAAGAGGGATCAGAGAGACAGTCTGCCTGGAACAGAGCTGCTTCCTGGCAAGTCTGCCCACAGAAAACAACTGTGTTCAGTAGGACCAAGGTGGGAGAAGGCTGAGAGGGCAGAAGTGTTTGTGGAAAAGTGCTGCTGAAGTGCTACAGGAAGGCAGTATTTTTATGGACAGAGGGCCAGAAACAGTGGTTGAGGACTTTCAGTTTTAGCCAGTTCATGGTGTGAATGTCCCACCTTCTCTCTACCTTCCCAGTCATTCATCTACCTGTACAGGATAAGGGTATGCTGACTTTACTTAGAATCATAGAATCAACCAGGTTGGAAGAGACCTCCAAGATCATCCAGTCCAACCTAGCACCCAGCCCTAGCCAGTCAACTAGACCATGGCACTAAGTGTCTCATCTGGGCTTTGCTTCAACACCTCCAAGGTAGTGTTAATTGGATGCTATAAGGTTATACTGATACATGAAACTTCTTTATAATTCTGTTCTCAAAGTGTAAAAATGCAAAATATAACTTACCCAAATCCTGCAAATACATTTTTCCCACTCTTCACGAGTGATTTTGCTAACTAGAGATTCTTCCACTTCCAGGCACCTGTTATTATATCATTGCAGGTAGGAAAAAAAATCAAATTAACTTCATTAATTTTAGTAAGCTTTATTAGTCTAAAGGAACAGTCTGAAGAACATGAGGTTGTGGGGGAGGAAGATCTCTTCAGTTTCCTCTCTGAAAGACACCTTAATCTAGCCAAACTTGCATTAAGCCAACAGCCTTTCAGTGGTTTCCCAGGTTACAGTTCATTAGTGTTGGTATCACAGGGAACCAGGTAGCACACTGAAATAAGGACACTGCAGATTTCATTGTTGCGTGGTGCTGACACAGGACTCATCATACAGATGATTAGACAGACTGTGGTACTTCACATATTTTTAACTTGGGATCTGATGAGAGTTTTAGGAATAGGAGAGCTGGTATAAAGGGTCCCATGTAAATCCACAGTTCAGAGCAGCAAGTGGTGTTCTTCCAAGCTTATGGCATTAACAGCCACTATAGCATAAATGACACCTGTAGGTGAGGAGGATTAGTTTGCAGAACACTGCTGGCCTGCTCTTTCTAGAACCTGCATGCTGGCAGGTTTTGTGACTCTAGGAGGGATGGATTAAGGCCAAGGGGACTGCTGTAAAACTGGCATTGTGAGATAAGGCTCAAGTGTGTGGTTACAGGAAATAAACACACTTAGCACTGTCTCCACCCCAAGAAAATATCTCCTTCTGCTACATAACAAACTGTGCCATTTAAAGGTCATGGCAAGACAGTGGAGATTTTCTGCATTTTTGTGCATTTGGAGGAAAGGTGTTTTCTGTGGAGAGACATGGCATCTTCACAGGGCTCCAGCACCTTGTTAGTGCAATGATCCACACACAGGGAGCATCTTCCAAGGACCAGAGCCATCAATAACCAGTCTAGGAGTTGAGACTGCTTATCTTGGGTCCCGTGCTTGTCATACTGACTAGCACTGCTTCTTCAGCCTCTGTACCCTGCTCCATAGGTGTACCTCACCAGCTATCTTCCTCTAGCTCCTAGGGACACATAGCTTTGATAATCAGTGTTTGATGATGCCCATTGCTGTGAGCTCCAGTACAATATTTCTGTAAAGTAACAGCAGCAACAGAAACATGCAGGAAGGAAGAGTGCACCTTTTGTCCTTAAAAAAAAAGCAGCATGGCAATATATACTAAAGAGCTGACTTCAGAGTTACTAATAACTAAGCTTCATAGTGATTAAAAGCTACTGAAGGAAAAGATGGGCCTGGAAAATGAAAACAGGCTTCCTCAATCTTTTTTCCATTTGTCCTGTGAAGGAGAAAGAGGGATCTTCAAGATCCCTCCCCACCCAAACCATTCTATAATCTTTGTAGAGTCTATAATCTTTGTAGAAACTCTCTAAGAGTATATTCCTTCCTCAGTTACTTTCTTGGATTTGCTGATGGATGGTACAGTTCACTGCACAGGTTATTGGTACATTCAGGCACCAGTTTCAGTATTATTACTACAGTCTGTGGGCTAATTAGTTCTTGCACGGGAAGTTAATGAAATACAAAGATTCTTTACTGCTGATGGTCTCAGTGCAACAACTGTCTGGAACAGATGAAAAGGCTATTGACAGTAAAAAATTACCATTATAGAGAACCACATGAATATAAATCTCTCAGAAAAAAAGTAGCATACTTTTAATCATAGAATCATAGAATCAGCCAGGTTGGAAGAGACCTCCAAGATCATCCAGTCCAACCTAGCACCCAGCCCTATCCAGTCAACCAGACCATGGCACTAAGTGCCTCATCCAGGCTTTGCTTGAACACCTCCAGGGACGGTGCCTCCACCACCTCCCTGGGCAGCCCATTCCAATGCCAATCACTCTCTCTCTGGCAACAACTTCCTCCTAACATCCAGCCTATACTTTCCCCAGCACAACTTGAGACTGTGTCCCCTTGTTCTGTTGCTGGTTGCCTGGGAGAAGAGGCCACCCCCCACCTGGCTACAATGCCCCTTCAGGTAGTTGTAGACAGCAATGAGGTCACCCCTGAGCCTCCTCTTCTCCAGGCTAAACAACCCCAGCTCCCTCAGCCTCTCCTCATAGGGTTTGTGCTCCAGGCCTTTCACCAGCTTTGTCGCCCTGTGTACCTCTTCCTCTAATAGTGGCCCTATTAGGGTCCATGTGCAATATCTCCCTAATGCATACACTTGGGTTCTTGTTGGATGTCTGCATAGTTCAAGGTCTCATCATTCTGCAGTTCTGATAAAGTCCTGCTTACCTGCCATCTGAGACTTGTTCTTCTGTCTAAAAACTGCTTGACTCTTCCCAGTCTGAGTTAAATGTGTCACAGCTCATATGATCCCCGAGACAAACACCTGGATGGAATGGTAGCATTTTAAGCAACATTAATGTCACTGAGAAAACAAATGTCATGTGCCCTTCACCTCTGCAAGGTACTTCTGTACAGTGTTGCTAACTGGAGCTTTCATTCAGGTGGTAACTTCATCTGTCTAATAGATAAGGGCCAGCAAATCCTTGGACGTGGACTTGCAGGTACTTTAACTGCAAGGTAAATCAGACAAGATGGGAGTGGCATTAGAGCAAAAATTCTGCTTGAATTCAGGCAAACTAAGAGTAAAGGGATAGAGAGCTAGCCCATTGCATGGCCTGGGATGTCTGTCTTGATACTGAATAGCACAAAGGAAAAGAAGAGAAAAAGAATCACTATCAAGAAACTTTATTACAGCAACACTGTGGATTTTCTACCTCTGCAGGGTTGGACTTAAGGGAAGGATCAGTTTATTAGCACTAGCATGTAGATATAATGCTAATCAGACTAAGCTCAGCCATGCCACCAGCTGCAACTAGGGAAAACTTCTAGGTCTGTTAGGGGGAGCATCAAACCAAGAAAGACTGTGTAAAAGCCTAGTGCTGCTTTAAAAACCATTTTAACTTTCAAAAGATGCGATAAATAAAAGGTTTTGGGGATTTAGTGATAAAAGATCTGGAGAAACAATCAAACAGCATATCACAAATTAGTCAGCTCCTGGATTGTTACTTATAAAAGGTGAATGTGTCAGAAATAAGGATAAGGTGAATGTGGTTGACAAAGACTGTTCCAGGGGCTCACGTTAACTTTATTAAGAGCCACAGACATGTGCAATGAACACATTCATCTGCAAATGCAGAGTGTGAGCAGTGAAGAGACTGAGGTAATTAGTTGGCTCATGAGAAACAAGGAAAATACATTAATATATGTGCAAATGTAAAGGCAGATGAAGCAAATTAAATATAAAGGAAAACATGAAGATACGATGGAAAGTGGAGGAATGCTAGTGGAAAATGTTTTGCATATCAGATCATGTGTAGTAATTGCTGCTGAGTTTATAAATAAGTAAAAGGAAAAATAGAGAAGCTCCAAACTAAAACAAAAAGCAGCAAGTTCGAATGTGAGATTTAGTACTTGTATAACTTGATGGAAGGCAAATAATTTTCAAACATCTGACTGCAGAAGTCAGGCAGAGATACACAAACAAATACAGCACAACATCCAAAGACAGTACACAGTTTCTTTAAGACCAAGAGGCAAAACTGGAATGGTCACCTGGCAAAAACGAGTCATGTAATGGAGAGAAGAGAGTGAGGCAGATTTTTGGGCCATAGAGAGGATGGATAGCTTTCTTGTCAAAGTCAAGTAACAGCTGTCTTTCAGGAATGCTGGGAAAACTTATGTAAGCTCAGCAAAGTTCTCTAGGTACTGGATTCTGCACTGCTGACAGAGTAAAACTACCCTCAGTATGATGGAAGATGTTAGACTGACAAATCTAAGGATAGGGAGCAAATCAAAGCATTTCACAATTGCCATGAGGAACACAAAATGGTTTTGCTGAATGCGATTGGAACTGCTGCTCTGTTCTACATTACAAAAGAATGAGAGTGGGACAGAAAGACAGCTGTTGTCTTACCTAAAACAACATTCCAGAATGAAAAGACAGCAACTACTGAAATGATATGGACAAGAAAAGCCTGGATGAGGCACTTAGTGCCATGGTCTAGATGACTGGCTAGGGCTGGGTGCTAGGTTGGACTGGATGATCTTGGAGGTCTCTCCAACCTGGTTGATTCTATGATTCTTCTGAAATGTCAATGAACCAGTGAGATGAACAGAATATCTGTACAAACCCAACTGACTCTTCATACCAGAGATCATGACTCTTCATAGCAGAGATCTAATGAGCGAGGATGCAGATACATGGCCAAAAAATTAAGGTGTTCTGATTGCAAAAGATTAAGCAGCAAAAAGTACCCCACTTTTCCAAAGCAATGATTTTGACTCAGAAAATGGGCAAAGCTGAACACGTAGATAAAGCACGAAAGAGCTACTGTTCTAAACTGAGAAGAAAATATTCTCTGTTGCTAAGGAAAGTCAGGACTTAGTTAACTCGCCCTTTTTTTCACAGTGGATGCAGAATATGCCTCCTGATACACATTCATGGAATGATTGCTGTATGAACTTATGTAATATATGTAAATATGTTTTTTTTTTCATATATCTATATAATATATAGATAACTTTTTTCATAGATATTCTTCATGCTTAGTTTTGCTATTTCATTCTACTGTCATTCTTGAGCATAGCGTGTGGAGATGTTCCTTTACTAGCTTAGGGGACTGCATACTCTTAGCAACCCAGCGTGTGGTTTGTTGCCAGCTGATCTGGCTATTTACCTGCCGCCTTCTACATGTGGGCAGAACAGCCATTGGGCTGTCCTTACTGATGTCCATACTTAACTCAGTTTTCATAGAGACAGAGAAGAATTCCTCTGCATTTGGCAAACATGCCAGTTTTAGGTAACAGTTTAGCTCTTTCCAGGATAATGAAGTATCATCTGCTATAGTGGGAAGTCCAAAGCACCAGTACTGTTTTAACTCGCTGAGTATTTTTGGCTACTAGTCTTAGATTTTCATTCCTAGGCAAAATATGCATACATCACGAGCTTTATTCCTCCTTAGTACTGGGGAGTTTAAGGTTTGCTGTATGGACAGCATTTGACAGGTAGATAGTGCACTGTTCTCACTTTGCAGTCATACAACCCATATTTCCATGGACCTCCACAAACAAAGGCATATCACATACTGCCTGGTAGTCAGCATGTGAATATGAAAGGTTAACTTGCAAGCAGCAACAGAACAAAGGGACGCAGTCTCAAGTTGTGCCAGGGGAGGTCTAGGCTGGATGTTAGGAGGAAGTTGTTGGCAGAGAGAGTGATTGGCATTGGAACGGGCTGCCCAGGGAGGTGGTGGAGTTGCTGTCCCTCAAAGTGTTCAAGAAAAGCCTGGCTGGGGCACTCAGTGCCATGGTCTAGTTGATTGGACAGGGCTGGGTGCTAGGTTGGACTGGATGATCTTGGAGGTCTCTTCCAGCCTGATTGATTTTATGATTATGATTTATGAATGCCCCAGTAGTTAGAGAATTGACATGTGTTTTCTGCACTGCTGAGCACATTGGTGCATGCTGATTTTCTAGGGGTTTCAAAATATATCTTCCTCTCTTTCTTCTGTTAATAATTCCTAATGGAATGGAGAATCTGATGTGCACTCAAAAGAGACTTCCTTCACCCTTACTGTTTATATACATGCAACTGGAAAATTGAGCTTCCTTCATGCACTGTAGGTGCTGACTTAGTGGCACACCCTATAAATAAGGTCCAGTTTTCAAGGGCTTTGTTAGCATTTCCTTTGAGGCTTCTTCTAACACACAGACTCATGTTGTAAGTGTCCTAGTTTGTTCTTTTATTTTGCATGTAAAAATTCAATCCATTTTGTAAGTCATTCTCAGTCAAGCTGCAGGGATATCACTGTTTGGTTTTCATTTAACTTTGCCAGGATTATACTGCTTCCTGTCCCAACTGTGTAAGCTCTATAGCAGTTCTTTTGGTCTCTTTATTTGTAGCTAAGCTTATCTCAATGTGATTTCTATTTCTTTATTTCTGAAGTGTTACCTTTATTAAACTTTGGCTTTCTTAGATAAAATATGAAAGAAATACTGCAGAGGTGCATAGGGAAATCTGTTATATAAATGAGCGCTATCTCTTCTTTTCCTGCAGAAATGGAAGAAGTCTTTATTTAGGGAATTTCTCAAATGCATGAAGAGAATGAAATTCTGCAATTTCACTCCACATGCACACTGTTGATTTTGCTGGGGTTTCTAAAAAGAAAAATAAATTAACACCACCCACCCCCTCCCCCAAATTAACACTAGACTACTACTGAGAAATCTGTTGCTGGGCTCTATAGAGTTTTCCTTGATTCTGCTTCTCTGAAACAGTCTTGTAATACAAGCCTCAAAACTGCTCAAATAGAGCACTGTGATGACTTAGTGAAGCATATTATCTTTGATATTTTTCACGTTGCCCTGTGTACAAGTGTGTCTAATCAGATGATGATTTCGGAAGCCTGGATCCATCACAGTTGTCAGCTGAGGTTTGCTGAGTCTTTCCTTTCATTTGTTTTGTCTGCAGAGAGCCATTTGTAAATTGATCCCAAGCAGCTATTTGTCCTGCAATTACTACAAGGAAAATTTGGATAATGATGATCGGGCAGTATTCATTTATTACTCTTGTTCTCTTCTGCATTGTCATCTTTTTTATGGCTTGCCGTGGTGTAAGGAAAAGATCTGTTTCTTATTAAGAAAAACAATGAATTTAAACCCTATTGATTTCTCTAGGGGCTGATTCAGTTGTGCCCCATGTTAGTCACAACCTTGTCAGGGTCCTGATCACAGTAATCAGTGCATTGAACAATACAACTAGTGCTCAAACTCTGAGAGCTGGAACAGTTGCTGAACTGACAAATGAATCCTCAGTTTTCATGTTCTTCAAAAATGTTGTAAAATAGGGCTGGGAGCCATTCAAAGCTTCAATGTTTTGCTGTCTAATGAGAGCTTCTTATGACTATGTGGCTGTGTGTATGTGATGCTGTGGACCAAGGTAAAATATGAACTGTATTAGTGATTTTGTGTCCTATCTGTACTCTTCATCATGCAGCTCTTGCTCTCTATATGTATTTTGTAGGCAAGTATTTTAATTCCTACTGTGAAGTCACTTTTGGAGACGCAGAGAAGCTGATATTGATGCAGAGGTTAATGTATCTGCCTTGAGGCTATTCTTCACTTGGTTTTTTTTTAGCACAGCCAGCCCAGCCCTGCAAAGGGAAATAAGATGTTGGAAAAGGTAAATGGCTTTTTCATACTGAATAATGCCTTTTCCTGTGACTAGTTTAAAGGTACCCTGAAATACTCCTCATCTCTGATAAGTGATCTCATGGGAAAGAGTGAGAGAGAGTGATTTATGTGGGGCTTCTTGAAACCGAAGGACACTAACTGGGTTCATCTGGGGTTGCTTCCACCAGCCTCTGTGCAATTAATCCTCATTAATATCTGTGTGAGATGAAAATCAGTCCCCTACAGTATTGTTATAGTAAAGGAGAAATGTAGGAGGTGATTAAATTTCTTAGTGGAACGCTATAGCAGGAACTATGGGGAGATATTGCAACAACAGAGATGTGCATGACTGGTCAAAAATGAGTGTTTGCCTGGGGACTGATTGTGAATATAGACACTTTCTGTTTGAACAGCAGGAAGAAGGAGCAAAATCATGTGGAGAGGATGAGCAAAATGAAGACACAGCTTGCCAGAGGGCACAAAGAGTGACACTGAGAAAGGCTGTGGAGGTGGAGGGTTAGCCAGACCAACGAGGCAGTTGCAGAAGGAAATGGCCACCTGTGGCTTGGGGGTCTGATGTGATCAGCAGGACAGAAGTTCACCTAGCTTTTAAAGTAGATCTAGAAAACCTTAAGTGTGGATAAATGGCTGCAGACAGTGTATGGAAGAAAAAAAATGACAAAGCATATCAGGAATAGATACTCTTTTCTAAAAATTAAAATGCAGCATTTTGTAAAATATTCTCAATAGCTTTTCCTGGTGGACTGATAAGCTACAATATTTGGAGAATCTGAAGTTAGCAGTAGACTTTGTTCCAAAATGAACTTCTGAAATATTTGAGAATGTAGAATCATAGAATAGTTTATGTTGGAAGGAACCTTTAAAGGTCATCTCATCCAACACCCCTGCAGAGTGAACAGGGACATCTTCAACTAGAACAGGTTGCTCAGAGCCCAGTTCAACCTGACTTTGAATGTTTCCATGAATGAGGTATCCACCACCTCTTAGGCTGGTTCCTGTGTTCCACCACCCTCACTGCAAGAGGTTTTTTTCCTTATATCTAGACTGTATCTCCTCTCTGTTAATGTAAAGCCATTATCCCTCTTCCTATCATGACAAACCATTGTCCCCATCTGTCTTATAGGCCACATAACTGTTGCGGAGGGCAGTAATAATTCGTGGCCGAGTCGAAAATTTATCAAAAATAGATATTTTTTATTTTTACAAAACCCGCCCCCACAACTATATATATAAAGATTAATTTCGTTTGATAAACAGGTTAAGTTGCATGAGAATTCTACGAGGATACCATTAATAATCTGACTATATATATTTGGAAGTCAGTTTTTGGAAAAGGCTTTAGCTATTAATTAATAGCGGTTTCTTACTAAATTAAGCTAAGCCAAATAACTCACTCAGGCTGGCTCGTGCGGTCGGTCTTCCTCCTCCAGCGGCTACAGGAGTCGTTAAGGGTCGTTAAGGGTCGTTAGGCAGACAAAGGTGTGCCTAACACCAAAGCAAGTCCTTAGTCTCTCTCTGCAGTCCAGGCACAGGAGAGTGAGCGAACTCGTCCAGGCACACGCAAAATCCAAAGCGGGAACCCCAAAGGCGGGAAGACCCCCAATATTTATACCCTTCGCTAGACAAAGGGCAGAGTTACCACACTTTAGGCGCGAAAGCGCACGGCCAATCCCAGCCTGGCTCCAGCGCGGGAACTCACGGGGCAGTCGCCGCCCCCTTCTCGGCTGCAGGGCAGGCGAGGGGGGGGAAACCAGGCGGCTTTTCCCCTTCCCCCCCGAAGTCCGGGCAGGAGAGGAATTTAGGGGTACAGGACTCCAGGACAATAACATATAAGGCTAAATTCTGGAAGTCCAGAGACATCAGCAAAGCAGACACAAAATTTGGTAAGATCAGGATTCTAGAGACTAACACACTTGAATGTGGCTTGTGCACTGAAATTGAAAATGACAGAATAAAAATGTGTAATTGCAAGGGTAACAAGATGAGGGAAGAGACTTCCAAAAATAGACATACATACATTTTTGTTTTCCAGCTTATTTTCTCCTTTACTGGCATTGACAAACACATCCTGGAGCAACCCATGGTTTTTCCTCTTGCTCTCAGTGCAGGGTCATAAAGACCTGAAAACAGTCCTCTGTGCTGTAACTCCCACCCATCCTCTCCAAACCACAAAGCCACGTGCTCCGTGATGATTTCTCCATGCCTGTTTCTTTCTTTTCCAGTACTGGTGAAAATGGAATGACTAATCATGACAATGCAAAATACAAGAATCACTTGGGTTTAGTATCAATGTTTTAGTGTAATTTCATCACCCACTGGAACAAAAATGCTAACCCAGTCTCTGACACAACTTCCGCTACTACAGTACAGTGTGGGGCTCAGGAATTACATGGTCCATGGAAGTGCATATTCTGCCTTCAGCAGCAGCCTGATAAACTAATAATTCAGTCCCCTTCTGAGAAAGCATGGACTAAGGAGGAAGTTGTCCAGCAGATCACACAGGAAATCATCCTTTCCAAACTTCTCTGAGGAGATGCCATCCTGGAGAAGATGGTTGTATAGAATCATAGAATCAACCAGGTTGGAAGATACCTCCAAGCTCATCCAGTCCAACCTAGCACCCAGCCCTAGCCAGTCAACTAGACCATGGCACTAAGTGCCTCACCCAGGCTTTTCTTGAAGACCTCAAGGGATGGTGACTCCACCACCTCCCTGGGCAGCCCATTCCAATGGGAAATCACTCTCTCTGTGAAGAACTTCCTCCTAACATCTGGCACAACTTGAGACTGTGTCCCCTTGTTCTATTGCTGGTTGTCTGGTAGCTTCATAAAAAGCAATAGACAAACCTTGGGTTTGCTCACATTTGGTATTTTCTCTGACTTTGTTTTTGGCTTCCTCTGCTTCTTTGCCCTTCACTTGGACTGTCCTCTATTCTGCCTCATTACATGCAGTGTAATGTGGAAATTCAGACAAAGCATGAATGCTGCTTTGACAGCATGAGGCATGTGGTAGGTCTCTGTGGGGCAGGACAGAGTGTGCTAGGAAGGGATTTACTGCTCCCAAGCTCTCACTGTATCACAAGGCTGCAAAATACACTCATGTGGGTTTCCTCAGTCTTCAGGAATAGCATGTAGTGGAATTACTACTCCCAGGTTCACATTTCCTTTTGCCCTGAGCTGCTGTTTTGCATACTCCTCCATGAAAGGGTACATTTCTTCTTGGACACAGCTTTCAAAAATAAATGCAATAAACATATGACTTCAGCATCTCCTTACCCCCACACACTGCATCATTGTACCAATCTTAAAGCCCCGAAGTATAATTATACATCTGGAAAAAAAATCTTAGATGCATTCTCAAAAAGAAAATACATTTGTCCACAGAGATTTTTAATGGAAATCACATCAGTTGTCATTTCATAAGCAAATATGTGCAGTCCTTCACAAGACCTCAGCAAAAAGGAGAAAACCTGTGAAGTCAGGTTAGGAGAAACACCCTGCTAACAGAGTAAGAAATTAGCAAGACTCTCACGGAGAGGCTGGATGTCTATGAGTATAACTGTTACCCTGACTCATTAGTGTGGTGGTATGGCTGTTACCCGCCCCCCCACACTTTAGAAGGTACCTCAGCTAACTCAGCTGGACTCTGGGAATATGAATGAAGCTATTTATTTACAGCTAGCACAATATACAAGCAGATATTTACAGTATATACAGTTATATACAGAAATATACAAGGTAAAAGTAATACAGAAACACAACTCCCCTCCCAGAAACCTGAGTCCCCAGGAGGGGCTCTCAACCACCCCTGCACCTTCCCCCTGCCCCTCTCAACCTTACCACAGTCCTAAGAAAGAACAGAGGTTCAGCCAAGAGGTTAAGAAGCAAAGGTGAGTGGCAGGAGATGTTAGGGAGATTCAGCTCAGTCAAAACCGAGTCCAAGAGTGAAAACAAAATGGTGAGAAATGTTGTCTAATGTTTACATTCTTCTTCAGGAGTCTCTGAGGGAAGGAGACATCACCAATGTTTTCCTTTCACAGCCAATTATCTACTTTTTCTTACCAAAACATTCTAGCCTGCTTCAAACTAGCACAATTAGCTACTGTAAACTGAAAAAAAAACCCAACCCAAACAACCCACAAGAGTAAAAATCCCACCAACTCCTCAAGTTTCAGAGTTGAAACTAATCTCCACCTACCTGACACTAACAGCCAGTCTTCTCGTTGAGATTCAATTTCTTCAGCCTTCTTTTGCAACTATTATTACTACTTGGTGCTCAAGACATGTAGTGGACTAGCTTGATTTTGTATTTGTTATCACCTGCAAAGTTTCCCATCTTTAGATAATTACATTCTTCAGTCCTTTGCATGGTTGGATGGTCGTTAATACTGATTCTTATTAAGTCTCTACATACACACTCACAAACATATATCTATATTTACAATGTGCAAATTACTTTCATTTGACTTAATGGAGTGATGTATCGAGGCATGACGGTGTGTGCACGTTGTAAACAATTCAGAAGCGAAAGAAGCTGCATGAGCCTTCAGAATAAATACTGCACATCACCTAAAATCAGATAGACATTTGATTTCACTTCCTTAAAATTCTTCAGCTGGTGAAAGGCCTGGAAGACAAACCCTATGAGGAGAGGCTGAGGGAGCTGGGGGTGTGTAGCCTGGAGAAGAGGAGGCTCAGGGGGGACCTCATTGCTGTCTACAACTACCTGAAGGGACATTGTAGACAGGTGGGGGGCCTCTTCTCCCAGGCAACCACCAATAGAACAAGGGGACACAGTCTCAAGTTGTGCCAGGGGAGGTCTAGGCTGGATGTTAGGAGGAAGTTCTTGCCAGAGAGAGTGATTGGCATTGGAATGGGCTGCCCAGGGAGGTGGTGGAGGCACCATCCCTGAAGGTGTTCAAGCAAGACTTGATGAGGCACTTGGTGCCATGGTCTAGTTGACTGGCTAGGGCTGGGGGATAGGTTGGACTGGATGATCTTGGAGGTTTCTTCCAACCTCCTTGATTCTATTCTATGATTCTATGATTCAGGTTGGAAAACAGATAGGACTGAGAAGTTTAAAAGTGCAGTTGAGCTAGAGCTAAAATATTTCATCTCTCTCCCCTCTAAGCCTGCTTCTCAGTAAAGTCTGCGACTGTAAAATGTTTTACTTGTTAAACAGCACTAGAGCTTTTAAAGTGTGATGATGCCCTATTACCTTTGAGCTTGTCAGAGAAATAATTTCAAATGCCCATTCAAACTAGCCAGATATTTCATCAAGGCAAATAAAAACTTCCAGTATTTGTAATTGTGTGGTCATAATTGTAGTGTTACAGTTTAGCTGTCTAGAAGTTAAAAAAATAATGGCTAGGATACTGACCTGTTATAAGTCAGCATTTGAAAATCCCTGATGTGCCAACACTCTGTGTCTGCTTATCACAACTAACTCTCTAACCCTGTCCACAAAGCTCTGAGCCAAGAGCACTGTGTCAGTGACAGCACAACCCAGTCCAGATTTCATATAACTCCACTCACAGTAATTGGTTCACCTTCCTGTTGAAACACAGGAAAAAATAATTCAATTCTGGGCATGATTATTATTCTGTGAGTGACTTTAGGTGTGGGTTTTTGGTTTTTTTTTTTTGAATAGTGGCTTGCTTACAGACTGGATGATGAGCTGAAAGATTTTTATTCTCTTAGGTCTTGGCCCAGGGTCCATTAGAGTCAATGACCAGCAACTTAGACAGGAACACTGAGAAAAGCAGAAAAGTAATGAGATGTTTCAGACGAGAGATCAAACAGCTCTTC
Organism: Pogoniulus pusillus; assembly: GCF_015220805.1. Taxonomy (NCBI): domain Eukaryota; kingdom Metazoa; phylum Chordata; class Aves; order Piciformes; family Lybiidae; genus Pogoniulus; species Pogoniulus pusillus. Next base: position 17,928,578 of record NC_087264.1, on the reverse strand, counting down.
ACTCAGAAAGGGTACTTGGTGTAACCATTCAAGGGAGTAGTAGTGTATGTGTTTATCACCACATGTTCAGCAGTACAAATCCTGAAGTCTGAGCATTGCTGTGTTCCCACCTTAAGTGAGCAGGCATGACAGGATGTCTGCCATGGCCGCTAGTGCAGCCATGGCACATGGAGTTGGAGCCGTGCCAGGCATGGAGCAGAAGGAAAGCAGGAGGCAGCCTTGCTCTGGAAGCTTCTGATCTGTTCTGGAGAGACACAAATAAAGCTGTGCCCTTTCACTCAGTTTTCATGGCAAAGTCACAGCTAAGCCTCTGGAGATTTTGTCATTTTGCTTTGCATATAATTAAATATTCACTAATTAAGTGTAATTTAAATACTGAAAACTACATTTTGAAGAGTATCTGAATCTTCCACAGTAGTTGCCTTATTTCTGCTGGATTTTGTATTGTTTTGTTTGTTTGCTTGCTTGCTTTTGTTTTGTTTGTTTTAAATTTATTTGCTAGAGTTTGGAAGGCTAAGGCAGAATACAGTTCAGTTACACAATAGCTTGCTAACATTCACCTCAATGATCTGATTTGCTTCCATCTTAATAATCTGGGCAGGAAAAATATGATAGATTTCCAACAGTGAGGAAAACAAATTGCATAAAACACAGCTCATCTCTTCCTTTGCACAGTCAGTGTCAACAGCGTAACTAATTATGTGAGAGATTCCATCAGTCACAGGGCTAAATACGACTCAGCACTTCAAAAAATGATTGTGAAATGGACAGCAGATCAGTTTTCTCCACATAAACATTTATTTAGCTGTACTGTTGTGCTAGTTCAAAGAGATTTGATATAATTTATGTGTGTCTAGAGAGAATTGCATAAACTATATTTTATTGAAAGCTATGGAGTGAATATCTTTCATGATGACCATTGCAACCTCTCTGATGCCCTGATGTGCTGCCAGCCTGTTGTGAATTGGCCTGGCTGTACCTCTCCATGGGTAGGATCTGCTTCTCAGGTTTGCTAGGAGCAAGGTCTCATCAATGTCCCAAACCTCAGGATATCAGTCCTCTCACACTCTCTCATAGGTTCTTTCAGTTGTGAGCTATGTGGACATCTCATGTAGATATCCAACCCTCCATCCAACCCTCCAGGAGCAAGGCACTCTCAACAGTGAATGGTTAGATCAGTGTTTCAGGTCAGTAGGGTATGGCCTGCCCTTTCTTTCTTCAAGGTGCTCCTAATGTGCAGTGGCAGCTGTTTACCTGCACAGAGCAGACCACCAAGTCTCCTATACCTGTAATGCTTCTGTGTCCATGTGAATCCATGTGAATTAGAAAAAACGTTGCTCCAAACAGAAAGACTCTTGAGAAACTGAAAGTCAGTAAAAACCTCAGTTGGCCCTAAGGGCAACCCTTTGGGCAGGTGCTGGGCATCCCTCCTGAGAAGGCTAGCTGTGGAGTGGCTACTACTGGCTAGTCTGGGCACCAATAGCCAGGTATGCAGCATGCAAAACAAGCCAGAACTGGTGGTTTGCTGGAGATGTATCCCACTTTGCCAGGCCACAGTGATAGAATTCTTCTAGTGGCCACTGATGGTAGGAACAATTCTTTTAATCATCAAGGTAATTTCCAGACCTAAGGAGAGGTTTTAGACATTGCCCAGGAGCCTCCCTTTGCTCACAGGTGAAAGTGCAATGTTTTTAAGCATGGTCTAAAGGAATAGTAATCAAATGAAGAGCAATCAAAGCTCAAGTCTAATGTTCTGTTTCTGCTCTGTTACGAATGGAACATTTTGTGTGGCATATTTAAATGCACTACATGTTTCTTTGTTCAGTTTAACAGTGTTTGAACTCAATATGATCTTCATTACATAGGATCTTCTTGAGCTTTTGTTGCCTAATACACTTATATTTTCCTTTCTTACCCTCACTGCAGACAACACCACACAGTTCAGTAAAGCTAAGGCTGTGTAAAGATGCAGGAAATTCTTTTATAATGTGAGCACATAGCCAAGAGCTGTTCCTTCCCATAATTGAGAGAGGTAATTACGGTATTTCAGGATATATGGTGACAGATTGACAAAGGTATGCTTTTATATTTATCCACAAGGATAATTTAATACCCACTTCTAAGCAGAATGGCTCTGTGTATTCATTTGCATAATTGGAAGGGGCTTGCCATATCTAGCTGCATTTTTGCTTCTACTAATGCTAAGCTTCTTTTTCCTGTAGTCTGATTAAACTTTCAAATGTCTTGGATCACAACTCTCCAATGCTTGCAGCCCACTGCTACTGATAGGGACTGCTTTGTTTGATGAAGCTAGTGTTGCTGACCCTTAACAACACCGTTTCAGTTGCCTGACCTTGCTGATGACTAACTCCAGTGGTTATCTCCAAAGAGTGGTATTGTCTCTTGTATTAAAAAGGCCTTTAGGCACCCAAAAATTTGCACAAGGAAATGTTATTGTCTTGTCACAGTCTAAAAGGTGGCCTCTTATCACTATAAGAAAGGAATAAATACAAACACATGCTCAACAGTAGTCCAATTAATTATACCATTTTAAATCTCATGTTAGCCCAAAGCACATCTCTAGATTTACTGTTGGATGACTTTCTTTCATGTTTACTGCCTCCTTGCTCCATTGTTTCCATGGTAACACTTCTGAAACATGCTTCTTTCTGAGGAGGTGAAATGTAAAGTGGCTGGAATATCTGAGTGTTTAAATATTTAGATGAAAACAACAAAAAGATGGTGGGGTGAGTCAGACATGACAGGTAGGTGACACAGTAGTTGCTATCAAATTGGACTATGCAATAGTGCTGCCTTTGCAGTTCTCCTACTACAAGCTGAAATGAGCAGCCATCTCTGAGGAGCTATGCTGAACCTGGGTTAAGAGGCAGCTAAGCACACATGACCAAGGCTGGCTGAAATCCATCTGGTGGTCAGTACCAAGTGGTTCTCCCCAACACTCCGTACTGGGACCAGTTATCAGCGATTGGGACAAGGGGATTAAGTGCACCCTCACTAAGTTTGCAGATGACACTAAGCTGGAAGGGAGTGCTGATCTTCTTGAAGGTAGAAAAGACCTACAGGGGGACACAGATAGGCTGGATCAGGTGGGCTGAGACTAATTGTATGAGATCTGACAAGGTCATGTGCTGGGTCCTGCACTTGAGTCACAACAGCCCCATGAAACACTACAGGCTTGAAGAAGAGTGGCTGGAAAGCTGTGCAGGAGAGAAAGATCTGTGGGTGACACCTGGCTGAATGAGGCAGCAGGATGCTCAGGTTTCCAAGATGGCCAACACCATCCTGGCCTGTATCAGCAATCGTGTGACATGCAGGAGCTATACTCAGCACTGGTGAGGTTACATCTTGAATAGTGTCTTCAGTTTTGGGACCTTTACTACAAGAAAGACACTGAGGGGCTGGAGTGTGTCTGGAGGAGGGCAATGAAGCTGTCTGGAGAACAAGTCTTATGAGGAGTGGCTCAGGGAACTGGGGTTGTTTCAGCGTGGAGAAAAGGAGGCTGAGGGGAGACCTTATTAGGAGACTGTAGCAAGGTGGATGTTCATCTCTTGTGTCTAGTATCAAGTGATAGGATCACAGGGAATTGTCTCAAGTTGCACCAGGGCAGGTTATTAGAAGAAATTTCCTCACTTAAAAGAGTTATCAAACACTGAAATAGGCTCTCCAGGGACATGGCTGAACCACCATCACTGGGGATGTTTGAAAGACCCATAGATGTGGTACTAAGTGACAGAGTTTAGAACCAGACTTGGTGGAGTTAGATAATGGTTGATAGGTGTTTTCCAACCAAAAATGATTCTATGAACATATGATTCTAAATAGCCCACTGCAAGGAGTTAGGAATAGCAAAGGCACTAATTTGCAGGAGTGCTGTATTTATTATTTGAACATTAAGTGATAAATACTTATTGTTAAAATCAGCAGTAGCTAGGCATTGTCTTAGCATTTTACTCTGAAGTCTGTCAGCAAGTTAATGTGGAAATACTGTAAAATGTGTTAAAATATGCCAGCTTTTGCTTTGACCATGACTTGTCATTAATGGTGATGTTGCCTGGGTTTAGAGGAGACTCTGCTGTGGATGTGGCAGGGTTCATAAACTTAAAGGGAGCTTTCAAGGAGAATGTTCTTGCAATACTGCAGCTAAAGTGATGCCTCTCTCTCCTGCTACACTGACTCTTTTCAAACTTGCAGTACAAGACTTGGTCTTCAAAGTGGATGTAGTGGTGTTCACTTCCCTATCTGAGCTCATTTCACTCACCTTTCCAATTCACTTTGATTAAGGTCCTCTTTATCTGCACCCACAGATGGCTGTGCCTAGCCTACTTGCTTAAAACAATCTCTCTATTCTTGTGTACCAAAGCTCTCCCTTCCTTTCCTCAAATTCTCCTCAAACAAACACCTTTCCCCTTGGTGCTTTGAACCTGGACTCTGAACCAGCATTCTCTGGTTTTGCCTCTCCTTTCTGATCATAATGAGAAGCAAATTAACTCTCCTTTCTTATCCCTTCCACAGGAGACAACATGAAACAGCAATGAAATAAATGACCTGAATTCCTCATACAAAACACTCCACTGAGCACTGTTCCCACTCACTTGATTTCTGTGATTGCCATTCCCTCCAGACTATCATTTAACATGATTTTATACATTGAATTTATCTTCCCAGGGCAAGGTTGTTTTCTTCCTACTGTCTATAAAGGCTGTAGCCAGCCTGCTCTAGGGTAGGGTGTCCCTGCCCATGGCAGGGGGGTTAGAACTAGATGATCCTTGTGGTTCCTTCCAACCCTGACTGATTCTATGATTCTAAATCTTCCCCCTCTCCAATTGACAGTTACAATTCCTCTTAGCTTTAACATGAAAGATTTTCAATGGAATATATTTTCTTTTTTGAAAATCTGTGGTCAGATGAGGGGGAAAATTCCCAGAAGTCTCCAAGCTCTGCTCACTAACAGTGTTAAAAAAAGATGCTAGCCAAAGTGGGAGGTGTAAATTTTCTTGATGTTATTCACCATCATTTAAAAAGTTTTGATTGGCAGTCAAACAGCAGTTTCAGTATCAAGACAGATATGAAGTTTTGAGCAAGCCCACTCAACCTTAAGGAGAGTCCATACTGCCTTAGAAAAGGGGAATGAATGGGGTGACCTTTCCAGGTTCCTTCTAGTCTCTGCATAAAGACAGTTCTCACCTTTTCAGTATTGCTGTTTCAAGGACATCGACTGCCAGGACATTCTTTCCTATGCTTGCTTATGTTTGTGTTTGGAGTCTGCAGTTTGTTTTCTTCCACAGTCACTAAGGATGAATCTTTATTCTTCTTTTCTTAATGATTTCGACGGACTAATCTAATGAGGGAAAGGAGCTGCCCTGTTGAATCTCTCTCAGCTACCCCAACAGGACTTTCACTGAATCTCTTCAGCCTCTGGGCTTTCAAGTGCTGACATCATCTGAGGCTTTTTTGTGTGTGTGAATTCTCCACAGCTTCCTCCAGTGTATGCATAAGATCACAGCAGCCCGTGGTTTGGGCTAAAAACATATAGATGTTGAATTTTTTTTCTCACTGTAATGAATCAATTTCACTTAGTTAATGATCCTTCTCCTTCTGAGTGACTAGCAAAGGATTTTGGAAACAGAGCCTAGCAGGTATGAAAGCTGAAGCTGTACAAAAGTATGATTGATTGAAGTGCATGAAGACATCTCCTCCATAGCTGTTTTGAACTTCACTTATTTTATAGACATACAAAAACTTTCCACAAAGAGAACAAATGGAGAATATTTTACAGAACCAAATTTAGTTCCTTTATCTGGGAAAGGAATGAGATTATGGAGAACTGACAGAGACATTGCATATTAAGGTATAGTTAACCTGCAGAGCTCAGACCAGCTGGAATCCCTCTTGTTTAGCATGATGGTAGCTTAGCTCATTCCTCATGGTTATAGGTAGGCAGTCAAATTTCTCCAAGCCTCTGGGAACAGGGCTTAGAGTCAGTATTTACCTCAAATCCATGCGTAGATTTATGGGGAAATTTGAAGAAGAGAAAGGAATTCTGTTTACAGAGAGTGAAAGAAGTGAAAAACTTACACTGGGCCCAGATCAAGAGATGGTGAGCAAAGTCATGTGAAGCAAACAGAGGAAAGAATACGAGTAGCTGAGAAGTAGGCAAAAGCAAAATTGATTGAGTGTGGAGAAGAACAGAAAATCACTGACAAAATGTAAAAAAAACAACCAACAAACATAAAATCAGTTGAAGCTGTGAAGCTGGGATACAGTGGGAATATTAAGCCTGAGAAACTGAGACAGAAATGGTGTGTGTGTAGAGGAGGACATGCTGCAGAACAAAGTCCCTATGGTTTAACCCTCATTTCAGTACAGCTTTATGCATGTGCCTGAGTTTTTCAAGCCTGACAAGCATTTAAGCAGATGCCTGTATCCTTGGGAAATGTAGTGGGCTTTAAACATAGATCCTGTGATGAATTTGGAGGCCTTAGATAATACAGTGTAAGCAGCTAAATATTGAAGGCTTTCTAACAAACTCCCTTTTACAGGTATGTATTGATGGAGACCTTATGGGCAGATGGGCACACTGAATCCTACTGATACGGACAATATCTCTCATTCTATGCTTCAAGAAGACCTTTTGATGGGCTTAGAGAAACATATAGCACCAATGCACCTAAATTAAAATGTGTTAACAGCACATGTGGGACATCAGGAGTCAACTGATCTTATTTTCTTATAGCTTAAAGTAGATCACATTAAGAGCCTAGATTTGGTTGCTACCTTTTGTTCTTATTGTATAGCAAGAAGATTATATGTAGCAGCCTGACCTCCTTCCTGAGTTTATGAGGGGCTGTTTATGGCATGTAGGATATGAGGAACTCTTGCTTGTACCATTCCTGCATACTGTGGGAGAAACCCTCAAGTAGGGTCTGGGTAAGTGTGTGGCTGCTAATCAAGTGCTGAAAGTGGAATGTAACCATAGATGTTCCTCAGAAATAGAGGAACTTGAGATTACTGAAGAGAAATCAGCAGCAAGAAGAGAGAGCACGATACAAAACACAAGGGAGGAGTTGGGCAAGTTAAAAGAAGATATTGTTCCATATTACAGTGTGAGACTGACTGGTTCAGGGTTATTTACAGCCTTTGAAGCAAAACAAAGGTCTGAGTTAAGCTAAAAAAAAATGTATTAAGGAAAACATCTGCCTTTGAACTGTGCAAAAGTACAATGTGGTAACATAGCTGGAAACTGTCCACTTGAACTGAAAAATGGATGGGAGGTTAAAATCTGAGAATGAGTAAAAAGATGCTGAGGATCTTAACACAAGTCCTTTGATGTGCCCTACAGCTGGAGTTTCTCTGTAAATCCAGTGGTCCCATTTCAGGGTTTACCCACTGAAGAGACTGGTGGAATCATCAGTGCTGATGCCAACAGTGGATGTGTTTTCTAAATTTCAGGTAGGGTTCAGAAAGCACCTTTGATCAATGCTGAAAGAGCCACCTGGGCATGCCCCTAAAGACATATGGTAGCCTACACTGGATTTCAACATTCTGATATTGACATACTAATATTTGCCTTCTGCCAGCGAGGGATGACATGGACTCCACACAATTCCATGTGAATCCACTGGAGACCTTTATGGTTTGTTATGACCCTGTTTATATAGTCTAGAGCATACAGCACACGCCTACACATTAGCATAATCTAGGCACGTACAGCCTGGTCTTTTACATACATCACACCTTGTTCTTCCCCTTAACCAGATGTACCTTTCTTCCCCTGTGGGAGGCATCCTGGAGCTGTGGGAACATAGGTCAAAATGCTCATACACTGCTTGTTATTATTCCCTCTCACATTGCATTCCCACAGCCTTCTACAAATTTATATTGTCAAGTCATACTACCACGTGCTTCTTTTCCAGGGACTGGGTTCTATAAAGGCACAAGACTGTCCTCTTCTTGACAGGCAGGTGATTATGGACAGCACCAAGCTAAGGTTCTCTCCATGGCTTCCTCATATGAACCACCCTGAGCAAATGGCAAATGTAGGATTCCATTCTCTTGCTTCATCAATGCCTTTTCCCTCAGCTGAGTGTTTATGGCTTATAAGAGATTTTGTGATCTCTTTTGGAGGGAATATTGTTGGCTTTTCTTTGATACTAACTCTTGACCTTGCAGACACAGGAGTTGATACGAAGGTGATGGTTATATTAGTTGGGAAAGCTGGACCTGAATAGGCTTCTAGGGCTAGTTAAGTGTTTGTCACAAACAATTACCCCCTAACCCTCTGAGTTTCTCAGCTGATGACACTCTCAGCTCTTCTGTGTGGATACAGTCTTCATGGCCAACTAACAGCCTCAGTTTCCAGATACCCTGCTTTGCTGCTGCTTTTCCTCCTCATTTTAGGGGATGCCATAGAGAATGAATCCATACATACTTCTCTGACTCTCAACAGCATCAATATTTTCTTCTGAGATAAGCTTCTCTCATGGATCTCATGCCATCCAGAGGGACCTTGAAAGGCTGGAGAGATGGGCCCATGCTAATCTCATGAGGGTCAACTAGACCAAGTGCAGGGTCGGGGCGTCTGGGTTGGGGCAATCCTAAGCACTGATATAGGTTGGCCAGTGACTAGCTGGAGAGCAGCCATGAAGAAAAGGACTTGGGAATGCCGGTGGATGAGAAGCTCAACATGAGCCCCCAGTGCACACTTGCAGCCCAGAAAGCCAACCATATCCTAGGCTGCATCATGAGAAGTGTGGCCAGCAGGTCGAGGGAGGCAATTCTCCCCTCTACACCACTCTTGTGAGACCCCACCTGGAGTACTGTGTCCAGTTCTGGAACACCTATTACAAGAAGGATATGGATGTGCTGGAATGTGTCCAGAGGAGGGCCATGAGGATGATCAGAAGGCTGGAGCACCCCTCCTATGAAGGTAGGCTGACAGAATTGGGGTTATTCAGTCTGGAGAGGAGAAGGCTCTGAGGAGACCTTATTGTGGCCTTCTAGTATCTGAAGGGGACCTACAAGAAAGCTTGAGAGGGGCTTTTTAGGATGTCAAGTAGTGATAGGACTGATGGGAATGGATCTAAGCTAGGGGAGGGTAGACTTAGATTAGATGTCAGGAAGAAGTTCTTCACCATGAGGGTGAGACACTGGAACAGGTTGCCCAGGGAGGTGGTAGAAGCCTCATCCCTGGAAGTTTTTAAGGCCAGGCTGGATATCGCTCTAGGTAACCTGATCAAGTGGAAAGTGTTGGAACTAGATGATCCTTGAGGTCACTTCCAACCCTGACAATTCTGTGATTCTGTGATCTCCTGTGAGCTGCTTCCCTATTTCAAACTGTTACTCAGTTCAAGTTACTAATTTTGCTTGAGATGAAAACCATGCAAAATTGGCAGTGCTGGATGAAGCTAACATTAGTCTGTGCTACTAGTGAGGCATTGTAGTGTGGGATATACACAAAAGTTAAATGTTCACAAAAATAGGCACAGTAATAAGAAAGACTGTTTCTTGCACCTGGCTTAGTTTAAGAGAAGTGCTACTTCATATTTTCATCTTAGGCAGTCCTAAGCATTTGCTTTTTTGCCTCTAACATTCTATCACCACTCTCTCATACACAGATACATGGGTATCTCAAATCAGAGCAAAGGGGTGGGACATCATCATGATCTCTGTGTGATTGACTTGAACTCCCCAAACAGATCCTCCAGGTGTGGGTCCTTCCTGCTGTTCAAGGGAGAGGGAACTGCAGCTGAATTCTACAGCACACAACTTCCCTTTAAGACATCCTACGCAAAGTTACCCGATGCATTTTTGCAGGAAACACCAAAACTGAAGTAGTTTGTAATTCTGTTCTGAAAGTTTAGTATTCAAGAACGATTCAGGCTGCCCTGTGATCACCAGACTGATTAAAAATGCTAATCAGAAGCTTGTATGATTAGGAGCTTAGTCCTGTCTGAACTTTGAGCTGCCTCATTTGCATACACAAAGGAGAGACACACACACAATCACGCTGAGAACTGCCTTCATAGGTAGCAGATTTCTTTTCTGTAAAGGATGCACAGAAGATCACACTTTTTGGGTTTTGTTTCTTGCTTTCAGTTCCTCATGGGGACAGTCCCTGAGTTTCAACAGTCACTAACTGTTACCCCTGAAACAAACAACTTATTAACAGCCAGAAAAAGTAAAAACCCCTGTGTCAAAAAGGGCAATATACGACTTGCATTCCTGTAACTGACCATGTGCTTTGGTGTGATCCATGTGATGTTCATAAGACCTGACAGAATTAATGAAAATCCCTCACATGTGAAGCCTAGAACCTCTAACAATGCTTCAATTCCATGGCCTGTGTGTAAACAACCTATGGACACACAAAAAAAGGGGTATCTGTGAATCACAGCCTCATCTCCATACCCAAACATCTCAATTCCAGACAAACTTCTTATTGCATGTCTTAATATCAGTAACTCTTCATATCAGGACTACCATGGCTTTGAAAATTTCTTCTGAGTAAAGAGCAAGTAAAAGAATAAATCTGATAAATATGAAAATCAAAAGCAACCTTTGTCATCTATGGGGGCAGACCCAACCATCAGGACAGACTCTCCGAAGCCATGGTCCTTGTCTACTTTATCACTGAAGACTGTAAACTTAGGGGAAGTGGATACTGAAACAACAAAAAATCTTGACAATCTCTTCCAGTATCACCATTCTTCCATTGCCAGACAAAACCTTCATACAGCAGACTACGATCTTGTCATCACTGCAACTATTATTAAGCACAGAACAAGAGGATGGCAGACTGATAATCACATTGCCACTCTGACTGGAAAGAGAGGCTTTAGTTCCAGAAAAGAAGTGATAAAAGCCACGTGAAGGTCTGTCTGTTACAGGCATTATGACAGCTGACAGGTTATGCAGTGGCATCTGCCTATGCAGTGGCATCTCAACTGACATGGCCAACCAACCTCCCTGGAGCTTAAAGGTCTTTAGTGAAAAAAACAGAGTCTGTTATAATTAATGGTGCTAATTTAAAGAGCTCCATTGCCTTTATGCAGATTCCTATGCCTCTGTGTCTAATTAGCCTGTAAGTTCTTTCAGCCAGGGATGGCTTTCATCATTCTGGGTTCAACTGTGAGAGTTCCTACATGGCCATGGAAGTAAATAGAGGGGCATAAACTGACATATAATCTTCTCTACTACCTTTTTCTTGTAGTATGCAAGAGCTTTCCGAGTTACTTTTCCTCTCTCAGTAGCTACAGAGGTAATTAAAGAGAGAAGACTGGGACATGCCTTAGTGCCTTTCTTCTAACATGCAGCTATTTTCTTCTTTACTGTAAATCACAAATGGAAAGGTTCAGCAGAGCCTCAGCACGCTTGGAGCTTGTACAGTTAAGGCACACAAATTTCTGTAGCTATGTGCGTGCAAGCAAGCAACAAGGTTAACACAACTACTTCTCTGGTCCTCCATCTTGAGGAATCCCTCTGCACTGGAGGAAACTGGTCAGCCTTCAGCATGAATCTAGAACAATTTCACATACAGCATGTACATGGTCTAGTTGATTGGTTAGGGCTGGGTGCTAGGTTGGACTGGATGATCTTGGAGGTCTCTTCCAACCTGGTTGATTCTATGATTCTACCCGAACACCATGCTAAGACACCTCACCAGAGCAGATAAAATCAATAAATATAATAAAAGCCCATTTGCACAAAGATGGGAAAACGCACAGGATTAGTGCTATTTCAGGTGTAAAGATTTGCTCTTGTAGCTTAGGATATCTGTATTATAACGGTGGCACCAATAACAATGCCAGATACAAAGCGTTACACTTTCTTCAGTACAAGGTTAGATCCGGCAGAAATCACCTTAAAGGCCTTTGGCAAACCAAATGCTGCATCAGAAAGCTCAGATGAGATGAGTTAATCTCGTTGTACCTCCACACGCTCCCTGACACGCACAGCATCCTGGATCCCTGGAAGGAACACAGAACCAGTGCCTGTGTGGTTACAGGAACTTTACGGAACTGTTGTCTTTGGCTAACAGCAATCATTTAATTAATGCAACAAATTGTGGTTAAAATAAATTTTGCTTCAGGGCAGCCTGGAACTAACCCCTTGTAGGAAACGGCTCGTTCCCCTTGCTGTCCTAAACACAACGCCACATGCACTTCAGCGTCAGCTAACTACAGCGGGGATGGGAGAAGTGCCGCGTTCCCTCAGGGAAGTCCATTTTGAAACGCATCTCCTGGAGACAGGTGGAAGAACCCAGGTGCCATTAATGCCTGGCTGACTCCATTCAGCCTCCGGCCCCTGCCCGCCCTCGCCCCTAGGCAGTGCGAGCCGAGCGCCAGCCCTCCCACCTCCCCAGTGGTCCCGGCACCGTTAGTCCGAGCCACTACTTCGGCATGGGTGTCACAGCACCTGCCACTGGCTGTTCACCTCCCTGGCCGGATAGTCCCCCCACCAGCGACGCCTAGAACGGGTAATTCCTGCGGCGTTCAGGGGAAAGGATTAATTTGGCCGGTTAATTCCGCCCCCTCTCCTCCCCCAGGAAGGGAGGTACGTGAGCGTTGCCATGGGTGCTGAAGGAGCACCCAGAAAGTTGCAGGAGAGGGGCGGGGAGAAGGGGGCCGGGCGAGCAGCCGACGGCCGAGGCTGCTTGCTCGCTCAGCGCTGCTTGTAGAGCCTAGGGACCAGCTGCTCTCGTGGCGACGGCTGTTACGGCGCCTGCCCTCAACGGCTAGCGGCGGCAGGGAGGAAAGGGGTAAACTTGAAACTTGGCCGGGGCAGGCAGGGCGCTCCATGGATGTCCTCGTCACTCGGTGCTGAACCGCAGCCCGCAGCGTTTTGTGGGGAGGCTGCTGCAAGAGGACCGCGGGGTGCCGCCGCGCCGTCTCCTCCGCCGTCGGCCATGGTGCGTGTGGGGCGCGGGGCTCAGCCCGGTCTCGGAGAGTGACGCCGCGCCCTCCCCCCGCTCCGTTCTGCCGCCTCTCTCTTCTCCGCGCCCCCGCCTGCCTCCACCTGCCTATCTGCTTCGGCGCTAACGGCCTGAAGCTTTGGGCATCGGCTTCTCTCCGCGCTGCAGCCCACCCGACATGGAGCCGTCTGCGGGAAGCTGCCGGGAGTGATTCTCGCTTTTCGCCCGACCTGCTGGCCGCCCCCTCGGCGCCTGTGCTTGCTCCGATGGAGCTGGACGAGACGCGACTCGCCCCGCCGAAGACCATGCTGCTTATGCTGAGGAAAGTTCGCAAGAGGCGGGAGATGCTGCTGCAGCAGCTGGGCTTCATCTGCGCCATCCTGTTCTTCGCTTGGTGCATGTCCAGCCTGCTCTCCAGACTGGGTGAGTGGCTCTGGCGGCGGGACTGGCGGACCCTGGCAGCACAGCTGGAGCGGCCCGGGGGCTGTCGCTCAGTGGGGTGACCGGCACTTGTCGGGGTCGAGCGTCCGCGGCTGTGCCCGCTTGGAGCTGGCGGAAATACCCCAGCGGGTGGGCAGTGCGGGGGTCCTCAGGAGGACCCCCCGCGCCGGGCAGGTGCGCGGCTGCAGTCCCGGGGAGAAGAGGCAGCAGCATCGCTGGCTCCTGGTGGCTGAGGGCTTCCCGGTACCGATCCCGCCCTGGCGGCGGTTCCCCGTGCCTCTCGGAGGGGGCTTCACGTCGAGTATCGAAGGGGAATCACGGGGCACCTGCGTGCCTGGGAATGGCCCTGAAGTAGTTTACTCCCTGCTACTGCACCAGAGCTGAGTCCTCTCCAGTCACTTGTGGTCCCTTCTTCAACTTTGGGCCACCTTTTCGTTTTTATCCTTGGGTTGTAAATTTATCTCCATCAACTACCATGCTCCTTTTCTCCACCTTTTTCCTCCAATCTCTTTCACCTCTTCCCTCCATTCTTCCCTAAATTACATTGCGGATTTGACAGAAAAATTACTCGTGTAGGCAAGGAGCAGCGTTAACTTCATGTCTGTAGACTCTGTTGCATCCTTTGTGCAAGTGCAGTGTTGGTAAACTGACGAATTCATAATTAACTACGTTATTTCCAGTCTTTTAATTCATTTTCTCTGCCACTCCCTGTTTGCTGGCACAGTTTGGGGTGTAAGTGTGCAGCTTTAGGCCCTCTCCCTGAAATACGCTTTTCATCCCCCAGATAGGAACTGTAAGGTTGCTGGGACAGCATAAATTCCTAGGAAGGACTGGCAACAGTCCTTCAGGTTTTAAGAACAAACCCAAACTGAGCCCATGTTGTGCACATGTTTCATGTAAGAAAGTCAGTGTTCAGCAGAATTGGGCTGTGTTACCTGCTTTAAAGCTGAAGTTAAAATGTGTGGTTTAAGGAAGAATGTGGTGAGACTTGGTGTATTTTCTAATGGTCTTCTGCCCAAATTATTGCCTAGGTTGTTTGAAATGTATCTAGGAAGGCAACAAACCACCCATATAAGACTTCAGTGTACTAGTCCGAAGTACCATACTGTTACTCTTAGTAATTTCAACTGCTTTTTTTAAGTGTGATTTATGCTGTTGCTTTATTTAGAACTACTTGTCATGTCAACACTTTTCCTTTTTTTCCATGCACCAGCTATTTATTTTCATGAACTTGCTTTGTAAAAGCAAGTAATTGGGGTATTATGAAGTTTACATACTTCAGGGTGGTGGTTTTTTTTGTTTGGTTGGTTGTTTTTGTTGTTGCAGACAATAGTTTTTCAGAACTGTTTCATGTTTATGTTAAAGATGTCATGACTAAGGGAAGTTATTAAGTTCTGGGTTATCAACCCTTATAACCTAATTTCTGATGGTATGCTGCATCAGGTAGTTTTCTTCAGCTGGATAATTCATATTGCATCCATGAATGCTGTGCATCTGTTCTCTGTGTTTCTTGTGGCTGTAGCATGAGCGTATTGCAGCAAATACTCTAGCCATACTAACTTCCAAGATTAAAGAAGTATTAATAATGGCAATCTAAGATTTGCCCTAATGAAGCACAAGCAATACATGGTGATTGAATATAAACTCTTAAGATCAGCTGTGGAAGAATTGTTACTATAGTATGTTCATGTGAAGTGGATAAGGTTGAGATGTGATTTAATTAAGAGGTTCTTTTCTTTCTTTGATTATTATAATTGCATACCCTGCATTATCACAAGTGCTCATTCTTTGTTCAACAAGTTGCATAGGGAATGCTTCTGGAATGCAGATGACTAAATGGAAGGATGATGCTTGTGACAGTATAGTCAGGCTACTTTCATCTGTAGAACCATTAAGTGTTGAGTTTCTTAGGTGTAGGCTTCAGAATTTGCTTGGTGCCGAATATTACTCTGTCGTGGGTCACAGCCATGCATTCTGATAGCTGAAGCATGCTAACAGCTCTGATAACTGCACCTTCATTGCTAGTTTCACCTATAGTAGCTAGGGGCACTTTGTGTATGTACGTTGGCGTGTGCCGCAGTGACACCTTGATTTTGCTGTGTTACTTACTAATGGTCTGCACATGTTTCTCACTAGTGGGGACATAGAATCCAGTTAGGTTGATGCAGGAAAGAAATAGTGGCAATGGGCATAACCTCTTTCTGTTTAATGTAGGCCGGGAATCAACTATTGCAGACAAGCGTGCTTTGTCAGGAATATGGAGGAATAGAAGGTTGATGGCATCACCTAATGGGACACATGAAGGAAAGAACTGTACAGAGCCAGGTAAGATGAAGCAACTTTGTGATGTCTTTTAAGTCTTCATGCATTGCACAGTGCTGTCACGACCAAACTGCAGTGCTGTTTTAAGGTAAACATTTAAGTGTCCAACTTAAAAACCTCCGGGACTGTTCTGTGTAGAAATAAGGTTTGTTGTGCAATGCAAGCCATAACTTTAACAAAGTTAATGCTCGCATATAGGAATGATTTGGGCTCATAATGAAACTTGTGCTGACAGTTTGATTTTTCTGACTTTGTCTCTTTTGGTGGTTATTCCAATCTACCTGATGCTGTACATATTGCACTGGCAATGAGAGGTGTATTCTTGAAACTCTGAGTAGCTAAACCTGCTATATTTGAGATACCATCTGAGCACAGCTGTTTCTGTTCATTACCATTGTACATTTAATCATGTTTTGCTTATTTTATAATACACTGTGTATTCAGAGTAGGAATTTTTATTGTGTGGAGTGGGATAATGATGTAAATAATATGGAAACCCTGGAATCCATTTTACTTTATCATATCTATCGTGGACAGGTGGTGATAATTGAGGGCAGGGACAGATGATGCATTTTAATACCAGTGATGTCCATAATGCTTTCATTTCCCCATCTGTCTTTCCAGTGTGTATTTCCTTTCACTCTGCCTCTCTGTTTTTCATGGCATGTGGGAGACAAGATATTTTGCCAGTGGCACTAGCCAAATTAATTTGAGGTTCAGATTTTTTTTTTTTATATATGACTCTTTGAACATAGCAGAGTCTGTGCCTTCTTGCAAGCAGTGAGAGTATGAGATCTGGGATGCTCTCAGCCTCGGGCACTAGAAGAGTTTGAAGCAGTACTCCCCCTCTTCAGTTGCTTTGTTGTAATGCTGAAGGACCTGCTGTGTAGAATGAGGGTCACTACTGTACTTAATGCACTTCTGAGAGAGAAGTGGAACAACCTCGCACAATGTGGTGCAAAAGCTTTAACTTCTGTCGTCTTGTCCACTTCTGTTGCCACCAGCATAAGAAGGACATCAGCTGCTGGGAGCAGTTCCCGAGGAGGGCCAAGAAGGTGATCAGAGTGCTGGAGCACTTTCCCTGTGGGAATGGGTTAGGAGGCTTGAGGCTGTTCAGCCTGGAGAAAAGAAAGCTAAAAGGGAGACCTTATAGCAAGGCTGAAGAGGACCTACAAGCAGACAGTAACAGAACAGCTGGAATATCTGAAAGTGAATGAGGAAAGCGACTTTTTGCAAGGGCTTGTAGTGATAGAGAAGCGAGGGAATGGATTGAACATCAGGGAGGGTAGATTTTAGACTAGATCTTAGAAAGAAATTATTCACAGTGAAGATGATGAGAAACTAGAATGGGTTGCACAGGGAGGTTGTGGATGTAAGGTTGTGGGGAGGGCCCCAGAGTGTCAAGGCCAGGATGGATGAGCCCTTAAGCAGTCTGGTCTAGTGGTAGGTGTTCCTGCCCATGGCAGGGGGGTTGGAACTAGATGATCTTCAAGGTCCTTATCCACTCAAACCATTCTATGAGTCTATGAATCTTGATGTCCCAGAGCTTCACTGTGCTTCTGTTAACAACTTTGTGGGTTGATTTACTGCTACCTGCATCTGTAACCTTAAGGTGCTGTTTATTTGTCAAAGTTGTATGCAGTTGATAAAGACAAAAATGACCTTACATAAACATGTAATTATTCTTGATGAATAGTAAAAAAATACTTTTATTTTTCTCTGTATATGTGGATGCATCAATGTGACCATGTCTGAACACATGCTTCCATCCAAGCCAGCAAAGGCCACAAAACCATAGAAGCTGGGTCAAGGAAATACCTATCCAAGCTTCTGATGGGGATTTCCATTAAATATGAGTGATAATAGTTTTACAATGACATGGTAAAACTGCTGAGGGAAATATGTATACTTATATGTAGGAGCAGTGCTAACTTCTACAGATGTTTAGAATAAATACCTGGGCTCGCTCCATTCCTCCAAAATGTAAGATTAGTTTAAGAATAACTGGAATAAATAAATACAGCTGGCTTATTTTGATATGTTTCCTGAAATTCAGATCACTGTGATGAACTTCCCTCTGTAACCACAAGAGCTGAATGTGTGAGGCCCAAATATACCTTGGGATGCTGAGGTTTTAAGAGAAATATCATGAGGCTCGCTGTAATGATTTCTAGTCACAGCGCTGGAATTAGTTGTTTTCAAAGATGTTACTTCTTCTGGAACACACATTTACAGATCAAATCTGTCTCAGGATTGCAGTTGTAGCATTTTTAGTTGTTTCCTGTTATTCTGAGATTCTGTACAGTTCATCTCTGTAGTCTTCAGCTGAAGAGGGTCTTGAACAAAGCTGGTGAGGGGCCTGGAGCACAAATCCTATGAGGAGAGGTTGAGGGAGCTGGGCCTGTTTAGCCTGGAGAAGAGGAGGCTCAGGGGTGATCTTATTACTGTCTACAACTACCTGAAGGGGCATTGTAGCCAGGTGGGGGGTGGCCTCTTCTCCCAGGCAACCAGCAATAGAACCAGGGGGCACAGTCTCAAATTGTGCCAGGGTAGGTATAGGCTGGATGTTAGGAAGAAGTTCTTGCCAGAGAGAGTGATTGCCATTGGAATGGGCTGCCCAGGGAGGTGGTGGAGGCACCGTCCCTGGGGGTCTTCAAGAAAAGACTGGATGAGGCACTTAGTGCCATGGTCTGGTTGATTGGTTAGGGCTGGGTGCTAGGTTGGACTGGATGATCTTGGAGGTCTCTTCCAACCTGGTTGATTCTATGATTCTATGATGCTGCATGAGTGGCTATATGTAAGACAGCTGCAAATGAAGGAGATAGCTGAAAAAACCTGGAACTGATGCTTGTTCAACAGGAATGGTGGTTTGGTTGTTATTGTGAAGTAACAGCTTCTGTAGATTTGGGGGGCTTAAGGTTGGTTTGGTGGGGTTTTTTTGTTGGGTTTTGGGTGTTTGTGGGTTTTTTTTCTTTTGATAGACTGTTTTGGTTTGCTACCTTCCCCCAGAATGGGCTGCCCGGGGAGGTGGTGGAGTCGCCGTCCCTGGAGCTGTTCAAGGCAGGATTGGACGTGGCACTTGGTCTAGCCTTGAGCTCTGTGGTAAAGGGTTGGACTTGATGATCTTTGAGGTCTCTTCCAACCTTGGTGATACTGTGATACTGTGAAAGTTGGTGAGAGTGTGGCTTTTCAGTTGGAATATGCAGGCTTGCAGTCATATGCTTATCCCAATGTAATGAAAATCTCTGGAATGTGCTATCAAACACTTTAAATGCCTAGACTTTATTTTGGCCTGTTTTTTTTTGTTAATCTTAAGAGTAGATACTTTATATGTAGTATGAGGACAGTACTCTCTCTAGGCTCCTTTATGAGAAGAACTTATTATTATCTGTGTCATTTCTGTAACTGCCTTAAGCAGCAGGGACCCTGCAAATCCATGTGTGTGTATATCGTATATAGCAGTTTTCTTATGTGTGTTTAGGATAAAAGAATTTCATAATACCTTGGGAAATGTAAGTTCTTGCTGAGAGCCTGTTAATCCTTTGTGTCGTCGTGGTGCCATTGCTGTGTTCCCTCTTTATTAGCTTCCCACACAAGTCTGAAGCTTTACTCCCCTTTTCCCAAAGGCTTTCAACAAAGTGAATTTATTGCCACTTCACCCACTTCTTACTTGCAAGCACATAAACAAAAATAAACCATTTTTGTCAGAAATGGAAGCTATAGAAATCTACAAGACCTTGCATTTCATGACAGTGGTGAGAAGCACTTGCCATTGGTAATGTATCTTGGGAGAGAAACTCCTATGAGCTTCTAGAAGCAATGTAGGAAGTCTGTGAAAGCTGCTTTCTGCTAGAAGCTCACATAGCCTACACTCTGTGAGAGTGTCTTATTTACTTCTGAAAACATTACAGGTGCTCCTGAGGCCACTGTGTCAGAACAGAAAAAACTTTGCAGTCTTGGCAATGTCACTTTGAAAAAGAACCCTGAAGTTCTGACAAAGGAAGGAAAATGCATGTGTGTATATATATAAATAACAGATGAGAAAGGTTTTCTGCCATTTGGTGATTGGAGGGACTGGTATTGAGGAATATCTAAGGTGCTACACATTTTTTTTCTGACAGTGACTATTCTTCAGCCATAAAGAGTTCTGGATACTTCTTATCCCTTAACAGCAGCAAAGGAGCTGTAGGTCAGCTGCCAGGAGGAGATGGAGAATTTGTGAGCACCAAGCCAAGTTCAGTTGTGGTCTGGACTAAAACCAGATCATCACCTAAGTGAACCTGTCATATTTAGGTTGGACTGGATGATCTTGGAGGTCTCTTCCAACCTGGTTGATTCTATGATTCTATGTTCTGCAGCATCTTTCATTAAAGACCTTTATTGGTTTGAAAGTATCTCTTTGCTGGAAGTTCCTTGGACATGAAAAGATACGAGTCTTTGTATTGTCCTAGAGCTGGGCTAGAGGGCTTCTAGGTTGTACATGGAAGGCTTTGTGCTTCAGAAATTTCTAAAAGACTTGAGATTTTTGTATTGTGAATCTTAAACTTCCTTTGTATTGAGTAACTATCTGGATGGCTGCTGTGCATGTCTCTGAGGGAAACCAAACTATCTCCATGGCTTCGAAAACTTTTTCCAGGGTAAATATCCGTGGGAGGAGAGGTTGATTTAACCTTCAGTTAGTGCTGAGGTTCACTTATATCATTCAGATATTCCAGCTGTTCTGTTACTGTCTGCATATACCATTGCTAATGACAGTAATTGGATTGATTTAGATGGTGGTTAGTCCTTTACATTGCACACAAAAGAGGAAACTCCATTTGGAATTTGAGAAGACATTGGTCCATGTAGAACATCAGAAGGTTTGAAGTTCGGTTTCATTTAAATAAACCTGAAAATCTGCATTGGTGACAAGTAATAGGACAAGAGGAAACAGCCTTAAGTTGTGCCAGGAGAGGTTTATCTTGGAGATTGGGAAGGATTTTTTTCCCCCAGAAGGGCTGTCAAGCCCTGGAAAGAGTCTCCATCTCTAAAGGGTTTGAGAAGCTGTGTGTAGATGTGGTGCTGAGGGACATGGTTTGTTGGTGACCTGGGTTAGTGGTTGGGCTTGATGATCTTAAAGGTCTTTTCCAACCAGGATAAATCTATGAATCCTTAGCTCTACTTTAAGTACCAGAACAGGAGAGTAGTTGTCTCTAGTGTCTTAACAGATCTCATTAGTTTGCAACCATTTTTTTTTGCCTTATGCAAACTCTTCACTTCCATCTGCCATTGCCTTGCTGGGCAGATGGCACTGCAAGCTAGCAAGTCTGATTTATATCTTTTCTGCTCCAATGGCTTGCCTTGTTGTTTCACAATGTTCCCATGACTCCATGTCCTCCAGAACTCTGAGTAACGTTTCCAGCACAATTGCAAGCTGGGGTGACTGGGTGGTGTGATGTTGCTAACCGTGTGACTCCAGTAAGGTCTGCTAGCTGCGAAAGCAACTGATCTGGGCTCCTTTCTGTTGTGAGTGGTTTGAAGTAATGTCTATATACAGTACAGAGACTAGTTAAACTTAATTGCTGTGAATTAGAAATATTTCAGAATACATTTCCATTCATCTTTTGACACTAGCCTTGAAACTGGAAGAGTCAGTGCAATTTTCTGACCATTGGCATGTCAGCTGTAGACAGTTCATGAGCTACTTGCAGCGACTTTGTTCAAGTGTACTTCTCCCATTATTATCAATAGGTAAAGTTGAATTGTGGGCTGAGAGAAAGGCAGGGGTTAGCATTGCTTTCTGAGCCAGACATTTTTACTTTAGAATTAAAAGGCACCTTGTAGTGATGCTTTCTCTTCCTGCAGTGAGAGAGAAAGAGTCAGTCCTCTAAAGTGAAATAAAGTGTGTTCCCCAGCAGCATGTGTATAACTGAGTTCTGACTTGGCATCAAAAGTCATTAAGTCTGTGTATATTTTACACTGTTAGTTATAACTTTGGGGACTCGTGTAGGATATGATTCACTGCAGCAAAACTATGGAAGTCTTAAGACGGTTTTGTTAGCACACCCTCACTCAGATTGACACACGTGTTCTCTTACTGTGCAGTACCTAACACAGAATGCCATGGTCTCATCGATGCAAATAACACAACACAGCTCCAGTCTGTAGTACAAATATTCCTCACTAGTCTAGCTGTCTGCCTTACTGCATAGAACATGTGCAGCCATCAGTAGTGTGATAGATTTCACAGTTGCATACCTTTTGATTTAAGATGTTTCTTTAATGTCTAATAGCCCCAAAGATGAGGAAATTTACAAACCCTAAATATTACATTCTTGTACTGATTTAAAAGGAAATGGAGACAAGGAAAGTTAAAATAAAAACGTAGTCTTGGTTGGTTTTTACATATAGGTGCAGTGTCCAGCAGCTGTGTGAAGCATGGAGCTTATTTCTGTAGCCACTTGTCATATACTTGGGGGGTTTTATTTGGTTTGGGTTGTGTCTGAGCTCACTCTTGTCTCTGCACATGCTGAGTGGTAAATGTTACTGATTGTGATCTCTCTTGGATGGTTTCTTGTTTCCAGGGTAAGACAGATGTGTGACACTTTAAAACTACTTTTAGTGCACTAACGTGTAATGGCAAGTTTTTTGTCTGTGGCTTCCAAGGACTTGTAATCAGAATTCACAACTAGATTTAGGTTGAACTTCTGTCACTCCTGCCTGGCTTATTGATGTCGGTACTAAATGGGTTGGCAGGTAGATCTGACTGAAGTTAATTGGGAAAAGTGTTTTGGTTTATTTTTTTTTGTGAACCAGTTTGGGAAATGTGCTTTGTCTCTGTCTAGAATTTTTTAAATAGCCAACCTTCTCTCTGAGCTGTTCATTTTCTATCAGTGTATTGAAACTGACACCCAAAATAGCAGGAAGAAATGAGACAAACATCTCTCTGTGCTTAGGCTCAACTTGCCAGCGGCATCCCCTGGAGAGCAGAGAAGGGAAGACAAACTCTAGGGTAATTTATCCATTTCCCCAGGTCTGGGTGCCAGGTTTGCAGGAAGTAGTTTAACACACAATAAACAAGTGTCTGACTAAAATGCCATTTAGAGGTGCAGAAACCTAGGGCAGATGAAACAAAAAGAAATACTGTTTAATATATGATTCTACATTAAACTTAATAAAAATGTTACTTGCTGTAATCTTAATTTCTTATGACTGAGATTTATTTACAGTTGATTTTAGTTCAGTTGAAGCCTGCTGTTGATAAGAATTTTTGCAAGTTGGATCTGTGATGTGAAGCCAAGAAACAAAAATGAGAATTCCTAAAATGTAGCAACTCCAGAAACAAATTTAACATCTGTAGACACCAGCCATTGCCTTCTTTTGATTTTTGCCTATATTATAAACCATATTCCTGCAGCGTTTCTCAAATGTTAATGTAGTAGTAGTGCAACATCTTTTTCCTGTGGCTGCAGACAATCCAGGCAAATGGCAGCTGTGTAAATTAGTGACCTGAGGCCAGAGAGGAAGTAACTGGTAGAACAAAGATTCAAACTGAGATACCTCAGCCCTGATGTAGGCTCCTGCAAAGGTGACTCTTCAACAGAAGTTTGGGCTAATGTGACCTAAGGTTCTATCCAGACTGCATTTTCCTGTGATCCAATATGGAAACAAAATGAACTGCATTTTACTGAGGACATATTTGCAGTCCTGAACTGTGGATTTCAAAGTCAGTGAGACCTGGGCATGCAGAACTCCTTGGTATTGCTGACTGTCTCACCCTTCATGTGGGATACTGTATGAGTATTTAGATCAGAAAGACAGTTTTCTGTGGAAATGTGTTCCATTTTCTGCTTGGAAAATTGTGCTCTTGGTATAAAAGCCATTGTTTAATTTACCCATCTCTGTATCTATAATAATTTTGTTTTCACTCCTTGCTATTTCCCTTCTTGACTGTGACATGTTGCCATGTACTGCAGCTGCCTTTATATCATGCACAAACGTTACTACACATCACTTCACTGTTGTAGGAAGCAGGTTAAAAAGGTGTGGTACCTGACTGTGTGAGCATTAATCCATGTTCTTGGAGTTGGCTGAGGACAGTGTCTTGATGAGATCCTGAACTGTTTGATAGATGTTAACGTTCTGTGTCATTACTTCATCTCTGTGCTCTCAGTGTGTCATCAGTGCATAACTTGCATCACCAGTGTGGATTGGTCAGACAAAACTGACCAAGCACAGAACTGGATTGTAGGGAAGTAGATTGTGGCAAACATATGGAGGTAGGTAATGGTCACTGGAAATTGCAAGAAGGATAGGGTGACTTGGAGGTTTGCCACTGGGTGGTAGGTACTGTCCATCAAGTTAAGTTACAGAAGGGCCATGTTCTAGCCTTGTGTTTGGTGTATGAAACTGGAAATAATTGCACTATACATTTTAAAATTTATATTTTAGTTTTTTTTTGTTTTATCTTGTGCTTTTATCATGGATTAGATACAATGAAGAACATTTTCAGAGCTTGTACTAACAATACCACGTAGATATAAGGTAAGATCTTCAGTAAGCTGAAGATGAGCCATCAGTGTGCCCAGGTGGCTAAGAGAGCCAATGGCATCCTGGCCTGCATCAGGAACAGTGTGGCCAGTAGGACAAGGGAGGTTATTCTTCCCCTGTACTCAGCACTGGTCAGACCACACTTTGAGTACTGTGTCCAGTTCTGGGCCCCTCAATTCAAGAGAGATGTTGAGGTGCTGGAACATGTCCAGAGAAGGGCAACAAAGCTGGTGAGGGGCCTGGAGCACAAATCCTATGAGGAGAGGTTAAGGGAGCTGGGCCTGTTTAGCCTGGAGAAGAGGAGGCTCAGGGCTGATCTTATTACTGTCCACAACTACCTGAAGGGGCATTGTAGCTAGGTGGGGGGTGGCCTCTTCTCCCAGGTAACCAGCAATAGAACAAGGGGACACAGTCTCAAGTTGTGCCAGGGTAGGTGTAGGCTGGATGTTAGGAAGAAGTTCTTCCCAGAGAGAGTGATTGGCATTGGAATGGGCTGCCCAGGGAGATGGTGGAGGCACCGTCCCTGGGGGTCTTCAAGAAAAGCCTGGATGAGGCACTTAGTGCTATGGTCTGGTTGATTGGTTAGGGCTGGGTGCTAGGTTGGACTGGATGAGCTTGGAGGTCTCTTCCAACCTGGTTGATTCTATGATTCTAATTTAGAAGCCTCACCAAAACCTGAGCCTCAAGTCTGAATCTCCACGTTTGTTTTGACATTCAGAATGACTGATTTAGAAATGTAGTTGGGCACAGTGTGCTTTTTCATTATAGTAAATTAACTTAAGATATTGTTCTGCTAATCTTTTAGATAAGAATCCTCATAGTTGAATTTTTTTTCACAAGTTATGAAATTTTATTATATGCATCTTTAGGGTTTGAACTGAATGACCTTTAAAGGTCTCTTCCAACCCAAAACATTCTGTGATTCTTCAAACACCATAAATTAGTTTTTACAGAATAGATGTGGTTATGCACCTAGCAGGTTGAAAATATAGTATGAACCTCCTGACAGTTAAACCTGCATCACTTCTATTCTCCAGGATGGCAAGACCTTCAGGCAGTAGAGTGATGGTTTAATTTGTTCTTTAAAGTTGACAAAAACTAAAGATATTAGAGTAGAAAATGTAATAGCCTTAGAAACTGAGTCAAATATATTTCTGCTGGGGTTTTACTGGTAGGTTGAAGTAGAGCAGAGCATACACTTCAGGTGGAACACAATCTATGTGTGTGTGTTGATTCAAGTGTTTACTTTTTTACTGAAATTAGTGGTTTAATGTTAATGACAGGTGTGTTAATGGTCTTGAGAGTCACATTCTCTACTCACTGTGGGGAACAGAGGGCAAATGCACCACTCTATGGGCAAGAAGATAATTTGGATTCCATCTTTTCAATTTTTATACTTGCTTGTGGACTGTTTGTCAAAACCTGAGGAATTGTTTTTCCCCTGCAAGTGAGGTACTCAGTTCAGTGGATTGAGGGTTCAGTGGGCTGTGGTCTTTTGCACAGAGATGTTTAAACCTTTGATAGCAAGATATGAATATTAACAGATGGTGGGAAACATTGACACTTTGGGAGTGGTAAAGAAGTTCAAAGAGACTACATTGGGGAAAAAAGGTGTGTTTTTTTTCAGGTGTGAATCAGCTTATGCTTTGAATTTTGTGAGTTCCTAGCTCAAAACAGACGCCAGAAGAGACATTCATTCTTCAAGGCTACTGGCAGCATATCTCTGCTGGTCTGCAGTCTTACAATTGCCCTTATAGCCATGATGGTTTACAGCAACTAAGGTTTCTAACCAACATACTCATTGCTGAATGGTGAGATTCTATTTCTGATTTAGCTATTTGGTGAGAATCCTCTCTCTTCATGGAAACGTGCAAAGAGATTTAATTGATTGATTATTTCATACTGCTTCAGTTATGCTCACAGGATCTTTGACTACTGTTACCTAAAATTCTTTTTCTTACATTCTCGTGCTTTTCACAAGCCTTCTCTTTCCCTGTTGCTGCTAGTCCTTGTTTGTGTCCTTTCACTTGCACTGGAACTCTGAGATGAGTTTCCAGTGTCTGTTTGCCTTTTCTTATTTTTGTGTAGCCCCTTGTAGAGTAGTATGTGAAAGAAACTTAGCTGCAATATTATAGTTCTCTCCTTTTTTGAATCTTTTCCTGAGCTGTGAGTAGCATGGCACTCTCAGGAGACTGGCCAGCCAGAATTGACTAGACAGGGAAGAAGTCAAAGCTACAATATTAATCAATCTTGTTTCATTTCTGCACAGAGGCTTCGCTAGTTGAGGGTGGAGGGAGATGATGAGGGTCCCTATAGAGAAAAAGGGGAGGACAAGACTGAAGAAGGCAAAGTAGCTTTCCCAAAGTCTGCAGAGAGGGTCAGTAGCTAAGCTGCGTTATTATTTATTTAGTTATTTTTAGCCCCTTAATCATGAACTGTAGCCATACAATGTTCTTTGGGCCTGGAGCTGTTGCTGCTCCCACTCTTTCTGTGTGTTCCTTCCTGGTCAGCTCATATTGACTTGACTCTTTTATTGGGTGGAGTTTTTTTGGTGGTGCTTTTTTAAGATGAGAAATGTAACTTCTCAAAATGGAGAACTTTTTCCCCTCCTGCATCCTTTTAATGAAGCCTAACATGGGGCACCAAGACTAATTACTAGTATGAATGAGGCAAGGATTTACCCAGAACTGCTTCAGCATGCAGAATGTTTCTGCTTCTCAGTAAAGGTTGTCAAGGGAAGTATCCAGCTTGCCTCTAGAAAGTAAATTGATTGCCATCATCATGTCGTTGAATGGTAAACTACAGAGCAATTAGCATTTCTCTTTCTTCTCTGCCTAGAAGGAGAAGTATCAGTGAAGGAACCTTGGAATGTACAGCTCTTTTGGGATGCCTGGCTGGCCCATCTGCCAGTCAGCTGCTGGCCACAGAGAATGGAGAAGAAAAATTGTGACTAGAGATGTTGCAAGTCACAGTCATGGGGATTTTTTTTTTGTTTGTCTTTGTGGCTTTTTGTTTGGTTTTGTTTTTCTTTTGAAGCACTGTGGGAGAGGGGCTGTATAAAATACTAACAGTCTTTTGCCATACTGTTGGTAGTGAGCACTACTTGTTGCCTACAGGATGAAAAAGGAAAGAAAAGGCATTGCATAGTATTCTCTTACGTGAGCAAACCTTGTGTGTGTGCCTGACTGGAAGTGTTTTGAATATTTTTGTGGGTTTTGTTTAATTTGATTTGGGCCAGGAAGTGAAAAGAGGCTTTGTCTTGGCTGTAACTGCCTTTTGAGTGAAGAACAACTACTTCAGATGTGAAGTTAATCAGTTATGGGGTTTAATTCTGTGTAGTTTTACTATAGTTATTTGATTGTCCAGGATTGATTAGTAACAACATGTGATGGGAGTGTTCTTACTTGGAAAGAATATCTGGGATCATCTCCAGAACTGCTTTAATCTGTGGATATTCAGGGCAACTAAGGTTAGTAAATACTACTTAGGTAATTAAAGGTTGGAGCTGGGCTGCTTTCTCTGTAGGACAACAGTCTAGCAAAGGGAAGTTAGGCAATGTGGTTCAGTATTATCTTCTGTATGGGATGGAGTCTGGTTTCACCCAACTCAGAGTGTGGGTTGTTATTTTTGTGTCATGGGGTTAGAATAGTGGAAGTAATATTATTCTTCATACAGTCTTGATGGTAGCACCAGTAGCACAAATTTCTTATGTTGGAGGGACTATTTGTTAGTATTTGTGAAACAGTGGTATCAGCTTTGCACTCTAGACTCAAATTTGCTTTGAAGAAAAAGTGTGGGCTGGCTAAAGAATGGTGAAGTCTCTGCTAAATAACAACCATGGAATTGTCTTTACTTCTTCAATGGTTTGTACATATAGATTTTAAGGTACTGGGCAAATCTGTACATGTAAGAGCCATGTTACATGGAAAAACAGACAGTTGCCTTGACCATGCAAATACTTGGGGGTCTTAA
This sequence comes from Pogoniulus pusillus, assembly GCF_015220805.1. Classification (NCBI taxonomy): domain Eukaryota; kingdom Metazoa; phylum Chordata; class Aves; order Piciformes; family Lybiidae; genus Pogoniulus; species Pogoniulus pusillus. The sequence continues at coordinate 17,900,383 of NC_087264.1, read as the reverse complement.
ACCTCATTGGCTGTTGAGATTAGTGAGATATGATGGAATGCACAAAATTCTGCAAATAAATTCTTCTGGTTTTGATGGTCACTTTCAAAATGCAGTGTTTTTTTTTCTCAGTTCCAGCCCTGAAGGGTTGAATACTGTATGAATGCCACTAGCATTACTACTCTGCTGGAATGAAATTCCAGATGGAATGGGAATAGTGATGCTTGTTAAATAAAAAAAAGTATAATCTTCCTAACTAAAAATTTTCCTTTCCATCCAGTAACTGATTCCAAATATTTTTGGTCATATCATTCTGCTGACTTCAGACTGAATTTTTACAGTTGTGCACTGCAGAGGTTCCACCTTTGACAGATACTGTTTTGACAGGGCACAGCTGTGATCCTTGTGTCAATTCTGTACTTCTGCAAAGGGTTTTCGTCTGTCAGGGGCAGCACATCTGATAACGTGGCATGTATCTGAAGTGTAGAGTGGAAAATGGGTGTGTTGGACAACATTGGCTGTGTGCCTGCCTGTGCTAAGGCGCTTAGCCCTGTGATATCTCGCTGTGCTCACGTTGTAGTAGGGGGGTAACATGATTCTGGGGTGCCTGCAGATATGACCCCTAACTGGCATCCTGATCATTGTTGTAAAAAACAGATTATCATCTGTTGTGTAGAAAACTAAGCTCAGTCACCGTACTAAGCAGAGAGAGGGTTTTTTTGTGTTCCTACTGTTTGGAGTGTTTGCTGTGAAATTTTGCTCCTTGTTTTCTAAGTTACAGATGTGTTTCTTTATTTGAATAACTGTTTTAATGCAGTAGCTGAAGCTTGCATTCAGTAGTTCTGTGCCTTGACATGAAATAATGCTCCTGCAGAAGTTTATACACTAGTCTTACAATCATAGAATTGTTTCAGTTGAAAAATACCTCTAAGATCATTGAGTCCAACCATCTTTCCTGCAGGAAACCAAGATCCAATGTTTCCACATGGCATGAGGACCAGGAAATCTGCTGTGGCTGCAGCAGAAACTGACTTCTGTGATTTCCTTTGTCTACATAATTTACTTTTTTTTTTTTTTCCTTCCCCCAGGGAGCAAAAAAAATCATTGAACACTAGTGGGGAACCTTGATCCCTTTATCTCTTCTACAAATATACCCAGTAAGATTGGGTTCTGAACATGAAAAACATCTTTATGCTAGTAAGCATTGTTCTGCATAGAGAATGAAGCTGATCCTGGCTTGCCCAGTGATAGATTGGCAGCTACACAAGTGCAAAAAAATCTTTTTACAGGCAGATAAGGAGGAAAATTTATCTTTAATATGGGGAAAACAAATGGATTACTTGTTTTAAAATAGTGTATCAGATTAGGCCTTTATGGGAGTAATAACTCAAAGTTTTACACTCATTATGTTCCCAGTGAATGCATTTATATTCTACTAAATGTATTCACCTGTTAAGGACACAATAGTAGCTCACTTCATGAGGGTGATTACTAAAAATGATCTTACTCTTGTTTGTTTCAGTGGTGTAGCATACCTTTCAGTGACTTGCTATTTTAGATGCACAGTGACTTTATACACTTAATCTTGGAGAGGCAACTTGGATCGTATTATTTAACAGCTGTGGATAAAAGCCTCTTGCAATTATGAGATTAACCAGAGTTACTCTATGTTTTGATTCTTCCTGAAGTCTGATAGGTGAACACAGGAGTGCTTTGATTGGACATGTGTTTTGACTTCTATTTTTTTTCAAGTTGTTGTGGGTTTGTGGGTTTTTTTTTTTCCTTTTAGCTTTAGAGAAAAATTCTGTTAGTTGAAAGACTTCTGGAGAATTTAAAAGGTTTAAATTTCATGGATGTTCCTTCAGATGCTGCTACGAATGCCAGGCAGCTCTGCCACTACAAAATAGCAACAACAAATGAGATGAGGAATTTGGCTTGGTCTATGTTTTATGAGAAAACAATTCAGATCACTTGATTTTCTTTGAACTCAGGAAAGGGTTGTACTTTTTCCCCTTTCAGGAAAATACTTGCTCTCCAATATATTGAGACAGAAACACATAAAGTTGTGAGAAAAATGATACTGTTGTGAGATATTAACTGATGACAAAAATATCTAAAATACTGTTTTGGTTTGTTGTTTGTTCTTCTCTTCCTCCTCTCCTGGAATACAAAAGTTACTACATGATGTAAAATAGCCCTGGTTTTTAGAGCATGATGCATCTTTTTATTTCTTTGCTCTTACCAAAAAGATTTATGATGTAAAATATTTTTTGGGGGGAAACCTGTTAATTTAGATGGTTGAAAACAGGGCCAGGTTGACGTTAATAAATCAGTGCAGCTCGTATTTCTTGATGTTGTGTAACAGCTACTGATGTGATGCTAGAATTTAACCTCAGAAAAAGCTGATTAGTGTAAACCTCCCACACTGCATTGAGGACAGGCTGGAGTGACATCTCTGCTAAAGTGATGTGACCCACACAAATGTGGTTGCACTTCACTATTGCAGAAACAGTTCTTTATCTCCACATTTATCTAAGTGTATGGTTTGTGTTTATTTACTTTGGGTGTTTGGATTCATTTTAATTTAATTGACTCTGGTTTTGTCCACTTTTTTTGAAACTGAGTCTAGGAAGTGAAGTTTTGAAGTTGAGTTAGTGGCACATGAACAGCAGTTCCTGGATAGTAGGTCCAGTTCATTATTTCTCTTCTCTTAAGCAGATGTTCTGACTAGTACAGCACTTCGGCACAACTTTAAACATGTAATTATCCTGAAGTTGAAATTACTGATCCTTTCTCAAAATTGAGACATTCCCAATACTTCCAGTATCCATCAGGAAGGATAATTCATGTTTCAGCTTGTGGTAAGGCAGATTGGGGGACTTAAATTCACTTGGAAATCAAGGTTTTTGAGATTTTATTTTCTTCAAAGGAATGCTGTAGTGCTGTAGCCCCACTGGCCCTTCCTAAGACACATCAGTAGGATTTCTACACAGCAAATGCAGCATTAGACTGCTTCATCTAGTCAAATGGGTCTTGCTATTATTACCTACAGATGTTGCGTGCATGCAGAAGTGGAGATTTTATGTTCTTGTCTATTTACATGGTCTGTAAAGCTAGTAGTGTGTGAGCTGACCATCTAATGACCTTTAAAAATGCAGCCTTTGGAGACATGAAAAGGGATTTGTTAGTAGACAGATTTGTTCTATCAAGCTCCAGGTTATTTATGGAAGTCTGGAATTTTGTGCTCTTGGATTTAAAGTGTACTGTGTAATTTAGATCAAAGGCAAAGTATTAACATCTTAATTCCACTGAGAGAAATTATCCTTCTTTTTGGCATTCTCAGAGATACTACGTTTAATTCTTGCTACTAATACAATTTAGAGAGAAAGAAGTTTTCTCTTAATTTGTTGTGAAGGCATATTTCTTTCATAACAGGACTGCATAGCAGTCTGTGAAGCTTATTTGTGATTTTAAACAGTGAAAGTCTATTCTAAAATCAAATAGTACAAAACCAGAGCTTGCTGTCAGTTGATTGTATTTCATCTGCTGTGATATGCTCAGTGGATTTATTCACATACTGAAATAATCACTATATATTTGATATTATCTTAGATTGTATTTACAAGTAGCAGGAATAAGGGAAGCTGGGGAAAGGACATTTCACAACTTACTTTTGGTGTTCAGGAAGACTGTTTAAAATCAGCATAGATGGAAGATGTTAAACTGGCTTTCTGTGGACTTCTACAACCTACTTAAAAGTAATGATTTATATATCTGAAGAAGATCACAGTGAAACCGATTTGTCTTGTGGAAAGTAAAGTAGCCCTTGCTTTAAATGTTTCCCTCTCAGAGAAGGAGATGATGAAAATTAATTACTTCCGAGCAGTCTCCTTATGCTATCTTTTGCATAGAAGTACTTTGACTCTTTGTAGGTTACTTTGGGTGGTAAACCAGAAACTGTAAATCTCTTTGCTGCTGCTTGTTGTCCTTGGCCTGCAGAAAAGTGCCAAGTAACATTAGCAGGTGTTGCATGTGGTCTGAAAGCAGTATCCTTCTTAAAAGTTGATTTCTTTACCTATTTTGTGTATCCAAAGATAGGGAACTCTACTGGGAGATTATCAAAACAAAATACTGTAGTATGAGTTGTAACCCTGTGCGTAGAAATTGGTTTTTTGACAGTGAAATAGCTGACATGTTACTGAACACTAATTGATTCCATTCTTATTGAACACAATAAGGAAAGTTCCCTTGAGCAGAAGAGGGAAATGGGATGTATAGTGGGATTTGAAGGGTGTAAATACCTAGATATACACAAATTCTCAGCGAAACCTTTGGAGCAAAGTTTCTCAATTCTCTGGCTCTCATTTGAAGTTAGATGTCTGGCAACCACATGGAGTACATCCTTAGAATTACTGGATACCATGGCACTTCAATGGTAGTGGAGAAGTTGGAGAAAACTTTCTGCCATGTTGTAGAAGAACTATATTTTTCTCTCTGGAGTGCTGTAGGTATCTAACCACAAATCATACCTGCAGCACTCCCAGTGAGGTTGGTGAGAACTTCAGAACATAAGTCCTTTTTTTTACTGGTACTTCAGGTAGGATTGGATGAGTTTCCCTCACACTAAACATAAGGAGCTGTTGAGATGGGGGACAGTAAAGCAGCAGAGCCAAAGTCTCTGACTGTAGGGGAAGACTCATGTTGAAAAGTCAGAAATTCTTGTGGAGCAAGTTGCTGAGTGTGAAGCTGTATGCCTTGTTAGCATTGCTTTCTCACTCATTTTGGACTGTCTTTATTAGTAAAGGTGCAAATAGACAATTTAGAAATATACAGATAACCAAAATTCCCTCCCAAACAAAGCAGCTGCCCAGAAGGGGCTTAAAGCCATACTCTCTCCCCACCTCTCTCTTCCAGACAGACAGTCAGCAAAGCTTACTTGTTATCTGTTAGTGGAGAGATTAAAGCGAAGCAAAGGACAAGCAATTAGATCTAATGCTTAGGAGCGAAGAAGGCAGAGGAAGAATAAGTTGTTCACATTTTGGCTTTTTCCCCCTTTCAGCAAATCAGTGAATGATATAGACTTTATTTTCTTTTTTGCAAGCAATTATCTAATTTCTCTCATTAAAATATTTCAGTTAGCCTCAAATTGGCACAGGGCGGTTAGCAGATTTGTAATGCTGTTTTATTCTGTTACTGGAGAGAAGTGTTGCTCAGGTACAAGCATGTTGCCACTTTCCCCAGATGAAGAAAGCTCTGCTCACGTAGCTGAAATTGTCTAGGGAATCTGTAAGATAAACAGGCAGGTGCTGAATTCTGTTTCCTCCAGAGATAGGTAACTGCTAGTGTAGGCTTCCTGAATCATTTATTTAGATTTATTTATTCAGGTTCTTTGTTAGTCCTGCTCTAAATTTGGTGGTTCTGATCTAATTCTCTGTGGTGCAGGCCTCATTTACAGAGTTTGACTAGAAATAATTTTGTCTCGAGAAAGTACAGTGAAGTCACACACTCTAGGCTGAGATGCTTTGCTGCTGTAATGGAAGCTGCAGAAATACTGCAAACAGAAAGACAGTCATAGCTTCAGAATACTCATCACTAGGCAGTTCTTATAGTCATAGAATCAACCAGGTTGGAAGAGACCTCCAAGATCATCCAGTCCAACCTAGCACCCAGCCCTATCCAGTCAGCCAGACCATGGCACTAAGTGCCTCATCCAGTCTTTTCTTGAACACCTCCAGGGATGGTGCCTCCACCACCTCCCTGGGCAGCCCATTCCAATGCCAATTACTCTCTCTGCGAAGAACTTCCTCTTAACATCCAGCCTAGACCTCCCCCAAACACAGCTTGAGACTGTGTCCCCTTGCTCTTTTGAGGGTTGCCTAGCAGAAGAGACCAGACCCCATCTGGTTACAGCCTCCCTTCAGGTAGTTGTAGACAGCAATGAGGTCTGCCCTGAGCCTCCTCTTCTGCAGGCTGCACACCCCCAGCTCCCTCAGCCTCTCCTCACAGGGCTGTGTTCCAGGCCCCTCACCAGGTTTGTTGCCCTTCTCTGGACACCTTCCAACATCTCTCTTGAATTGAGGGGCCCAGAACTGGACACAGTACTCAAGGTGTGGCCTGAGCAGTGCTGAGTACAGGAGAAGAATAACCTCCCTTGTCCTGCTGGCCACACTGCTCCTGATGCAGGCCAGGATGCCATTGGCTCTCCTGCCCACCTGGGCACACTGCTGGCTCATCTTCAGCTACTCTCTACCAGTACCCCCAGGTCCCTTTCTTCCTGGCTGCTCTCAGCCACTCTGTCCCCAGCCTGTAGTGCTGCTTGGGGTTGTTGTGGCCAAAGTGCAGAACCCTGCACTTGGCCTTGTTCAGTCTCATCCCATTGGCCTCTGCCCACCCATCCAGCCTGTCAGGGCACAGGTACAATGTATCTCAAGATACATTTAAATTGAACATTGCATTTTTGTAGTAACTTTCCCAAAAATATTTAGTGACAAAATTACAAACTTTTAAAATTACATACTAAATGTTATGCTATAGTTACTGTATTTGCAACTTTTAAATAATATTCACTCAAAACCAATGAGGACTGCAGCCTGTTGTTTGGTTTGGGTTGGGGGTTTTGGTGGTGTTTTTTAAACTCTTGAATATTTGGTCTTGAGCTTATAGTGAGCACTTACTATTAAAAGTTTAGTTCCCTGTAATGCATTTGAGGAGAGTGAGTTCCATGTGCCATTAGCCATTTAAAATTCAAACTTTTAACTGTGTAGACCAAGAGAAAGGCATCCCAAACAGCTTGCATAGTCAGGGCTGTTAGAAAATAAGCAGCCTTCACAGGCAGTGTTATATGATGCAAGTATGTTTTGGTAGAAGCCCAGCTAAGACTGTGGGAACACAATCAACCTCTTTCTTCATTGCTGTTGAGTAGTATTTTTTTTTTTTTACATTTTGCTTTGCTTTGTCTTAGGCTTTTGTGAATTGCTTTCATTAAGACACCCGAGCTGGGCCTGTTTAGCCTGGAGAAGAGGAGGCTCAGGGGTGATCTTATTACTGTCTACAACTACCTGAAGGGGCATTGTAGCCAGGTGGGGGTTGGCCTCTTCTCCCAGGCAACCAGCAATAGAACAAGGGGGGACAGTCTCAAGTTGTGCTGGGGTAGGTATAGGCTGGATATTAGGAAGAAGTTCTTCCTAGAGAGAGTGATTGGCATTGGAATGGGCTGCCCAGGGAGGTGGTGGAGGCACCGTCCCTGGGGGTCTTCAAGAAAAGCCTGGATGAGGCACTTGGTGCCATGGTCTGGTTGACTGGCTAGGGCTGGGTGCTAGGTTGGACTGGATGATCTTGGAGGTCTCTTCCAACCTGGTTGATTCTATGATTCTATGATTCTACTACAAATAAGGTTTCGGAAGAATATGGAAGAACTTCATGTATGTGTGACCTTGAAGGACTTTGCAGTTTGCGTTGTTGAAGGCATTTCTGCTCTCAAAGAACAATTGACAAGAGATGTGTAATATAGCTAGGCATTTCTACTATTCATTTCTTACTGATTTCCTGTAGCACAGGAGAAAAGTTTAGAAAATAAAAATTAGGACACTGTGCTTATTGTCACCTTCTGCATGTGGAGAATGTGATTTCAAAGCACTAATTCTTTCTCCTGGATTCTGGCTCTCAGTGTTGGATACTAGGAGTATTTTAGGACTCTTGTATTCTCCATGCTCTTCCAGGACTGGCAATTTTCCTCCTAAACGTTGATAGTAGTACCCTAGACTGACTTTTCCCACCAAGAATGCATTGCTGACTTAACTTCTCAAACACCATTCGTTGCTGAATTTGACATGCGAGGTTCCTTCAGTCAAGCAGTCAAGCTGCCACTGCTGCTGTCACTGAGTGCTGCAGGCACTCTTCACGTGGGACTGAAACCTGCACTAGAGGATTCAATTCTTTTGAATTCTAAGTATATAGAAGCTGAGACTGTTCATTAGACATTGTCTCATACATCACCTTACTGGGTTTTATCTCCTACTGTGTACGTTTCGAGCACTTGTATTTTTTCAGAGCATCTACTGAGTAGCAGCATTATTCATACTATATTGTTCTAAATTCTGCATTTAAACAACTCCCAGTCTTTATATCCCCTCTGTGCATTATCAGTAGCTTGTGTGTGCAGCGTCACTAAAACGTGGGCAAACTGCAGGCTTTCTGCATGTCTCACTGTTTCTTGGTCTTACTTGCCAAGTATGTTACAGCTGAGTAGCTGAGGTAGTAATTAGACTTAATAATTTTGGGGCATGTATAGCAATGCTGCTCCTATCTGAAGAACATAAACTGTGATAATTTAGAGGTACTTGCTGCAGTGTGTATCTCTTTTTAACTAAGAGGAGTTGAACGGAGAGAGCGTATTTAGTGGAAGTCAGGAGGACATTGGTCTGTCACCGGAGAGTGATGTGGTGATGCTTGTGCCTTTCTCCCTCTGCACTTACAGCTCCCCCTCGTGTCCGCAGAGATGATGTTTCTGTCTGTATCATTTCCTTAGGGAAGCGGCAAAGCTGAAACGTTTGTTCCTTTTCTTTATGGTATTAACGAATTCTGTATTCCCTCCTCTTTGTGAAAAGCAAGTTCGCTTCCTATCAGTCTGGTAGGTGCAGTGCGGCACAGGAAACAGAGATTTGACTGATCATATCCCTAAAAAATCTATGGAGCCATACAACATCTGAGGATACAGTCAAGGACAGGGCTCAGAACCACGTTCTCTGCATCAGCAGAACATTTCCTTTATGTCCTGTTACCTTTGGATTAGCAACCGAACCTGTCCGTTTCAGGCAGTCAGTGGTCAGCATTGTTCTGTGGTTGCAGATACTTGTATGTAGATTGTATGCCTCGGAGCACTTGTTAAATATAGATGGCTTCAGGGGGAACCCTAGGGTTTGAACGCTGAGAGACCAGACTGCAGCAGAAGTCATGTTGCTGTAGCATAGTTAGCTAAAAACCCCTAGTGCTGAGACTCTGAGCTGAGAGATCCTGTGATGTATGTCACATGCCTGCCATCACTGATGTGTGCATGTGTGGTCGGCGACTGAAGCACAGCTGTGTTTTGCCATGTCAATGTTTTGTTAGCATCTCCAGTGTTTGAATATACCGTGGAGTAATACAGGTCATTCCAAGTGAATATTCATCAAGTCTGCATACTGTACCGTATTCTACTCCAGATATCAAAGTAAAATTGCTCTCAAGTAGAATATTTAGAAGGTTGTAATATTTATTTATCAAAGATGTTGTTCTCTGTGCCCCTGCCTTGTAGAGCAGAGAGACTCATGAGTTCAACAAGCACAAGCTTCCAAATGGAATTGCTATTAGTACATCTTTGCAACCTCATTAAATGATATAAATTAGCTTAATTATATAATTCTACATCTGTGGGTGTTTTAAGGAAATATTTTAAAATAAACTGCCTGCTTAGTCTCAGGCAGTACCTTATGAAATTATGGCCCCAATTCAGGAGAGCGTTTAGGAATGTTGTGAACAGGCTCTGACAAAGGTAGAAATTCTGATGCCCTTTCACAAACTGTGAAACAGTACTATTGAAAAGAAAGATTGCTTGTGTGAGAAGAACCAATATTGATCTTCTAATTATTCTGTGTTCCAGGCACGCAGTAGATAATGCTCAAGATTAACATAGATGGGTACTTTGACCCTTAAGGAGCGAATGTCATGTCACCATTTCATTTCTTTTGGGTTTATGACCAAAGCTAGAGGTTTCTTCTTGCATGAATTATTGATCCCGTTCCAAGTGTCTTCACTCCTCGAGCCTCTCTAAAGAACTGATCAGCAGACGTTGCTCTAGGGAGCCCAGTTGAGTATATGCTCTATTAAAGTGTGTTTTCTACATAGGCGGCCTACAGTGCTCTCTCGTGTGAGCTTCTCACTTACTATTAATGTAAGGTAATTTATTGTTACAACCTGTGCTGCTGCTATGGGCAGAGAATAAGTGGGCCATATTTACAAACAGAACTAAGGTCTGGAGCAAATTCAAGCACAGTAAGAACTGAGACTATGCCTAAGATGAAAACAAAAAGGTTTGAACAGGATATGAGACAAAATATTTTTCACCATGAGGGAAGCCAGGCATTGGACCAGGTTGCCCAAGAGGGTGTGCAGCACCCATCTTTGGATATTCTAAATATGTGGTTGTATAGGCACCAGCTTGTCCTGCATTGAGCAGGAGGTTGGTCTCTGAGGTCGCTTACAGCCTGAATTTGTCCAAAGTCTTGTGATCCACAAAGCGCAAGGAGAGAAAGAAGCACCAGAGTTTATATCAGAGTTCTGGTCCACACTGGATATTGTGCATGTTCAGTGTTGAGGTGCCAACACTATTTGCAGGCCTGAACTACTTTTGCAGATGTTTTAAGTGGGGTGTTTGGAGCATATAATTTCACTGAGATATAGGGCAACAGTGGCTGTTTTCTCTCAAAGCTGTAGCTGAATGAGCTACAACAATGCCTGCATTTTGTGGAGCTTTCTAGGAGTTAGAAAGCTTTCTTAGGGAGTGCATAGTGAGCCTCATTGTTTCCATCACAGCCTAAGCAGGTTCGAAGGAGCATGCCCTAATGAAAGGACTATGAATTAGCCTGACTGAGGGTGTGGTCCACCCTTCTGGCTGAAGCTGGATGACTGTGCAGGCAAAAAAGTGGTGCTAGTGTGCCTAAGCGTAAGTGTAGGTTAAAAAAATCTATTCATTTCTACTTTATGTAATGCATAGTTTAGAATTTCTTGTCTTTCCTGGAACTGACAGATGACAATTTGATCAGGGAAGAGACATGCCTTACTCTATAGCCCCTTGATCGAGCCAGCAAGTTGGAGGGGATAAGTATATGGGGGATTATTTACATGTGTTTTAGGTGCTTTCACTGCCAGCTTATTTTTCAATGCCTGCATACAAACCAGACAAACTATAAAGCTCAAGAAAGAGGAGTGATTATTTTACTGATCCCCTTTAGCATACCCATTACTTCACTATTCCTATTTCTCAGGCTGCTAGCTAACAGAATAGCATGCAGATGGTTGGCATCATACAACCCCAGCATCTTTCCAGCTGTTGGTTTAAGAAACAGCGTGTGGACCTGGTGCTTAAGATCATGGTTTAGTGTTGACCATTCTGTGCTGAGTTGAATGTTGGACTGGATGATCTTTGAGGTCTCTTCCAACTGGATGTATTCTGTGCAGTTCACAGAATTACGTTCTTCATCAAGGTCATATGCTCTTAGCCTAGATATATATTTTTGTGGAAACTTTAAGATTGTAGTTTTCTTTGTGCACTTTTTGAGTGGCTCAAATACAAATGAGGAGCTACTTCAGCTTCTCTTTGAAGTTTCTTCAAAACATTCAATTTGGCAAAACCAGAAGCAGTTTTTTTGCCAGCATGCTATTTTTGTAGATGTGTGGCTCTTTTTAATACATCTCTTCTTAGTGTATTAGCAATAAATGGAAATCACACCTCCCCAAAACATCAGTCTTATAATATGGCTAGCCAATAAATTAAACATTCAGAGCTAGTGGGAAAACAAAAGAGTTGAAAGAGCGTGCACCTCACTCTTAGTATTTTTCTGTTCTTCTCACTGTTTTTTCTGTTGAGTCAAATTATTAAGTATTTGTCAGAAAATTGAGTCATCTGTGAACACATGCTCAAAGAAATTGTGGAGCACATTTTGATCTGAAAAGCATTGTAATTGTGAACCATCAAAAGCTTTTCCAGTGTGTGTCTCTTGAAAAAGCGTACCTGCTGTACTGTAAGCAGGATAATGCCTGCTGTTTGTTAGTACTACACATCAGTAGATGTCTTGGAGCATTAAAGCATCTAGCCAACATTTTGCTCCAAATATAATGTGCCTCAGTTTCTAAAGGGGTTATTTTGATTTTGTTTGTATTGTGCTTTCTGACCATATATGCATGAGAAGCATTGATAGCGTAAGAAAATGGAATGCGAAATGTCTGTACTCACAATTACTGAAATCCACATTTATTGCACACGCAAGCATGTGTCAAATCCATTATGTAGTTAAGCCCCACACATATGACACATGACACAATTAAATGCAGTGGACCCTGCTTTTATTTTCTGTAGCATTTGTGTCTGCATGGGTGAGTAAAGGGATGTGTACAGCTGTCCATATGCCAGTACAGGCAATCTGTCAGAACCTGGCCTCAGGCGAGGGTTAGTAGTGCTCGGCTGCTATGTCTGGTGCTGTGCAGCTGAGTGGAAATTGTCTGGAATTATGTGAAATGTTCAAGCTCCTTCTGTGAGATGCTGCAGCAAAACTGACTTAAGAGACCTAACCTTTAACCTCTTGTTTTGAACTCTTTACTCTCATTTACTGTTGCCTTTTATTGTCCTGTAAAACAGCTCAGAAGAAGTTCAAGGTAAAGAACTGCCCTTATTTGAAGGCATCTCAAAACAGAAGTATATGCACAGCTGAGATGGTGAGGAGAGCAAAATTGGTAAAAAAATGATGTGGCAGGGCAGATACAAGGCAGGAACTTATTATTCCTGCTTTGTCATCACTTGAGGCATGGATAACTTCTTTTTCCTTTTTATTGCATATGGAGTTACAGCATTGGTGCAGCATCACCCAGGAGGGCAAACCAGCTTCCTAGGCCTGCCTTGATCCCCTATTGTGCAATACTGAAATGCCCATAGCTTATCTATACAGATGTGCCTTGCTTGTTATGGGACCAAAAATATCTGAGCCTGTATATGATTCTTCCTCTAGCAAGAAAGTGGCTGCTCTCCATACCCCAGGTAAACAAAGGACTAAGGGATACTTCCTGCTCTGAGCTTTAAATATTAAAAACAGAAAATGGAATTAACTTCAGCTTTCTAGAAGGATGGTAGACACAGAGTATAGATCTGATAAACACTGTATTTTGAAATCTGAGCACACATGTGCAGGCTGGGAATGCTGATTGTGTTATTTAAGTACAGATGTGCAAATTTAAGTGCTTTGTTAAAATGCTGTAATAAAGGAATGCAGGTGTAAAAGTTATGAATTAACTTTTCATCACCATTAGAACGTTAGTAGCTTCTGTTGATTCAACTAAAACTACTGTGTAGGTTGTGAAAAACTCAGTCAAATACAACTGTTTGTTTTGCTGTAGGTTGACACACTGAGTGTAGCAGGTTTGTCTTCTGGGGTAGGATGTACTCTTAAGAAATATTAAAATTGCTGTAATATTTTTGAGGACCAGAAATAGTTCAGTTTCTTGTCTTTTATTGACCAAATTCTTTAATATCTTGACTATTCCATTGGAGTGGTCAAAGATTTCTCCACCTTAAGCAGGATTTTAAAAATCTGTTCAGTTTTATGTCTCAAACTTCCCTTTGTATCCAGTATGCCAGAGGCACTGAAAATAAGGATTTAAAGCTGATGCAGAACTCTCCACATGTCTAGGGGTTACAATTATATAGAGTGCCTTCAGCATTAAATGGTGCTGCCTGCAGTTGTTTCTGTCATGCTTACTAAAGAGCTTGGAATTCATTGTCCATGAAATTTGGTCTGGTTTATATTGAATCAAAGCTCCATTTGGCTACAGCCAGGCAGGATTTAGGGTAGATTTTTATTTCATGACTTAAAGTTAGGAAAAAGGTGGTGGTACTGCTGAGGCTTAAAGATGAGCTCACTTTATTATTAAAGGATTATTACAGATTGATTTATTCCTAGTTTAACCCCTATTCACCACACTGTGCCTCTCACTTATTTGATCAGGTGTAGTAATTGAGGTGCTTAAGCATTTTATGCAAGGTAACAGCTTGATTATTATTGTTAGTAGAATGCCAGAACTCTAACAGTGATAAGGAGTAATACTGGTCTGTTTGATACATGTTCACTTTGCAGTTATAGAAGTATTTTTAATCCCTAGAATAACCTAGACTTCAGTGCTGTAGGCATTGCTCAATTCTTACTAAAAAGCCTAATTGTTGTTTAAATCCATTAGTACCCTGTTTAAGTGTTTTAGTAGCTGCCCAGGCCTACATATTTTTCTCTCTAGGTACTTCTCAGTGTGATCTCTTATCTGTAGTGCCTAGTTCTCGCTGAGCACTGAGGAATTAAAGGCAATTCCTACGCATCCAGCTGAAGAGACTGGAAAGAGTGTCATTGCAGGAGGACCTCTGCTCTTTTAAATCTCTCTCTTTTAAATGCACTTTGATAGAGGACCTTCTCACTACATATAAATAACATGGATTTTTTTTTTTTCCTATTGAAGTGCTGTTAATTGTTTTTTTTTTTTTTTCCCAAAAGTAATTGTTCAACTTCTGTCATCCTTTGGGATCCCTCAGGTGTCTGTTATTGACATTCTCAGTTCTCTTCGCTCACTCTGCCATTTTTGTGGCAGTGACTCTCCTTGTCTTTCTTTTACATTTCTCCTGTGGCTGTCACCAAAATCAACCTGCATTTAAGATTTTTTTTCCCTCCAAATGCACTAAGAAACTCCTTTTGTTAGCTCAGACTGTCAGCTTTTGTGAGATCTCAAGAGAGACATAAGCCTAACAATTTCCCTTGTGAAACTACAGTAAAGTTCACAGTATCACCAAGGTTGGAAGTTAACCTGCTTCGTGTGTATAGGACCTAGGTAACTTGTTTTTGTCTAAATAAGTAGTGAATTAATTTGATGCATCTGGTAATTGTTTTGTACAGTGATGTCTGACTCTACAACTGAGATACCCTAGTGAGTAAGATTTTACACTAATAAAGTACTATTTATGTCTGTAATGTGTGGATACCAAGAACCCCTAGCATGAAGAGCCCCTGCTTTTACAAACACTGAAGGACATACACTTGGTGTGAGCCTCTCTGAGACTCAGGGACCCTGACTAAAGTAGCCTATCATCTTTTTTCTCTTGTGTTGTGAAGGGGTTTTGTTTGGGGTTGGGGGGACAAAATATGAGGCTGAATTTAAAAGGGTTTAAATAATTTAATATTATATACACAAGGAATTCCCCCCCTTTCCCCAAACTTATATACAGCTGCCCCACACAAGTTCTTTGTATGCGGTTGGGAAATTATATTACAGAATGTCTATTTACAGCAAAACATCAGAAATTTAGTAGAGGTTTTGGAGAGGTTTGGATAGAGAGAGTTTAGTGGCATAAACGTGCCACAGGTAAAGTCTGAAAGTCTATGCTGCTCAAATCAAGGTTGCTCAGTTACTCACTGGCTGGAGTCAGTCTCGGGAATCCCAAAATAGGCATAGCAAAGCCACGTTGTTGACCCTCGTGGGCTTGAATAGTTCAGTTCCGGGATTATTGGGGCGCGCTGTCTGAGGCTCCACGGGCACGGTCGGGCTGGGAGCGGCGGCTGGCCGGGAGCGCCTTGGTTGATCTTCCCTGGGCCGGTGCGAAGTGCCATGGGCTGGAATCAGGCAGCGGTGGTGGCCCCAAAAGCGGCAAAGAGGCAAGGAGCAGTGGGTGGAGGAGAGTGGCAGGAACACTGAATTGTCCCTTTTATGAGATGTGTGCCCAAGATTGATGATCCTTGGCCACAGTGCTGTCCAGTAAGAGCCTGGCAGCAGGCCAAAACATGCCAAATAAGGTGAAATCCACGGGTCTGGTACCCCCAAATATGGAGAGGGCTCAGGTGGATCCCCACCCTAGGCGCATGAGCTTACACATTGTGTTTACCCCAACCTTGCAAGCAGGCAGCCCAGACTCGAAGGCACCAGGCTAGTTGTGCTCCTTTGGCCCCCTTGGTTTGTTTTCCCCAGGCTTGGGCAGGACAACACCTTTTGGGGGGACAACATGTCCGGGCAAGAATAGGTTTGTAAGCACGGCCCTTTGGGGCCTGTGTGCCCTCCACCACATCTTGTTACAGAGCTGAATGCCTTAGTGCCCATATATTTATCAGTAATTTGGCATGATTTGTTAGATTTTTCTAAATCTTGCAGTTTAATGTATCTCATTATGAGGACAGGCTACAAGAGTGGGGACTCTTCAGTCTTGGTAAGAGAAGACTTTGAGGAGACCTTATAGTGGCCTTCCAGTATCTGAAGGGGACCTACAGGAAGGCTGAGGAGGGACTATTTAAAAGGTTTTGTAATGACAGGATGAGGGGTAATGGGTTTAGACTTGAAGAGGGGAGATTTAAACTGGATGTTAGGAGGAAGTTCTTTACAGTGAGGGCGGTGAAACACTTAAACAGGTTGCCCAGGGAGGTTGTGGATGCTCCCTCCCTGGAGGTGTTCCAAGCCAGGCTGGATGAGGCCTTGAGCACCCTGTTCTAGTGGGAGGTGTCCCTGCCTATGGCAGAGGGTTGGAACTGGATGATCCTTGGTGTGCCTTCCAACCTGTGCTTGTTTGAAGCAGGCTAGAATGTTTTGGTGAGAAAAACTAGATTACAGGCTGTGGAAAGAAAACAATGGTGATGTCTACTTCCCTCACAGGCTTGCCGAGATGTGTAGGAACAAGAAATAAAAACATTAGATAATCACTCTCACTTGGGCTGCTGGCTGAGCTGCATTTCTCTAACCTCACCCTCCATTTTGGACTAATCCACTTTGCTTCCTAACCCCCTGGATGGACCTCCATTCTTCCTTGGGACTAGGGTGAGGTTGAGAGGGGCAGGGGGAAGGTGCAGGGGTGGTTGAGAGCCCCTCCTGGGGACTCAGGTTTCTGGGAGGGCTGCTGTGTTTCTGTATTACCTTCTACCTTGTATATTTCTGTCTATAACTGTATATACTGTAAATATCTGCTTGTAGATTGTGCCAGCTGTAAATATAAGCTTCATTCATATTTCCAGAGCTGGCTGAGTCTAGCCTGGGTGATTTCTAAAGGGGGGGGGGGGGGCGGGGGGGAACATCCAAACCACAACCTAAACCTTTCTGTGATTATATCTTAAGCAGTAGTGATGCAGAACTATACACTGCGATGTGGGAACATTGACTGATGCAAACGAATATAACTGCCCTGAAGTCTTTGGGAAACTGGCACTTCCATCCAGCAGGAAATGGAATTCACAAAGCCAAGTCTGTGATAATTTCACAGTAAAAAAGCAAATGAATGTTTTAACAACAATTGTAATCTGGCTTCAAAAAAGATTACTTAGCAATGTAATGTATTGTCTTTAAATCCAGGGTGGATTAATAAACAAATTATTATGTGGAGTTTCTTGGCATAACCTGTCCTGTAGTAGGGTAAATAGAATGTTAAGATACCTTATCAGAAAGGCCCCTTCTAGCTTCGAAACATGCAGATCTATAAAAACTTATTAGCAAAGAGGAAAAAACATTTGCTATAACGTTATTCTAGGATATTACCTCACTGATTTTTGCATGTGCTTTTGAGAACTTGGTATGAAATACTCAGAAGACAAAAAACACTGCATTTCTGATTTGAACTTTTGGAGAGCACTGGAAAAATGATCTCAGATCAACAGGACCATTTAAAAGAAAACACAACAGTTGCTGTTTGTAAGAACAGTAGTTGGAATTTGGAAACATGATGTTGAAGAAAATAATCTTGCCCAACATAGGAAAGGTGATCACTGCTTCATATTTTGTCTTTTTAATTTTAGACCTTATTCCTAGGAAATGGGAAAGCACACAATAAGTGAACAGAAGAGTTACTGAGACAATTAGTACCTTCCCCCTTTTAAATTTTTTTTTTTCTTTTTTTCTTTTTTTTTTCTTTTTTTTTCCCTTCGTTATTTTTTATGTTATTTGAGACTAATTGTTCAGATTCTTGGATATACAACCAGTCTCAGTTGAGAGATTGAAGGCTGAAACCTTTTTGTTAGTAGATTTCAGCTTCCCTGAAGCAGGACCACTTGCAATGAACAATGTAATTCTAATGATGGACTAAATGGTTTGCTTTCTCCCTTCCAGCAGGAAGGCATTTTTCCAAGATCTCTGTGTGCTAAGTCACCAGTTCCAATAGACCAGCTTAGATAAGAAGGGAAAAATAGACTGCAGCAAGATGGACACATTCTAGGTTCATCAGTTGCAAGGTCTGTGAGACTTCTTTAAATGGTTTTGCACATACCTGCTGTCGTAAGGTACATCTTTTGATTCTGGCTGGATGTTAGGAGGAAGTTCTTCCCAGAGAGAGTGATTGGCATTGGAATGGGCTGCCCAGGGAGGTGGTGGAGGCACCAAGTCTTCAAGAAAAGACTGGATGAGGCACTTAGTGCCATGGTCTAGTTGACTGGATAGGGCTGGGTGCTAGGTTGGACTGGATGATCTTGGAGGTCTCTTCCAACCTGGTTGTATCTATGATTCTATGATTCTAAGTAGAATGCAGGTCATCATTTACACCACTTTTCTGGCAGTGTGTGCTATTCTTGGTAAAAAAGCATCTGTTACTTATTTTTATGGTAGCGTTGAAGTTGCATTTGATAACCATTGGCCATAAAAGTCGAGACACAGAAAATGTATAATATGATTGCAATAATGATATACTTTATTCATTAGTACAAATCCAAAAGCACTTGATCTTTCCTTTTCTCTCTTTTTTTTTTTGCTTTGTATTTGGTTGAATCATATGTCACACCAAAAGAGAGATTTTCAAGGCAAATTGGATTTTACAGAGGAGGTGAAAGGTTCTTGTCAGCTTACTTTAACAAAAGCATAGACTTAATTAGTTTTTCAGAATACTGACAAAAAGGGTTACAGATATTTTGCTCACTTAATTTTCTTGCAGAGGTAGTAGTTTCTTGGGAAATGATTTTCATAATTACCTGATATTGTTTTACTAAATTTAATTTTTGACAGTTGATGATGTTTTGGCAATGCATACTTCTCAACCTCAGAAGGAAAAAGCTGAAAAAAATAAGTGTCAGCTGGTCATAAGAGAAACTTTAATGACTTAGGTACCTATAAAATGAGAAATTAAGAGGATAAGCAAACAGCAGTATGAATTTTGAGTATCTGAGCATTCTGTGTATTTGTCACTTACTTTCATGTGATGGTTGGTTTATATTTTTGTTTGGGGCTTTGTTGAGTTTTTTTGTTCTTGTGTGTTTTTGTGTGTGTGTTGTGTTGTGTGTTTTGTCCCTACTGAAACATACTGCTCTGTTTCAGAATAACTTGGCAGCTGGTGTCTTTTGGGTAGCAGATCTTCAAAATTAAAAATGTAATACAGGAAATTTTACTGGTTCCTTAAGGCTGTTTCAGCTTGAGTCACAGTTCTGACAGTTCCAGGGCATTATCTTATGGGACAATGGGTGATGTATGTACACAAGCTTTTTGCATACAGACTCAGAACTTATGCAAGTGATTTAGCTTACCAGATTCCTCTTTGTAATGGCATTTGAATTACAAAAATAGCCCAAAAAAATCAAGATCCAGCCCCAAAACCTATTTAAAAATGGCCAAAAGTGTCTGGCAGAATGAGAGGTAATTAGAAACTTATTCATTGTAAAGACATGCCTGCCTGCAAGTGTCTTGGACTTTGTCCAAACTTATGACAATGGCATAGCAAGTATGTGGATAATACTTCTATGGAGTGTCTTAGGCAGCAGCTGTATCTATCCTTTATTTGTTTCACCTCTTCTTTTGTACACGTTTATGGTGAGAGTTACATGAAAGTTGCGTTGTGATTAATGTGTTGAGTTCTGTTCTCTTTGCAGAATGGAGAGCAGTAGATTACTGTATACAGACCCTCCCCACCAGTTATACACTAGAATTTGGCAGGATTAAATAAGATTCCTGTGTTCCTTTCTAAACTTCAGCACTTCTGTATGACTAGACAGATGCCAGCTTGTTCTGTGCTTAGCTAGAGCTGCACCTCCCTAAAAGTAGCCAAGACAAAAATTAAACATGAACACTGCAATCTCTGTGTATTGAAGAGATTGAACATACCAGCGTGTTGTCTCTGGTGAGAGAAAGGTCTGGCTGATGATGGAGTAGAGGCTTTTGGGGCAGAGTTTTTACTGGTCTGCACCAGTTCCTATTCTACTGGATTTCCTGCCATTATTCTTCACTTATGGCAGACAAATATATAAAGCCTTTAGTTTTTTGGATTGATGTGTCACACAGTATCACAGTATCACCAAGGTTGGAAGAGACCTCACAGATCATCAAGTCCAACCCTTTACCACAGTGCCCAAGGCTAGACCATGGCACCAAGTGCCACATCCAACCTTGCCTTGAACTGCCCCAGGGACGACGACTCCACCACCTCCCCAGGCAGCCCATTCCAGTGCCCAATGACTCTCTCAGTGAAGAACTTTCTCCTCACCTCGAGCCAAAATTTCCCCTGGCGCAGCCTGAGGCTGTGTCCTCTTGTTCTGGAGCTTTTTTAGCAGTGCATGAAGTTCCTTTACTTTAAAACATTCAGAACAGTCTTAGTAGAATTTCTTGTTGGGTTCACTAAGTGTAGTATCTCTTGTATTACACTGCATGAGGAAATGAGAATTTTAGACTTTTTTCCCCTAGTATAATGGAATTTGAACTTGCTAGCTGAAATGTCTCATGTTGATTTAAGGGATTTTTGGCCCTGAATTTCAGTGAAATCAGAATAGAAATAAATCCTCCAGTCATCTTTGCAAACTTTGAATCCTCTTTTTTTTTATTAGGTGTCACTCTTCTGTGCTGCAGTTTTGTAAGACCAAGAATAATGGCTCCAGCTTCTTAACTGCTTCCGTTAATTGTAATAGTAAAAACTTTAACTCAGTCCTTTTGTATCATGTTGTGACCAGAGCTGCCTTAAGATAACAGTTTTTGAGAACTTCTAAAAGGTGCAAATAGAAGCAGAAGGGGGAGTTATTAGTTAGGCTATACTGTAATACAGTGTAAAGACTTAGAAGAATATATAGGAAAATGTTACATACCTTTGCTCTGGCTAACAATCTATTGAAATAAAAAGGCTAAATGTGGCAGCAAATGGTCAGGTTGGATAGTTGCTCAGAAGTAGGTGTCTATGATCATGATACTCAGACTTCATTGGAGGCACCTGTGCTTGAATAAATCAGCCCAATGGACCTTCAGCACCTTCAGTCAGAGAAACACAGTGTAGGAAAAAAAATCCGGGTCATCTAGATTCATTCTGCATTGGGACAGAACTCGAACACAGAGAGCAGATTCAGGTCTTAAAACTTCCGTCCCATGCTAAAAGCCTTCTTCCTTCCTTTGACTCTCCAACAGTTTTATTTGAATCAGTGTTACGGTGGAATTTAGGAGCTGTATAATTGAAAACATAATCGCAAGATTTTTAGCAGTTACAACTTTGAAAGTGGTATTTGGTGGCCTTCAAAAATGTACAACTGTGCTCCTAGTGCTGAGATCTTCCTTTCTTATTTTTATCAATTGTTGCTTTCAAGTATGGCTGTTCAGCACAGCACTACCTTCTAGTACATCTGTGACAACCATTATATTGCTTGCTTTGTGTTTAAAAGCTAAAGAGTGCATGTTATTTTACACTGAACTCAATTTGATCTCAGCTGTTGAAATTCTATTTTCCTTTCTTGAGGACAGTTACTCAATTGATGTGGTTGTATGGGAGAGAAAAGATGTATTAGTAGATTGTGTTAAGTGAGGGTTTACTTGTACATGGTTGCAGAGGTGTTTCAAATGTAAGCTAACATGCTCAAGTTTGAATGCAGTACAGGGAAGTCTGAAGTAGAAGAGGATGATTCCAGTTCACTCAATTCTATTTCTTGCTCAGTGTGGTCAGTTTGCTTTTTACCAGGTGAGTTGAAACAGTACTGGTTTTGCTCCTGCAATTCAGATCTCTTGCTGGTGGAAGGGCAGATGCTAGCAGGATCGGATAGCATTGGAGTTTGTAGAGTTGGACACTTCCCAGCATGGAATGTTGTATTGTCTAAAACTGTTTTCTCTGAGACAACAGTGGGTGTTTTGTCCCTCTGCACAGCACGTACTTGCATCACAGTGGGTTTTTTCTTTCTTTTTTTTCTTCCCCCCCACCTTGATGAATTTCTAGTTAATAAAGAGACAAGATCTTGAGACTATTATATTTAATACCACAAAAGTCTGGAATGTTTCCAACAAAATCACCAGAATAATACACACATGAACATACATGGACACACATTAAAAAATAGATATGACTAGCTCACATCTGATACTGCTGATACAGATGCAAAGGCTGAAGTAATAAGTCTGTCTTAAGAAATATCCATGTCTCCTGCATCTTGAAATTGTATTCTTTATTCTTACTGGGATGTTTGTCTGCTATTTAGTGTAGATGCTGTTTACCTAATCTTTAATTGTAAACCTTCTTCGTATCTCAATAGTCAGGAGAGACAAAATGGTGAAGAAGGGAAACAGATGACAGAAGGGAACAGAATAGTAGCGTAACTGGAATAGCTTATTCATAAACACTGTTCAAATGTTAGCCAAAAAGTGATTTCAGTTTTGGCAGAGAAAAGATTCTTAAATCTTAAGGAAAATGGTCTTGGCTTGGGCTGAACTCTGCAGTAATTTTTCACCATGAAAATCGTTTGGTGTAAGTAAATACTACTGTGTTTGTTGTGCTGTGTTTTAGAATTCAGTGTTGCAAATTATGGAAGCCTTGCAGATTAACTGCCCTGAACTGCAAGTGTTACCTGACTGAAGGTGTTTGATCATGTTCTTTCATGTGTTAATTGTTTTCATGAGTTCTTTGGTGGGAATTACAGTTGGATTGTTTTGATTAAAATGTTTTGAACATCTGTGGTTCCCACAGGTTCACTCACAAAGAAATATGTGGGGCAATTGCCGTTTGTTTGTGTGTGTATGTTTCCTTAGGGAAAAGGCTGAGGAAGTTCTTGACATATCTGTATGCTTCCTCTGATGCTGCTGCCTCTGTTTCCTGCTCTTGTCTTTCTTTGGTGTTGTGCTCTGTTAGCTGTCTTCTACTTTGCTTATGGTTTCTTTGGCCTTTTTCTTTTGATATGATTAGTATTTCTTCTTTCTGTTGCCTTTGCTTCTTTCTCACACCTTTGTCTCTGCTCTGGTGGATTCAATTATAACTTCTCTGGTGGTAGTTTCCAAATATGTGTATGTGTGCTTACTTATTACACGATTTTCTGTTCTCACATCTTCAACCTTCAGGCATTTTTTCCTGGATGTCCTCGTGTCTCATCGCATCCCTGAATGTTTAGACAAAATGGTACATCTTTTTACCTCCTGGTAGTTATTTCTTACCATGTGTGTTTTGTGTAATTCCCCTCTCCTCATTTACGTTTTCTGTACTTCCTATATACTCCATACTTGTTTCATTCCTCTCTTAGATATTTTTGTCTTTGTAGAGGGTATTTTAATTTCTTCTCCAGTATATGCTGATTTTTCCTTTTAAAACCTTTTACTCACACAGCACTTCTATCAGTGGCAACAAAGCTGGTGAAGGGCCTGGAACACAAACCCTGTGAGGAGAGGCTGAGGGAGCTGGGGTTGTTTAGCCTGGAGAAGAGGAGGCTCAGGGGGGACCCCATTGCTGTCTACAACTACCTGAAGGGAGGCTGTAGCCAGGTGGGGGTTGGCCTCTTCTCCCAGGCAACCAGCAATAGAACAAGGGGACACAGTCTCAAGTTGTGCTGGGGAAAGTATAGGCTGGATGTTAGGAGGAAGTTCTTGCCAGAGAGAGTGATTGGCATTGGAATGGGCTGCCCAGGGAGGTGGTGGAGTCACCGTCCCTTGAGATCTTCAAGAAGAGACTGGCTGAGGCATTTGGTGCCACGGTCTATTTGACTGGATAGGACTGGGTCCTAGGTTGGACTGGATGATCTTGGAGGTCTCTTCCAACCTGGTTGATTCTATGATTCATTCCATGTAGTTATGATCTATTCTGTGATCTTTTTGCTTTAAAACATCATTGTTATATTATTATTTACATACCATTTACAAATAAGGTACATATAATAATGAATTTTAAGGATGCTGTGAAGATAATCCACTACTTCAGCTTCTCCTGATAAGGAGAAGATGCTATAATGATGGCACAAATTTTGTGTGAACTGATTCATAGGTCTGTTTTGTTGGATTTGAACTGTAGGGAATTGCTTGCAGCATTAGGCCATTACTGTAATTATTTTAAGCACATACAGGCCCGTGATCTCGCTTTCATGTCTCTGGGATGTCAATATGGTAGCACTTTAAGCCATACTTCAAGTGCACCTAGCACTTAAGCCAAATGCTTGTAAACTGGCTTTGTGGAATCTTCTCCAAACATTTCTCCTCTGCAGTCTGTAACACAGAGCTACGTCAGGTGAGATTTGGTTGTGTTGTATATTTTTTTTAAGGAAAATGAATTATTTGATTGTATATGAAATATGTCGAGGCATGTGACATTGTAAAGGCTATATATGGATTTGGCTTTTTTGTTGTCATTGTTCTTGTGATATATACATAGTTTTCCTACAGTGCTCTTGCTTTCACTACTTTTAATAGTAGTTTATTCATCAGACATTGGTCAGTGTTCTGATAGCTTTATAAGGCTGCGCTTGTTCGTAGGCAGAGCTTCAGCGTGATCTGTGGTTGTTCACATTGATTGGTCATGAGTACATTGTTCTTCTTGAAATATTAATTTTAGGAAATTGCCACCTCCTCAGCTTCTTCCAGCTGCCGCTGCCACTGCCACTTCAGTCTGCTGGCACAGCTGAGCCATCCTCCTTTCCTTGGAAGCTGCATGTGGTTTTGGTTTTCAAACGGTTTTCTTCTCGCTTGATGGGGTGTCCCTGGAGCTGTTCAGGGCAAGATTAGACGTGGCACTTGGTGCCATGGTCTAGCCTAGAGCTCTGTGGTAAAGGGTTGGACTTGATCTATGAGGTCTCTTCCAACTTTGATGATACTGTGATACTGTGACAGTACCGTATTGCACCTCCTTGGCTGAAGCTTCTCTGACATGACTACGTGTCACTGTAAAGCTGCAGTTATTACCATATCTGTCAGAATCTGTCATTTCCTTACATTTTTACCATTCACAGCCCAGTCTTAAGTTTGGTGTGCCTCATCTGAAAACCAGGGCAGGCTTCTTCCTGTGTCAAACACCACTCGTGTGTTTGAGTCTTCTGATCTCTTGTGCTTCAAGTACTTCTGCAGCAAACTGGGTTTGTCTGAGTTGCCCCAGCAACCCTTGAGTAAAAAAGGTGAGGCTTAGCTTGGGGTGTTACCGTATATGCTGAGACTTCTTTAATACTCAGATGTACGCTGTGCTTTCTGGAGGTGTAACACTTAAATGGCTTTCTGCAAGGAAAGCGTGTCCAGAGAAGGGTGACGAGGCTGGTGAGAGGCCTTGAGCACAGCCCTACGAGGAGAGGCTGAGGGAGCTGGGATTGGTTAGCCTGGAGAAGAGGAGGCTCAGGGGTGACCTTATTGCTGTCTCAATCTACCTGAAGGGTGGTTGTGGCCAGGAGGAGGTTGCTCTCTTCTCTCAGGTGGCCAGCACCAGAATGAGAGGACACAGCCTCAAGCTACGCCAGGGGAGATTTAGGCTGGAGGTGAGGAGAAAGTTCTTCACTGAGAGAGTCATTGGACACTGGAATGGGCTGCCCGGGGAGGTGGTGGAGTCGCCGTCCCTGGGGCTGTTCGAGGCAATATTGGACGTGGCACTTGGTGCCATGGTCTAGCCTTGAGCCCTGTGGTGGTAAAGGGTTGGACTTGATGATCTGTGAGGTCTCTTCCAACCTTGGTGATACTGTGAATTTATCTTAGGTGTGGCAGCTCTTTTGGCATCACATTTTAAGAGAGTGCCAAGTAATTCAAACCATGTCTATGCAGGGCTCACACTGGTTTTACCATGCAGTTAGTGGAGCATAGTGCCCACAATTGGAATTACTGATTGCAATAATTAGCCTGGTCTCACAGAGGCAGGTTATTACTCTTCCCCACCAGTTGTGTAGAAAGCTGTATCTGGGATGAATGTTTAGCAGAGCTTGTGGACTACTTCAGCTTAATTTTGTCTGTGCTGTTTTTATAGTAGCTTCATGAACTGGACTTCTGTGAGTCCATTAGAAAAGGCTAAAACGTCAGCATTTGCTTCTTACTATCAGATTTTGTTTTGCCTGCCAGTGATAAATCCTTATGATTATTCCTCAGTGTGCTAATACTGTAGTCTAGCAGAATGTGGCTTTGCTGTTTAGTTAGAGTTCAAACTGTCTTCAGTGAAACAAATTGCAAGGGCAGCTATGTCTTCATGTGGTGAATTTTTTTAAGATCATCACAGGAGCTTTATCAGAGTATGTAAACAGGTGCCTTATTCAAAAACCTCAATAAATCTATTTGAAATGCAATCATCATTAACTTCTGTAACCGGTGGGGTGGGTTTTTGCTGATGACCTTACAGGGTCACAGCACTCACATTCTGTTGTGGAATTTAGGTCTTTGCTTTGTGCCTTGTAGCTGTTACAAAACACCATGAAAACTGTATTTCTGTCTTTGCTCAAGCATAGCATCCACATACCTTTCCTATTTCAGAATTCTTTTGTCTGGTTCTAAATTCATGCTTGAGAACAACATCATGCACTTAGTGTTTGCACTGTTTATGCCTCTGAATCTTTCTAATTAAAGAAAAATATGTGGGCTGCCATCTCAACCTGACGTAACTCAGCTGAACTTCATTAACTTCTGTAGAGCTGTGCTTCTTTGATTTCAGTATTAGCCTTTCAGCAGGATTACAGTTAAGAAATAAGAGTAAAAGAGAACAGGAATGAACTGAAATGAGTTTTACTTGAATTTATGTCTGCCAACTCCAAGTATATTAAAATCCCCATGTTGACAAAAAATAATATAAAAATCCATACAATTATTTTGTTCCCTGAACCATTTAAGCTGCTGAGTCATCTGCAGACATTTCGAAATCTCCCACAATGATTGAATTTAGGAAAGATAAAAAAACAAACCACCAAAGCAACCCAAAGTGAAAAAAACCCAAGCTGTTACTTGGTCAGCTGCTCAGTCTTGTGTTAGACCACACTATATGCTTTCACAGTAAAAATGAGAAGAGTGTTGTGTAGTGAATAAAACAGTGGCTGGAAATACTTTTTGATATTGTTCCCAGCTGTGGCATTAACTGCACCTTGCAGTTGGAAAAATCACTTGTGTCTTCGCTGCAAAATTAACCTGAATGATTTGTTTTGGATTATCCTAACATAGATGAGAGCAACTGTACTGGAAAACAAATCAAGAGCTTCACACAGTGACTGAATGATTGCAGTGTGATGGTGTTAGTGGCTGAGGAGATGTGCTAATGTAGGCTGTAACTAGAGCTTTCTGTCAGGCTAGACAATTTGAATCGACCTCCAACTATGCTCAAAGTTTTTAAAAGGTATAATCCATTACTAAGCGGGAAAGGTTTACCAAGCTTTCTGTTTCACAAACCAGGTACAACACTTTCTGCCCAACGTTCAGTGAATTCAAGGTAACAAAAGAAGCATTTTCACAGAAGAAAAGACTAAAAAAATTGTGCTCCTCTCATAATGTCTCTTGATGTTTGTAACTGGTTTGCAAATTCTTGCATCATGCAAATAGGCCAGGCAACTTACTGCATTGATCAGCTGCATTCAGACAGGCTCTTGAGGAGTCGGAGTGGCTGGAGAGCAGCCAAACAGAGAGGGATCTGGGGGTGCTGATGGATACCTGCCTGAACATGAGCCAGCAGTGTGCCCAGGTGGCCAAGAGAGCCAGTGGCATCCTGGCCTGCATCAGGAATGGTGTGGTCAGCAGGAGCAGGGAGGTCATTCTGCCCCTGTACTCTGCACTGGTTAGACCACACCTTGAGTGCTGTGTTCAGTTCTGGGCCCCCCAGTTTAGGAGGGACATTGAGATGCTTGAGCGTGTCCAGAGAAGGGTGACGAGGCTGGTGAGAGGCCTTGAGCACAGCCCTACGAGGAGAGGCTGAGGGAGCTGGGATTGGTTAGCTTGGAGAAGAGGAGGCTAAGGGGTGACCTCATTGCTGCCTACAACTACCTGAAGGGTGGTTGTAGCCAGGAGGAGGTTGCTCTCTTCTATCAGGTGGCCAGCACCAGAACGAGAGGACACAGCCTCAAGCTACGCCAGGGCAAATTTAGGCTGGAGGTGAGGAGAAAGTTCTTCACTGAGAGAGTCATTGGACACTGGAATGGGCTGCCCGGGGAGGTGGTGGAGTCGCCGTCCCTGGGGCTGTTCAAGGCAAGATTGGACGTGGCACTTGGTGCCATGGTCTAGCCTTGAGCTCTGTGGTAAAGGGTTGGACTTGATGATCTGTGAGGTCTCTTCCAATCCTGATAATACTGTGATACTGTGAGTGGTACAAAAAAGTATGAGGCATTTTAATGCATTTAATCTTCCCTCTGGTTGTGAAAGAAAGGACACGTGATACATTGATGTTGTAAGTTAACAGATTTAGGAATCAAAAATTAATATATAATGTTTAAATGTTAAGCCTGGTTCTCTAGGCAGGTGAGATGTGATCAATTAGATCAGCAGTTTAAAGTCATCTCTCTTGCTTTGGTCTTTTTATCAGCTCAAAGCAGACGAAGTTTGTGGTGAGGTTCTGCTCTTTGAGTACTCGCTGTCCTTGTGTACGTTTCTTTTTGTTGACCATACGGATCTTTGGGCATGCTTCTACTCCTGTGGCCATGTTCTGTCAGATTTCTTACTATGATTTTGGCTCTGTTGCATAGCAGGAATAAAAGGAGACACCATATTTTTTCATGTGACAGTTCGAAGTAAACCTAAACAGAGATATGTACAGAGAATATACTCTCTATATATGTATTTATCTCTTCTGTGTATTTCTGATACATATTAGGAAGGTGAGTTTTCCTCTTCCATCTGAACAGTGGTAGGAGAGCAATAATAGTTTTTTTTAACCACCTGATGCAATGAGACAAAGATGATACAAGCTTATTTTAAGAAAGAAAAGCACTGAAGTGTTGTTACGGGCAGGTGTGAAGGCATTCTATGTGTTTTGCAACTGGTTATCTTGTGCGGTCTTACTGCACTGAGTAAATCCAGTTCTGGGCCCCTCAATTCAAGAGAGATGTTGAGCTGCTGGAAGGTGTCCAGAGAAGGGCAGCAAGGCTGGGGAGGGGCCTGGAGCACAGCCCTATGCGGAGAGGCTGAGGGAGCTGGGGGTGTGCAGCCTGCAGAAGAGGAGGCTCAGGGCAGAGCTCATTGCTGTCTACAACTACCTGAAGGGACATTGTAGCCAGGTGGGGGTGGCCTCTTCTCCCAGGCACCCAGCAACAGAACAAGGGGGGACAGTCTCAAGTTGTGCTGGGGTAAGTATAGGTTGGATGTTAGGAGGAAGTTGTTGGCAGAGAGAGTGATTGGCATTGGAATGGGCTGCCCAGGGAGGTGGTGGAGTCACTGTCCCTGGAGGTCTTCAAGAAAAACCTGGATGAGGCACTTAGTGCCATGGTCTAGTTGACTGGCTAGGGCTGGGTGCTAGGTTGGACTGGATGATCTTGGAGGTGTCTTCCAACCTGGTTGATTCTATGAAATAGTGGGACCCTAGCATCACTCAACTGAAAAATATTTCCTTCAACCAGCTGTTTCTAACTGTGTTTACTTTGCTGGACACAATCTTGGTGTGATGCTTCTTGAAAATATTTCAGATGGTGCTCACAGATTCTTTTTTTTTTTTAACTTGCTGTATGTGGTCTCAAAGTGCTTTATAATATCTGCCTTAAGTACTTGCTGCTGTTTAATGTGATTAGATGAGTATGTAAGTTTCCTACTTATCCTCTTGCTAACAACTTACTGTATATATTTCACTGATTTCCCCCCCGCTTAGCTTTCAGACATCGATCCTTTTTCTACCATGTTCTGAGACTCTCCTGAATTTGTCTTCATTTTTATAGTTACCTCAGTGATATCTGTAGGCAGTGACTGTTTCACATGGGTATCTTTCTGAGACTCCAGATAAATGTACCTTTCCTGGCGCTCAAGGCCAGACCAAGTAGTCTGCCCATTGAGCCAAGTGCAGATGTCCGTTGGGTACAAATACATTTCTTGTGGTGCTGATTTAGGATTTTCTCCTGAGGGTTACTCTTGTATCTGGTGTAGTAAATCAGTGCAGAGGAAACTGGAGAGAGCTGTAGGTGCTGTTTTGGTCAGTTGGCTGGTCAGCCAGTTAAGTTTGGAAATAAGACCGAATCTGTTAACATTCCTTAAATTTTGTGCACTTCTGATGGATGCTTGAACATGAGAAGTGCTGTTCTTGGTTTCAGGCAGGTTCTGCAGCACTGAAACAGAAGCTGCAGCTATGACCTACATATAGGATACTAAATCAGTGTACCTTTTCCCCTGCTTTCTTTCCTTTTGCTAATTTAACTTCTGTGGCCTTTGGCCTTGTACTCAGTTTCATGTATGCACTGCTCAGAGTAAAGATGATGTCTCTTTTTCCATACATGAATTAATATGAACTTCACTGCAATGTTATTTTCCTATATTAAATAATTGTGGAATTATGTTTCTTGTGGGTGAAAACAATGTGAGAAGTACTGTAAACTTGGATTGTGAAAATACTGTAATCTTTGGGGGTTTTTGCCTTACAGAAATTAATTCTTCTGCTGTATGCCTATATTCTGGATTAAGTTCACTTTTATTCTGGAATAATTATTATGCATTGAGGAAGAAAAATTACTCTCTGCTTCTTCAGATCTTAACTGCCACCTAAGACACTGTTAAATATTTGGAAGCCTTCTAAGTTTTTGAGAAGCTGGATTTTACTTACCTGATTTCATATCAAATGTGAGGCTAATGAAGTATGCTAGGACTTGAACAGCAGTAGTTCTTGAAGTAATCTAATATTTTTTACAGCTCCTTATTGGATTTCTGGAGTAAGGAGAGTGCCTCAAAGTTTTGTCTGGGGAATAATAACAGAGAACTGTGCAAATCTGCTATTTGAAAAATTATTTATGAGTAAATGAATCATTATATAAGAGTTGGAAGGTTAAGTCTTGCTTGCCTTAGATGGGATTATTTGTGTGGAAAGGGCGAAGTAGACTTTAGCCTATGGTATAAGAAACACGTTGGCAAAATTTTACATTGTTGGGCAGAAACTGTATGCTGAAATGTGTGTGTGTGACCTGGAGCTAAACCTAGGAACCAAGGAGTAGTGTTAGTAATTCTCTGTGCCCAAAATGTAAACCTGGCCCAAAATGATCATGATTATTTAAAAGACAAACAAGAAGCTCGGTCTCTTTTGTCATCTGGGATTTGTCTTCTTTGGGCCACTTACTACAAGAAAGACGTTGAGGTGCTGGAGTAGGTCCAGCTGGTGAGGGGTGTGAAGAATAGCTCTTCCTAAGTTCAGCTGAGGAAACTAGGGTCATTTAAAGTGGAGAAAAGAAGGCTGAGAGAAGACCTTCTCATTCTCTACAACTACCTGAAAAGATGTTGTAGTAAAGCTGATGTTGGTCACTTCTCCCAGGTAACAAGTCATAAGAAGAAATGGCCTCAAGGTGCCCCAGGGGAGGTTTAGGTTGGCCATTAGAAAAGAATTCATCACTGAAAGGATTGTCAAGCACTGGAACAGGCTGCCTGGAGAAGCAACTGAGTTACCAGCCCTGAAGTATTTAAAAAGATCTTTGGATGTGTCACTGACTTAGGAACATGTTTTAATGATGGACTTGGGAGTGCTAGGTTAAGGGTTGGACTGGATGATCTCAAAGGTCTTTTCCAACCTGAATGTTTCTAAGCTGTTTCTAAGCTTCTGTGTTTTGGGGCTTGGGCCCCTTTCCACAAACACAGCATAGAAGTGGATTTTTTGTTGTTGGTTATTTTTTAAGTGAAAGCTGATGTTCTAATATAATTCCATGAGTCCAGGACCATGGTTTCAGGAAAAGTGAAAAAAAAACGCCAAGTATTACATGGTTTACAATGAAATGGTGAGAACTGGCTACACCCCAGGAGCATGACTTACAGAGAGAAACTATTGTACTTTCGTTTGTCCACATGAAAAATAAAGTTTTCAAAATACCAAGAGGTACATGGATCAAAATACTACTATAAATATTCAACAGCAGAACCTGACTTCATTGTAGATCCAGTGTGTTTTAGCACTGGGTCTTTTCAGAAGTGTAATATGTGCAACTTAAAACAAATTTTCAAAATTCAGCTTTCATCCAAAATAAAGGAACTTTTCAGAGAATGAATCAACTGATCTCAGCTTGTGGCATCAACAGCCTGATTTTTATACAGGCTGGGCACGGTGTCCATGGTGAGCCAAATTCCTTCTTGTCTTTCCTGTGCTGAACCCTCTTGGGAATTCTGGCCCCATAAAGGTCACCCTAATGAATAGCCTTGAGTGATTTCCTCTCCTTTATTATTGTGTCCTTGTATTTTACCTGTTCCTTCTTGACTGATGGAACATTTTAGATAAAGAACAGGGAAACCCACTGCTGGAAATAATCCTCAGTTGTCAGGACATGGAATAAATGTTTGAGTAGATATTTTTACTGCTGCCTTCCAGCACTTTCCTTCTATATCCAGAAACAAAAACTTCAGAATAAAGTTCAAACAACACTCATACTTTATTCTTTTTCCTTTCTGTGATCTCTGGAGGCCTGACTTAGTCTGCTGTGCTTTTGCTACCTATGCCCATTCGTTTTTAGAAACCCAGTTTATCTAACTTGCTTGGAACTTGGTGGAAGACATCGTCTGTAGTTTTTGTGGCATTTCACCTTGGAGACCAGTACAGTTTTCCTGGATGATGAAAATCCCTACTTGTATTTTTACCCTTTTTTTTTTTTTTTAGTAAATCTGTATATTGCAAATAGTGAATTTAATTTCCTTTTCCATGCATTCAGGGAAAAGGAGTGATGTATACTGATACAGTTAAGCCATATTGCAGCTTTTGCTGCAGTAGAAGGCATTCAAATACCTCTTACTATGTACTAAGTGTGCTGAAGACATGATGGCACAGCTTCGTTTGAAGTGCACTTCTATCCTGAAAGATAGCTGCTCTTTCAGCCCTTGAAGTTCCTTGATTCTCCCTTCTCAATGTTTTCTACATGTAATCTGTTCAGTTCTCGAGTAACTTAGTAGATTTTCTAGCTATCAGTAATTCAGATAATAGTCTGACTTAGGTCAAGTCAAATTTTGCCTGTTATTCTGCAGTTTGAATGTCGTTGTCGCTTCTAAGGATGTGTCAGGCAGGAAACAGCCTTGCATTCTGTGTTACATGAGCTCTGTCTCCAGCAGGTGTAAAGGGTATAAGGAGGTAGTAACGCCCTATTTTTTTATTCACTGAAAAAGGCTAGGGAGAAAGTACTTGGTATGTAGAAAAATACTTTAATGAACATCTCTACTTGCAAACTAACTATAAAACAGTTCTAAAGAAAACTGTTGCTTGATGCCACTCCAGCTATACCCATTTGTAACTGTGATCATCTTCCATATTATCTCTGTCACTAGTAGCCAGCTTTTCCTTTTTGTCTGCAAAAGACCATTTTGATCCCATGTGGCCGTTTAAGCTGATCCTCTAGCTCAGACATAGGAGAGAGATGAGCTAGAGGATCAGCTCAAACGGCCACATCCCATTCTGCGTGGCATTGGTGGAAGAATAATGCATCCCAGTTTTGAAATGGATGATGTCTGCCATATGAGCTTTTCAGATGTTTGGGCTAGGATAGAATTAATTTTCTTCATAGTAGGATGATGAATTTGTTTTGGTTGGAGGAGACCTCTAAGACCATCCAGTACAACTGTTAACTGTGCCGAGTCACCACTAAACCATGTGGAAGACACCAGTGCTGCTGGCTGTGTTAACGTTGTTTCATGGTTATTCAGTCCTGAGTGGAGGCTGAACCATAAGCTGGCAAATTACATGTCTGAATAAGCTGGGTCTGCGCTGTACCTTGCTGATGTGTGAGCTGCCTTGGTGGCCCTGGCTCAAAGCATTGTAACCACAGCTGAGGTGGTATGTGACAGTAAGGGAAACAGGGGAGAAAATGGAAAATGTTGTAGTGTCTTTGTTTAGGAATCTGAGGTCTAAAAGAAAAAGGTTGCTGTCCTTGGGTGGACTTTAGAAGAATACAGATGTACTTTATGGTATATCAGTACCTGAAACAGGGAAGATGACAACAGAGTTCAGAAGTTCTGTGGGTGGTCATTGAGACCAACAGCTTATTTCCCATTAAGCTCTGGAGAGCTGTGAAATGGAAGCAGATTCAGGGCACTACACCAGATTAAAATACTTTAATGTTAATTGTTCTTAAAGTGGAATGAGACTAGGTGTTGGTGATTTCACTGTTGTTCAGCAGTGGTTTAGAGGTGTTCATATCCTCATTCTTAGTTGAGTGGAGTTCCCAGTTTGATCTGAAAACCTGGATCATCCTAGAAGTGTTCCAGGGAGGTTCCAGCTGTCTTCTATGAACTGTTACTGTGCAGTGGTAAAGCTGAGATACAGCTGTATGAAGACATCAGGCAAGAGCTATCCATATGGAAAGATAATATGAAATAACTGTTGACAGAAAGAAAAAAAAGAGACTTACTATGAGATGAAGTTCTCAGTCCCTAGCTCTTTAGTGGCAGTTTCCAGAGAATTTATCAACTGGAGGCCAGAGAGGAAAAAACATTCAAATCCATGATCCCAAAACATGGGATCCTTTTAGAGTTATCTTTAGGACATCAAAACCACTAACACAAAGTCCAGTATATGTGAAATGCTGCTTTCTAAGACATTAATGCACCCTCATGTTGCAGTGCTTGAGCATCCATGTGTTGTCACTGACTCCCCAGATTGGCAGAGCTCCTCATGCCTGTTTTCTTTTTGTTGACAGGTAATTGTTAATGCACTTTTATTGTTTGACATTGTCATAATGAGTGTAAATATTTTTAATAAAAAGGGTACTTAATGTACCTCCAGGGTTTAACAAGATATTAATGTTACTTTGTAGCTAATTCAGTCTTGAGTAGATATTTTCATAATTTCATACCGATTGAAGAAGAGTTCTGAAGTCTGTTTTGCATGGTAATGAATTTAATATTTTAGAGTCGAGTCAGTTACTTGCTTCATAAGCTGCCACTTAGCATTGCATAGATAATCGCATTTGGCAGTCCTCTTTGGGTTGAGCAATGCAAATTGAATTAACATACCACAGAGATAAAATTTGCTTATAATTCTGCTGGTGGTGAGGTGAGGGCTGTGGAGGAGGATGGTTACTCGATATCCTGCCATATGGCACTTTGGTGGTAAGAAGCAGGCTTGATCTTTGGCATCACACAGCGTTACGTGAATGCACAAACGTCTCTCAGGAGTTCGCTGGTATTTCACTGCACTTCATTTTGGATGTACTGTTGCTGTCTAGGTGGTATAATCCATGAAACTAGTTTACTGAAGAGTTATCCCTAAAAGAATTTCCTTGCAGAATTTTTCAAGTAAAGACATGAGTTTATTTGAATTGCTCATTTCTGATATGCTCTGACACTGATCCTGTGCTTAGATTCATATTCAGCAGAAGCCAAACTGAGTAGTTGAGGGAGAATTCACATGTCGTCGTGCTACAGAAAACTAAGAATGACTGTTTAATGGGAACTTAATGGGCTGTCCAGGGAGGTTGTGGAGTCCTCATCCCTGGAGGTGTTCAAGAAAAGCCTGGATGAGGCACTTAGTGCCATGGTCTAGTTGATTGGATAGGGTTGGGTGATAGGTTGGACTGGACGATCTTGGAACATCTCTTCAAACCTGATTGATTCTATGGTTCTCTTTTTTAAATGATGATCATCAAATTGGTTGGGTTTTTGTTTTTTTATTCTTTGGGCATTGCAACATTTTTCTCTTAAGTTACTTGTTTTCAAGTATTAAAGCACTTGCCTGATTATACCATTTTTCTCTAACAGTTCAGAATTAAGGGCATGTTAGGTTGTGGTGTTAGAAAGGGTTATTTTAAAATTGGACGTGTACATGATTTTTAAATTTTAAAATATTTTAATAAATTTAGGCTTTCTGTAATACTAGGGGAAAAAAAACAACCCAGATTTCACATACTATGGCACATCTGTGATCCTGTAATGACTGATACATTTATTACATCTGATTTGGGCAGTACTGTTAATAAGGATGATTTGCACAGAACACATTTTCCATATGACTAAACTAGTTTCACTGTGATAATATGGTCATCTAGTTGACTGTTTCCAGTGTTAGCACTGGAATTCATAACTAAAGTCAATACTTGGCAATATGCAAAAGGAACTTGTCTCCTCTTTTCTGAAATATACAGTTGCTGTTGCAACACTGGCATTGTGCAGGTTATGTGGGAGGATCGGGTGAATGTATTATGCCATTTCCCAGGGCTGACTGCACATCTCTTTGGCTGTACCGAGCTCACTACAGACATTGCCAAGAAGAATTTCTTCCGTTGCCATTAGGATGCCTTTTAAGTGGCTAATCATTCTGCAGCAATCTTCCCAGTGCATTGATTTTGAAGAACACTGAATGCTAAAGGCACAAATGTTTTGAAAGCAAGGCTGGCTTATCATTGCAACTTGGTTGGTATATAATCCCTGAATTCAAGGAGACATGGTTGAAAAAAGTGATGATTGTTTGAATTCCACTCAAATCTCCTAACAGATTGTATTGGTACAGAACTACATATCAATGCAAGTGGGAGTGAAGGCTGTTACCGTTTCAGTTCTTGGAGCACAAACTGTTGACCTCTCACTGCTGACACCAAATAATGCATGCATTTGCTTGGCGGTATAGAGAAGCTCATTGTTTGAGGAGATTGTTTGCTGTCACTGAGACACAAATACCTGTGCATGAGTACAACACCAGGCCTTTGGGAAGATGAGACTCTGCAATATGAAAAGGGAATTGCATGTAAGCAGGGGTGCCTAAAGCTGCTTGCACTGCTTAAATCATGCAATTTTGGAATATTCAAACTGGATTGTGAATATTATAGAAGGGATAAAAATGGAAGTATGTAATTCTGACTTCTATCTGTCCTTCATGCCTGTATATCTCTGCTCTGAGTGAGTCTAATTATAAAAATCCCTTGAATATCAGGGCAAAGGTGTAGGAATTGCAGACTGTAGATTTAAACATATGCTGAAGACGCAGAGGAGCAAGATGCAGGCATTAAAAAAGTATTTGTGTGTGTTTCATTTGACTAAACACCTTCTTGCAGAGACAGAGTGGAGCCGATCTTGTGTGTCCTTTCAAGCGGCTACAGCTTCCTTCTCTTTATGAAGAGAAATTCCAGAGTTGTAACAGGCTTGAATGCTCAGCAGGTATTAAGAGTTCCCACGTTTGTTGCTTCTTTGAGTAAATCAACTGCTGATAGTATGAAGAAATCACATGTCGAGGCGGGTTATAAAACCACAGATCCACGTGGTCACTGAGATGTTTTATCAGGATTAGGACATCTGGAAACTCAACTTGGTTGTCAGGCTACCTGTCAGAGTATGGACAAGGCATATGGTAACAATGTGCTAATGGAACAGCCAAAGTCTGGCCAGGTGTCACTGGCATGCCTGGGTTACCTCAGCTGCTGCGTAGCAGATCCCTGCCTTATGCAGACAGCTTGAACTGCAGCTGCTATTGTATTCTATTCTGAGATGTGCTGTTTGCTTGCCTTGTGTAGCTCTTTAGCCACAGACAGCTCAGACAGAGCTTTTTATCAGAGGTGAATCATCTGTTCTCTCATGGCATAATCGAGGATTTTTTTTGTTTCCATGACTCAGAGAAAAAGGTGGTGCTGTGTCCTCCAAGTCATGGCTGCATGAGCTGCTTTTGTTTCCCCACTCACTTAAAGACAAGAGAAGGAACAAGCTGAAGAATGACAGTTTCATTATAGACTTAACTTTCTTGGTACCTTCCTTTTCTCCTCAACGGAACTATGCTTTGTAAGATGAGCTGCAGGAGCCATGGGTTTTGCAATAGTACCAGCAGGATAAATATTTCTGTATTTCTGGTTGATTTGAAGATGATTGGGGTGTGTTCCCCTCCTTTTTCTGGCAAAGGTTACCCCTGTTAGATGTACTGCTTGTCGTTTCCTATCTTTTTCCCATCTGTTCTCTTTTCAGTAGAAGCAGAGGAGGTGTAGCTCCCATTTGGGCTGCCAGATAACTTAGTGTGAATCAGAGTAGTGCTCTGGTGTGTGCACACATGAGATTATACCAATGGGCAGACTGTGCTCTCTCAGACTCCATGTCATGCCCCCTTCATCATCTCACACAGATTAGGGAATACTGCTGCCCCCTGCCTTGTATGATCTGGATTCCCAGGCCTAAGATAGGAGCCAAGGGAATGAATCTTTTCCTGAGCTGAGCAAGCAGGTTATCGCAGCAATAGGTAAGGAAAACAATCCTTCATTTGAAGTATTATAACTGTGATATAACTATTAAATAAAGGACAGTGCATGTAGATAATGTATTCAAAATTTATAGATTACAATTCTACAAAGCCAATGGTATTATGGGCAATAAAGCCATAAAGACAGCAAATGCTTATGCTAAAGAACTCCAGACTGTCTTGGAACTTACTGACTGGTGGCTGCTTCGTTAAGAAATAAACCTTACTTAGTGAGTTTCAGGGCCTGGCTTTATTTCCCTGACTTTTAAAGGTTTTGTAATGTCTCTGTGTTATCTTTAGGAGAACTGTGTTCATATTACTTGATTTAAAATTACCTCTGTGAGGCAAGCAGATACTGGCTGCAAGATACTACAAAGAGGGTATCACCAGGCTATATATTAAGCAAGATGTTTTGTAATGAAGCTGCTTTGCCGTAGCTTGCTGATCAGATGCCTAGGCTTGTATCTTGTAGCTCCTACCTTTGGTATATACTGGTCTTCTGATTTCTTGTTTAAGTATTAACCTTGAATAAGTTAACTTGCATTAGAAAAAATAATTACTCTTGTTGATGCTTCTTGAAACTTCAGTTTGTGATAGCAAAACAGTTTTTATTGTTACGCTGTGAAATGTTTTACAGTCAAACTGAAGGAGATTATCACATAGATAATAGCTGTCCAGATGGCATATCTGTTCTTCTAGGGACAAAATCGCTTTACAATAAGGGACATGGTGTTCCTGGCCAGGCACCTGTGATGGGAGCTGTAAATCTTTGCACAAGATTGTGGAAGGATGTACCTCATGTTTAGGGTAACACTGTTAGAAATTGAGACTGGAGCTCTGTTTTCTGCTGTCCTTGTGTGCTGCTGGAGTATGTGTATCCTTGCAGCCACAGCTCTAGTGGAGGGGACAGAGAGCAAATGGGGGATATAGTAAGAAAAATAGTATACATGCCCTGAATACATCCATGCAGGCATGATATTCTAGCTGGTAATGCAAGAACAAGCATCTTGTATAAGATGCCAGCATCTGTAGCTCTCTTCTCCCAAAGGTGGCAGCTCCTTAATGATTGTAGTTGATTAATCATTTTAGCTAATAGTAATTGTTCATGGGCAGAATTTATTTTAAAACATATGCTTTGAGTGCTAATTAATTTTTTGCCATATTTTATTTTGTGTGGTAGGGAATAACTTCTGAGAAATTTTGCTTTTGGCAGCTGGTGTAGCTGACGAAAGGTTCAGTAGAGCTCTAGAAAGGTATTCCTTCCTGACTGCTACACAGGGGAATGATATTACTGTGTTCTACTATATATAGCAGTATATTCCTGCAGGGAACCTGCTTGACTATTGCATGTGTGTAAGGTTCTGCTGGCATATTAAAAGGTTTATCTGTAGATAAAAGCATAGCAGATTGCTGTATCTTGGCCAGTAGTTTGTGGATTATCCTGCACTGTCTTCCAGTAAAAGAAAGTCAGTTTTAAATATGCAGTGTCTCAAAACTACAGTGCAACCAAGTTTCTACCACTGTATGCATATTTCCTTTTCCTCCTTTCAGTGTAAAAGCCATGAAAACAAAACAGAAAGGAAGATGTTTACATATTTTGAAGTACTTGAATTTATTTGTCTCAGTAGGCAAATGTCTTTCATTTCCAGTGTTGTTTGAGCTTGTATATCAATGCTATTTCTTCAGACTGTTTCATAAGGTCACAAATCCCTTGATAGTGCAGATGACAGCCTTTGAGGATTATGGAGCTCTCTAGCAACCCTTTTGTGAAGCTATTCGTGCTAAGCACTGGTGTTACAGTGGTCTTCAGACACTGAAGTACTCTCCATAAGTTTGAGTGGTATTCAGCAATTCAGTGAATGATTAAGGTTTGTGATGTTGTGCTGATGCATTTCTATATATCTGCTATAGCTTTCTTAGAATCATAGAATCAACCAGGTTGGAAGAGACCTCCAAGATCATCCAGTCCAACCTAGCACCCAGCCCTAGCCAGTCAACTAGACCATGGCACCAAGTGCCTCATCCAGTCTCTTCTTGAAGATCTCCAGGGACGGTGCCTCCACCACCTCCCTGGGCAACCCATTCCAATGCCAATCACTCTCTCTGGCAGCAATTTCCTCCTAACATCCAGCCTAGACCTCCCCTGGCACAACTTGAGACTGTGTCCCCTTGTTCTATTGGTGGTTGCCTGGGAGAAGAGGCCATCCCCCACCTGGCTACAATGTCCCTTCACGTAGTTGTAGCCAGCAATATGGTCACCCCTGAGCTTCCTCTTCTCTAGGCTAAACAAGCCCAGCTCCCTCAGCCTCTCCTCATAGGGTTTGTGTTCCAGACCTTTCACCAGCTTTGTTGCCCTTCTCTGGACACGTTCCAGGAAAACTTGGAAGGAGTAGGAAATTACAGTTTGGTATAGACTTAGCTTATGTTGTCTGAATGGGGAAAGTGCTGATATCAGTTCCATTCAGAATACAGCAGGCAGAACAGGCCTTATTGAAAAGTCTAATGGAAGTCAG
The DNA here is from genome assembly GCF_015220805.1 of Pogoniulus pusillus. Taxonomy (NCBI): domain Eukaryota; kingdom Metazoa; phylum Chordata; class Aves; order Piciformes; family Lybiidae; genus Pogoniulus; species Pogoniulus pusillus. The sequence continues at coordinate 17,859,694 of NC_087264.1, read as the reverse complement.
TAAGGGAGTTGCAGGCAGTCATTGCTGATGAACTTTTATGCCAGATATTTCCATGATGGTTAGTATTAAGCAAAATTATAGTGACATTCCGATACGAGGTTAGAGGAGATAGAGAGATTTCATTAAATGGCAACTGACTTTTGAAAGGAAGGTATAATCATTACTATATAAGGTTTTAAGCACTGCCTGCTGCCAATGTGCTAATTAAAACAAACAAACAAAAAGTGTTTAGTAGTGGACAATAAGGGGAAAAAAAGGAGCTATGAGATCTTCAACTTTGCCTGAGGACATTGTTCAAGTCTTTGTGAAGGTAGACATGTGCAACATATTACAAAATAGAGCTATGCAACATAAGTAGGTGTGTGCAATACAGATGAGGGGAGGCATTTTTGTGTTTGTGGAAAACTCCAAGATTGAGGAGATAGGTCATTGGTCTTTGAAATTAGATTTTACTCTCACTGCAGCTAAGGTTTTCCAGTCTGTTTGATGATTACAGGTACCTTAAATTTAAGATGCTCAAAATAATCTTCAAGGAGTTACAGTGCAACATTTCCTGAAAATAGGACTGGTTTAGAGTGCTTCAAGTTCAGTAGCTAAAAACATGAACCATGAAGTTTTGGTTTCTATATTCATAGGTATTGCTTGCAGGATTATATTGAGAAAAATACTATTGAAATTGTAACAGCAAAAACTACAATTTATTGGTTTCTTAGGCATTTCTTTAAACTGGCAGAGTTAAATATGGGAAAAGGTGATGAGATATTCTGTTTCCTTCCCTAAGTTTTGGTATATTATGGTAAATCACTTAGAAACTTATAGAGCTTGTCTTCTCAACCAACATCTACAGCTCCTTGCAGAATGGAAGCTCAGATTCTGAATAATAATGTAATGATTTTAGTGCATTTGGATTCCAGTGACTGAAAATATTTTCCCATTTAAGTTTCCCAGGCTCCTGTCTGAGGCACTTGTAGGTGTCTGTCCCTGCCTATCTTGTCCACCTGGTTACTTTTAATCTTAGGTACTTTTTCAGACATTTGACTTGGTTGTCTTTGTCTCCACCTTTTGGAACTCTTTTTCCCATGCTGTTGCTTTTGTTTAGAGCATAGACACTTTAACTTCACTGTCACCATGAATTAATTCCAAAACTCATATCTTTGCTCATTCCCATCATCTGCCTATCATTGCTGTTTCACTCCTTTTGCCAGATTCAGGTAGTCAACTGCCTGGAGAAATACTTGAAATCACTTTAATCTTTGTGAAACGGTTTGCAAGACTCTGTTGCCCTATAAATTTTGTGGTTAAGAACCATTGTGGTTACAACCATTGTGTAATTTTTCAGGGAAGGCACTCTAGAAACCAGAAATACTTGTTTTGAGGATTATTTTTTTGTGTGCCTGTGCCAGTCAGTCTGGAAGTGTATCGAGATGGTCAAAATAAGGCATTGAGAATGTGGAAGTTAGTAAGTAATGATAACTAATAACACTTAAGTGTCAGTTCTGGTTTTTCTATGGAGCAGAGATTCTGAGGTGTGAAGCTGTAACACAATTGGAAGATACAGTCATAGAATCATAGAATCAACCAGGTTGGAAGAGACCTCCAAGATCATCCAGTCCAACCTAGCACCCAGCCCTAGCCAGTCAACTAGACCATGGCACTAAGTGCCTCATCCAGTCCTTTCTTGAAGACCTCCAGGGACGGTGACTCCACCACCTCCCTGGGCAGCCCATTCCAGTGGCAAATCACTCTCTCTGTGAAGAACTTCCTCCTAACATCCAGCCTATACCTACCCCGGCACAACTTGAGACTGTGTCCCCAACAGTCATGTTTGGTCATATATTTTTATCTGCAGATGCATTTATTTTTTACTATTTTTCATTCTTTTGGTTTATAGGTGCTGTAATAATAATATTAATGTATATTTCTATTTCAGCCATTAATGAATTTCCTGAAGATATATTTACAAATAAAGAACGCCAGCAAGGAGGAATTCTGCTTCATATCATTGCTGTAAGTTTTCATCTATTGTGCTTCACTTTTGTTTTCCTTTTGTCTTCTGAGATGTTCATCATTTTACTGGCCCTAATAAACAGATCTCTGTATACATCAGCATGTTTCTAATACTTGATTTTTGTATTTCTAGTCTGACTATATAGGTACAAATGCTCAATATCTTAGAGATGTGCTTTGTTGGTGAACTTTGTAGTGCTAGATTAATGGTTCAACTTGATCTTAAGGGTCATTTCCAACCTAAATAATTCTGTGATTTAAGAAAATGATGCAAGTCTGAATTTGCCATGCCTGTGGATTCATCCTCTTGGATATAAAATCCTAACTGCAAGACTTGTACTTGTTCGTGTTTGTTTTATCTTGTGTAAACAGGATTTGGAATTCTTTTGATGACATCAGCCATGATGTGAAAGATTCTTGGTGTTCTCAATTTCTTATTGTGCCTGTATGCAAAAGATGGAATTTTAATTGAAGAGAAGGCAACCCTGAACTAATACAGAAAATGTCTTGTGGAGTTTTATATTTCATTGTTGGAAAAGCCTCAAACCAAACAAGTGAGGCCTGCTGGCTCCAGTTTTTAATTTGCAGCTCAGGGAAACTGAAGTTAAAAGGAGTTGTTTGATGGACAACATCAGGATAGCAGGATTAGGCCCATTGCATAAGGGCAGCATGTAAAGCAACATAAGCGTGCTAGTTTGAAGCAGGCTAGGATGTTTTGGTGAGAAGAACTAGATTACAGGCTGTGAAAAGAAAGCAGTGGTGGTGTCTACTTCACTCACAGCCTTACTGAGATGTGTAGGAACAAGAAATAAAAACATTAGATAATCACTCTCGCTGGGGCTGCTGGCTGAGCTGCATCTCTCTAACCTCACCCTCCGTTTTGGGGTAATCCACTTTGCTTCCTAACCTCTGGCCAAACCTCTGTTCTTCCTCGGGACTGGGGTAAGGTTGAGAGGGGTAGGGGGAAGGTGAAGAGGTGGTTGAGAGCCCCTCCTGGGGACTCAGGTTTCTGGGAGGGGAGTTGTGTTTCTGTATTACCTTTTTGCCTTGTATATTTCTGTCTATAGCTGTATATACTGTAAATATCTGCTTGTATATTGTGTCAGCTGTAAATATAAGCTTCATTCATATTTCCAGAGCCAGCTGAGTCTAGTCTGGGTGATTTCTAAAGTGTGAGGGGGCAGGGAATACTCAAACCATCACAATATGACAGTGGGACAATCGGATGTATATGGGGAAACAGGATAATTCCTCAGAGGTTTGGAGCAGTGGTCCATGGTCAGGGTCTACTTATTTCCAGATGTGATTACTTTTTGAGTATTGTAAATCAGCATGGTGTTACTACTTCATTTGATCCAGTCATTAATTTAAAATATAGGTGATGCTTATGTAACTTTGCAAGCCTAAGTCATTACTTTCTTTTATATAAAGTCATTTGTGATGCCTTGTCCTGTCAGACTGTGGTACCTTTCGTTTTCTAGGGCCTGGCAAACATTTTTATTTTAAACTTTATCTTACATTCAAGAATCTGTTTTTATGCCATTAATTGGTCAGTAGAGGGTTTTTTTTTAATTGGAAAGGAATAAAATAATGAAGGTAAATAGTTCTGCTAGTCTGAATTAGTATAGCATTGCCTTATTTTCTGTTTCACACACAGGGAAAAATCTGAAGTATTTGCTGACTTTATTTTTTTACAGGCTCTTTATATGTTCTATGCTTTGGCTATAGTATGTGATGACTTCTTTGTTCCATCCTTAGAGAAAATTTGTGAGGTATGTCAAAGATTTATATTCTTCTTTCAGAAATGTTTTTTCAGACTATTCTAGAATTAAACATTTTGTGCCATAATGTTTCGAGTTTCTTCCTGTCAACTTTCTGACCTTGGTCAAATATACCTTAAGCATGTAGCTAGGATGAGTATGACACCTGGCTAAGTTTAGTTTATTACTGTACTCTTAGTTTTGAGAAGTCACTTGTGAAAAGAGATGGTGCACAGGCAGATTAATGTGTTGGCTATGCAAATGTTATCGCACATCTACCACAGTATCAGCAAGAAGAAAGCAAGCATATGTGCCCCTGGTGTGAAGTGAAGTGAGAATGCAGGAAACAAGTGCATACCTTGGTTTGATATGGTACAGGAATACACATTTTACTTGTGAAAAATAAGTAAGTGTAATTCCTTTATGTAATTCTTGAGAAGACTTGGCAAAATTATGTGTAGGATTCTTACTGAGTTGGTTGGGACAGGGTAGGTTTTATTCTTGGCTCGTAAGTACTGTGTTAGATAGGGTAAAATGAAGACAAAATACAAAGCCAGATTTTGAGGGCAAAATGAAAAGGTCATTTGCTTTGCTTTTTAACAAAAATATCACAGTATCACACAGTATCACAGTATCATCAGGGTTGGAAGAGACCTCACAGATCATCAAGTCCAACCCTTTACCACAGAGCTCAAGGCTAGACCATGGCACCAAGTGCCACGTCCAACCTTGCCTTGAACAGCCCCAGGGACGGCGACTCCACCACCTCCCCGGGCAGCCCATTCCAGTGTCCAATGACTCTCTCAGTGAAGAACTTTCTCCTCACCTCCAGCCTAAATTTCCCCTGGTGCAGCCTGAGGCTGTGTCCTCTTGTTCTGGTGCTGGCCACCTGAGAGAAGAGAGCAACCTCCTCCTGGCCCCAACCACCCCTCAGGTAGTTGTAGACAGCAATAAGGTCACCCCTGAGCCTCCTCTTCTCCAGGCTAAACAATCCCAGCTCCCTCAGCCTCTCCTCATAGGGCTTGTGCTCAAGGCCTCTCACCAGCCACATCGCCCTTCTCTGGACACGCTCAAGCATCTCAACGTCCCTTTTAAACTGGGGGGCCCAGAACTGAACACAAATGCGTGACCACTTTCTGAAACACTTCCATAGCTAGTTAAAAAGTCTATTTGCCTATGGATATAGATGAGGGGGCTGGAGCACAAACCCGACATGGGGCAGCTCTGGGAGCTGGGGTTGTTCAGCCTGGAGAAGAGGAGGCGCAGGGAAGACCTTATTGCTGTCTACAACTACCTGAAAGGAGGTTGTAGCCAGGTGGGGGTTGTTCTCTTCTCCCAGGCACCCAGTGACAGAACAAGAGGACAGTCTCAAACTGCTCCAGGGCAGGTTTAAGCTGGATGTTAGCAAGAAATTCTTCATGGGAAGAGTGATTGCCCATTGGAATGGGATGCCTGGGGAGGTGGTGGAGTCACCAACCCTGGAGGTGTTTAAGAGGAGGCTGAATGAGGCACTTAGTGCCATGGTTTAGTTAATTAGAAGGGTTAGGTGACAGGTTGGACTGGACGATCCTAGAAGCCTTTTCCAACCTGGTTAATTCTGTGATTCTGTGATTAAATTCTTATTAGTGTTGCTCAGAGCTATATACTTATGATAGAAGAACAAATGAAAGAATAAGGGAGGCAGCCAAAGATAGTAAAATACTCAATAGGGATGTTCTGATTTCAGCATGCACCTTATACACCATCTTTAATTGTACCAGTTAGGTCGTACCAATTAAGTTGTCACTGATCCTTCATAAAGTCTTTGCCTCTTGTCTCATGTTCTGCTGAACTGAGACAGCACAGTTATGTTTGAGTTTCTGCAGCATTGTGCTGCTAGTAGATTAAATGGTACAGTAAGGATTTCTGTTTTGTCAGGTACTGTAGGGTGCCATGTTCATCAACTCAAAATGTTGCACAAAGCCTGAAAAATACAGGCTTCTGTAGTGGTCATTTTGTCAGTAATTACTTTTCTATCCTTGGAAGAAAAATACGGTACTAAAGATGAATCTAGAAACTCCCAAACCCATGGGAAAAAACCCATCTTAAACCCTTTTATAGTTCAAGAAAAAGATCTTCAGACAGCATTAAATCGTTGCAGCTCACTTGTAGAGCTTAGTGTATTTCTGCTGGTCTGAGAATAAGTACTTGTCTATATCCTGTTAGAGTTCAAGGGACGTGGCCGTAAAGATAGGTCTGTTTACAGCACATAGGCCACTTCTTGTCTAACTGAAGTAATGTTTTTCTGGCAGCAAACTTACTTTTGATTAATACAGTTGTAAAGTGAAGCCAGAATCATGCCTGCTGTTTGAAAGATTTTATTTTTTTTTTTCCAAACAGAGATTGTTTTCTTTTCTGGATTGTAATTGTCAAATGTTAGATGCCCAAATAATTGACCTTCATTTTTTTAATTACTCTGTTTAGAGTTCTAGAAGTAAATTAATAAAACTAATTTGAGCTGTTTACCATCTTTCTGAATTTGCAGAGGTGCTTTAATCAGCTGTGTGTAAACCACAGTTGACTACTGAGTTACATGTAGGCAGGCAATTTTGTCTGACACCTTGCTGAGTTAGGATATAAACATTTTACCTGCCTGTGGTACATTTGCCTTTTCAAAATGCAGTGTCTAATTTTGTATCATAGTGATTGTTCACCCTTTTAATAGTACTATGGCCAGAGAATGAGGAGCTGCTATCTTTGCTGCTGTAGAACAGTGCAATGTAAATGCAAGACCAGTGTTGAAGTTGCCAATGGTTTTCTTCCAGAAATTACATTTGAGTGAAGACGTCGCTGGAGCTACATTCATGGCAGCAGGCAGCTCCACTCCGGAACTTTTTGCATCTGTTATAGGTATGGAGCTCAAATGGTAGCTTTTATGAGATCTGCTGTTAAAAAATCAGCAGCTGATTAAACAGAGGTATCCAAAAGTACTGCCATTCTGTCAATTTATAATCAGCAATTGGAGCTGTCAGCTAGTCTGTGGTTCATGGTATAATTAACTACTCAAAATACCTCAAGAAACTCTGAATTTCCTCTCAAAACATAGAGGAATGGCTGATTGTGAACATAGGAAGTTAAGAAGAGATTTATTGCAGTCCTCTGAGAGAGAATTAAAGATATTTGCTTCTTTGGTTTCTTTCTTCAAATAAAGGAAATTTAATTTTAGCGAGGAAGTAGGAGAACAAGGAACATGGGAGAAGAGCAAATTAATGTATAGATAAGTCAGATCTGTTAAAAGCAGAAGAACGTGGTGTACATCACAGAATTATTTGAACTAATCTCTGAAATACTAAGGATTACTGGTATAAAGAGGATGTCTAAATGGCAAAAGCAATACCTATTAAGAGAAGAAAGGACACAGGATTACACTGAAAGAAGGGGGGAAAGGAGCAAGTTTCATGGAAACCTGTAATCACACAATGTTAGAAGGGCCTTCAAAGGTCATCAAGTCCAACCCCCCTTCAAGGAGCAGGGACATCCTCCACTGAATCAGATTGCCAGGGCCATCCTTTCTACCCCTTTTAAAAATGAGTGGAATCACAGCCTTTCCCCAGGGCCTTCGGCTGACTGATGTGACTTTCCAAACATCATGAGAGTGGCTCAACAACTCCATCAGCTGATTCCCTAAAATAGCTGGGATGTGTCTTGACAGTTCCCATTGGCTTATGTATGTTGAGATCCTTCAAGTGATCATGGACTGCCTCGAGGTCCATTCACTCAAGAGGTGTGGCAAAGAGAGGTTGGTGGTGCAGACTGAGGCAAAAGAGTTGTTGTGTATCTCAGCCTTCTGTTTGCCTGCTGTTACCGGCCTATCAGTCTTGCTTGTTGGGGTGGGGGAGATCATGTGCACTTTCTTTGGCCTTCTTTTTCTGACAGACATATCTACAGAAGCCCTTCCTGTTATTCTTTGCAAGCCTCGTCCTGTTCAACTGCAGACGTATCTTGGCCTTCCTGATCCCATCCTTACACAACTGGGCAGTGTCCCTACACTCTTCCCAGGATACCTGTTCCTGCTTCCACTGTCTCTTCATTTCCTTCTTGTCCTTTAGTTTGACCAGTGGGTCTTAACTCAGCCATGCTGGTCCCTTTGCCTTTCTTATCTGATTTCTAGTATCAGAGAATCAAGAGGACTCTCGCCCTATGAAAAGTGGCCTTAAAGATCTGCCAGCTGTTCTGCTCCCTTGTCCCTGCGGGCAGTTTCCATGAGAATCTTACTAACTAATACTGAACAGCTGGAATTTTGCATTCCTAAAGTTCAGTGCCCTGATTTCACTCTTCACCCGACCCGTATACTTCAGGATCTCAAACTCCACCAGTGCATTGCTGCAGCCCAAGCTTGCTTCTGGTGTTGCATCTGCTTTGGTAGGGCTGTCTGTTAATGTAGATGAAGTTATCAGTGCATTCCAAGAGTCTCTTGTATTTGCCTCCAGATTACCATGTTAGTTTCCAGCATGTCAGGATGATTAAGTCCCTCAGCAGGAGAAGGGTTTGTGAGCCCAGAGCTTCTTGTAGTTGAAGACGTCTTTCTGGTTGATGTCTACTGCAGGCTGCTTATTCAAGGTAGCCTACTAACAAAGTTCCCGTTGTTGCCTCAGTCTCTTAAATATTACCTGTAAGCTCTCAAACTGCCTGTGAGTGTGCTTCAAGGACAGCTCTAAACAACAGATTCGTTTCTTGATCTGGGAGGCAACCTTTCCTTCCCCTCTGAACTGCCTGTAGCACTGATAGCTGCATTCCAGTCACCAGGTTTCAGTAGTGTCAACTAAGGGGTGGCTTTCTTAGCAGCACGGGGCCTTAAATTTGATGAATCTGCCTTTATTGAAGCCTTAGCAGGCTTTCTACTGCTACCCCAGCTGACATTTTTGCAAACTTCTAGGGAAATAGTCTAAAAGAATACAGTATAACCCCACATCCAACTTATTGAAAATCAACCAGTGTAAGCCTTTAAGGCTTCTTTAGCAAAAGGCAAAATACTTATCATCTAGGAGAAAGGCTTCTTTGCCTTCTGCTGTTTGAAATAAATTCCACGCTTCTCATGTGACTGAAGATGCTTTATACTTGTTTGAATGCATTACTACACTGCTACCAACCAAATTGAAATACAGGACTTACAGCTGAACTAAGCAGTTAATATTTGCTTTTAATAAAAATAGAGTCATGGAGATGTTAAGCCAAAATGGAGCTGCTAGTCAGACTAAAAGCACACAATGTTTTACAGAGAAGTGAGCATTTATTATGAAACATACTTCGGTTCAACTTTCAAAAATCATCTTCTTCCTAGGTAGAGCATGTTTAAGTAATTGCCTGTGAACTAAATGAAATCACAGAGGTAATAATGATTGTATTACTCCCTCTGCAGGTGTGTTTATCACTCATGGAGATGTAGGAGTAGGAACCATTGTTGGTTCAGCAGTTTTCAACATCCTCTGCATTGTTGGTGTCTGTGGAATATTTGCAGGACAGGTTAGTAAGATTCTATCTTTATGGAGTTCAACTGCTTACAGGTTAGGGGTTTCCATGAGTATGCATTAAGTGATGAATAAAAAAGAACATTATTCAAAACTGAAAATGAGCTGTCATTGTGAAAAATGTTGGAAAGAATTTGCAAATGCTTTACAAATAGCAAATGTTTCCAGCAAGCTCGACTGTAGCTTCAAGCACTCTGAACGTGTATCATATAGAGGACATTGGTTCCTCTTTGTGTGTAATACTGTCTTCACGGTCAACTGATTGTGGCATCTGCTAATCTTTCCTGGTGCTGCTGATGATCAAAGGAACTGGGACACTGGCATTTAGATTTGCTTCATCTGCTCAGTAGATGTGTATCATTTTTTTCAGGCATTAACTCTGATATATCTACAAATATAACGAAGTGGGTGGGAATCAATCATTTGCTACAGTAGAATGAATTGTACTTTAGAATCGAATGTTTGGCCAATTAAAATACCATTAGTAAGAAATCTAATTCATTAGTGGAAGTTTCTGTATGATGGTGGTTATAGATTCATTGTCTAAAAGATTAGTATGCCTTTCTGTTAGCATGAAATCATGACTGGTTCCAGAATGGCTGCTAAAAGTAATTCTATTCATGCACCTAAGTGATTGCCTTTGTTTTGTCTTGTAACTGGCTGAAGGTCTGATATTTTTCAGGTGGTTTGTCTCACCCAGTGGGCAGTGTTTCGGGACTCTGTGTACTATACAATATCTGTGATTGTACTTATTGTTGTAAGTAGCTATCTTATCACTTACTGTGTTTCGTGGTTCTCTTACCAATTAGTTTTATTACTTGAATTTTTGGAAGACCAGCCTGCTAACCATCAATGTACACTGGTAAAGTTATTTTCCTAGCCAGTTCTAGTTACATCTGGAAGTGAGGGATTGACTCCACAATATGGTCCAAATATGAAAACATCGTAGAGCCCCACAGAATGTGTGTCCATCATGTGCACTGATAGCCGTTTATTTTGTACCTACCTTGCAGGCTAGGGGGCTAAAGCTGTACAACGCAGTTACCACTCTCTGCTAGCCTAGGAGACTGCTTGTTGTGCAGATGAAAAATTTTGAGCTGTACTGCTGTTTTAAACAGGGGAGGTGGCTGTTGCTTGCTTCTGCACAGTAATTTTATTTCACATATAGCAGGTAAAAGTTTGTAAGTACAGTACAGATAAGATACCGCTCTGCTTGACCAGAGCAGTGCGGTAGTTCCTGAATGTACTCACTCACCGTGTGTGGTGGTGAGGAGGGGGAAGAATCCACTTGGTTTGTCTTGTAATGTCTTGCTGCCCATTGAGTTGCTGGGGTTACATAGGGTGGAGTAAAATGTGTGTAACCACTAATCCTAAGAACAGAGTGCTGTCTGTTCTGCTAAAACTGTTGTAGATGTTAAGAGTACACAGAGTTAAGCCTCGTCAGAATACTTGGCTTTGCAGTCATTTACGTAGCACAGTGTTTGGCTACGTGAATCTGTCTTTCACGTGCTTGCACTGCTTTACTAAATAGTATTTGTAATGATCACTAGGAGGGTTCCAAGCTGCATTCACAAAATTTGTGCTTTTTGAGGGGTACAATCCATGCAGTGCAAGTTCTGGTTAGAAAGTGTTAAAACTCAAGTAGCTTCAGGCTAGGGATGACTCATATTAAATAAATTCATCTGTCTTTCACAATAGATTAGAGAAATGGTCAAATTATGTGTTTCCTTTTTCTTCTAGTTCATATATGATGAGAAAATAGAATGGTAAGTCATGTAAATTATTCTCTGCAGTCCCATATTTGCCATGAGACTGATCAGTAAATAGATTTGCAGTGTAATTAGCTTTCATTCATACATGCTGTGAGTATGAGCTTGACTTGACACCTGAGAAAATCCTTTTTTACATTTTTATGGTGATCAGGAAAAAACTAAAGGAAAACTTAAGAACCTGGAAACACAAATGGAGTTGAATAGGCGATTTATAAGGCCTGGGGACTCATGTATAGAAAGGGTAACCAAAGTTCTCTAGCTCTGATTCTGGCTGTTAACGTTATTAGGGTTTTGGTGTCTCAAGTGGCATCCTAGTGGAAGTTCATAAGCATCTTCTCAGAGAGACTTGTCAGAGTATCTGACCTGTACTTCAGCAGTGAAATGACTAAAGGCCTTGGCGTTACGAATCTCAGAGAGCAGCTATGGTTTCAGTCTGTGCACCTTTCTAGAATATGCATTACATTTTATTTACATGTTTGTTGGACCTTGAGAGTCTGCTCCCTCCCATTCTGCTGAGATGCCATCTCATCTTAAATGATGTGAATCCAACGTACACAGATTTGACTTGTATTAGAGGTTTAATGCACATTCCTATATAAAACTTGTAAAGCATACAGCTGTTTGACCTCTTAACAATTTTTTTTTGGTCTCTTTGAGGTGGGAAAGCCTTATACTCATCATTATGTATTCATTCTACATACTTATCATGAAGTAAGTGTTTTTCTCCTCCATATGTCCTTTAGGTGTTAATAGACCATGATTCTTGTGGTGTAGTTTTGTCCTTGGCCTTCCTGCTGAGGACACTGCAGTCAATCATGTTTCTGTGTAAGATGCTTTCTTTTTTTGTGATTAATTAGTTTTGCTCTAGATTTATACTTGGTCAACAGCAAATATTTTCATGCCTCCTTTTCATAGTGCACTGAGGTTAAGCAACTTGCATAAGAAGTTGAGAGAAAATGTCATTTATACAAAAATACAGAAAAATTCCACTGGGTACTTTGGATTGTGGGGACACATCAGCTGTTACACATTTTGTAACCTCTGAAGGACAAGGTCAAGGAACTTTAGACAGACCTCTAAGCATATAATGATTTTTAAACCATTTTATACCAGATTGCATACTGACATCCTTCTCCTATAGTGTCACTGCCAGGACAGTCTGAGGTTTGACTTAATACAGGAGTCTGTGCATCTACCCTTCTGCACTTTGCTTAGACTTAACCCTTGGTGCCCTCCTCTTACAAATCCCCATTTTTGGAACTTGAGCTTCCCTTTTTTCTACAGCAAGCCTTGACGGAGTTCTGACAGCCCTTTTAGGTCCCCCTCTAGTGCTAAAATAGATGCATTCTTTCTTCAGAAGGGTTATGGTCAACGATCTCAGAAATACTCAAACATCTGCTATAGGGAACACAGTACCTGAGAAGAACAGTAAGGTTAACTGTTGATGCAGGAGGAAAGAAGCTATTGCATAGTGAGTGCCCTGGCTCATGAGAGATGCCAAAGAACTGCATAGTCCTTTCTCTTAACTTCCTGTTAGTTGTCAGAGAACATACATCTGGGCTTTACTGCATGCTTGCATGGGTTGTTCTGAAGTGCTTCAAGTCTGAGAAGGAAATGCAACAGTCCGACCTTTTCAGACCTTTCCTTTGCTCTTGCAGGTACAATGTGAGGATGCAAAATTTCTTCACCCATAAAACCAAGAATGTTGGAAATGGTGACACAGCCAATAATGAGCTGGAAGATGGTAATAAATGTTTTGCCCCTAATTGTGATGATCCATCCATTCCATTACTATGGAAAGGTAAGGCTGAGCAGACAGGACTTGGGAATAGTAACTCACAGGATGCCCTTTTTATTTCTTTAATGTGGATGAAAACAGTGTTGCTATTCAATCATAAGCAGGGATTTTTATTCTGTTAACTTGACAATTTATCAGTCAGATGGCCAGATGAAAAAACCCAGTCAAAATCTTTTTATGTGTTCTGAAAACAAGCTGCTTGGCACATTGGCAATTTTACTTCATTTTTATCTCCAGTGATGAGCTACTGCATCCTGAAAGAAATAATTTTGTTGTTTTCTTCCCGCAGAGAAGCTAATCTTCACTTAAAAAAATAGTTCAGAGCTAGAAGCTCAGATTCAGTGTTGAAGGAAACGATGTGGGCAGCACGGGGGGCAAGAGGGAGTCTGTTGAGTTGAGATTTCTGAAGACTGACTTTCACATGCCTTGTTAACTCTTCATACATTGTCAACCACATATGCAACATTGAGAAATGCAGGTTCTTTGTTTGCTGCACCTTTGTCATAAAGGGGCACATGATGATACCCAGCCTCTGGTACTGAAGGTAACCAAATACACCTGGGTACTTTTGTATTTTTTCGTAAACCTGTTTTTATCATTGTCTTATCCCTGTCCATTTCCATTCCTAGAAGTGTTCAATGACCTTGGGCAACCTGGTGTAGTAGGGGACGTCCTTGTCCATGGTGGGGAGCTTGGAGCTGGATTTTCAGAGAGCTAGTGGAAATATCCCAGGGAAATTTACCAGGAATGAGAGAGGACGTGAAGAGCTTAAGGAGATGATAGGGTTTGGAGGAAGCAGTGGGGCATGAGAATGACCATCTTAGCCTAGCCGCTTTGTGGATGGATGCTGAAAAGCTAGCATAGAAAACCACTACATGGCTGCTTGTTGTATCTCACTCCTGTTGAGTCAAAATATGCCATGACTTATCAGAGACTTGCTGTTAATTGGCACTTCTTTCCTTTACAAGCTGAACTGCACTTTCCCCAGCAGCTCTCAGAAACAGGAGCACTGCGAGTAGCAGGGAGAGAATCTGAGCTGGCTTTTATGCCTTACCTCCAGCCAGTGGTTAGCAAGTATCAGGCAAAACTACCTTCCTTGGCTTCACCAAGTTGTAGGTCTACCTTTAATCTGATGTTTCACAGGAGGAAAGTCTGATTATTTCCCCAAAAAGAACAGTTACTTTGGGCCAGTCCGCAGCACAATGTGCAGATAAACGTGTGAGGGGTCCCGTGTTGCTCAGCTCTCTTTTACATTTCTAAGTTATACTGCTTCCAAGAGCTTCAAATTGTGCAATATAAAAGCTTCTATTGGTCACGTTTCTGAGACAAAAAGGAGAGCTTTTTGCCATAAGGAAAATTCCACTTCAAGTGTGAGTTGTACATACACAGGTAAAGGCAAAATATTTGTACTTTGTGAATAATGCACCTATTATAAAAGTACAAACATGTGACTCTGCTCTTGGCTTTTACTACGTTGACCCAAATTTCCACCAGGTGGCATGGTTCAGTTCTTGCGTGAAACCAGAAACTCTTGGAAAAAGTGGGTTTCTGGGGGCCCGAGCAGGAGTCAGTCCAAGTGCCTAAAATGCTTTTTGTTGATTTTTGACAGGATGGTCCCCTGTGGTAAGCAAGGACTTTAAGCAGTTTGTTGAAAGGAAAAGCCATTCTCAGTTGTTTAATTTCTAAGGAATATCACAAAGGAGAAGTGAAAAAGTTTGTGAAAACCACTTTTGCAGTTTTGAAGTGGAGCCTGTTTGTTTCATATGAGGCTAAGTGATGTGTATTTATGGGCATAGGAAGTAAGACTGAAGAGCTGTTATGAAAATATAAGAGCAATGTGCTGCAGTAAGTCAAAACAGCTGCAGTTAGTTATGGGTATCATAGAATTGTGTGAGTTGGAGGGGACCTTAGAGATCATCTAGCTCCAATCCCCCTGCCATGGGCAGGAACACCTCCCAGTAGACCAGGTAGACAAAAGCCTCCTCCAGTGTGGTCTTAAACGCTTGCAGGGATGGTGTCTACAAGTTCTCTGAGCAACTTGTTCCAGTGTCTCACCACCCTCGTAATAAAGAACAACTTCTTAATGTCCAATCTAAATCTATCCTGATGTAGGTCAAAACTATTACCCCTTGTCCTGTCACCACATGCCCTTACAAATAGTCCCTCTCCAGGTTTCCTATAGGCTCCCTTCAGTTACTGGGAGGCTGCTATAAGATCTTCCTAGAGCCTTCTCCTCTCTGTGCTGAACATGCCCAGCTCCCTCAGCCAGTCCTCATAGTAGAGGTGCTCCAGCTCTCTGATCAGCTTCATGACCTTCTTCTGGACCCTTTCCAAGTGATTCATACCCTTCTTGTGTTGAGGGTTCCAGAGTTGGATGCAGTACTCCAGAACACAAACAGAGCAGAGGGAGAGAATCACCTCTGTTGACTTTCTGGCCACACATCTTTTAATGCAGCCCAGAATACGTTTGGCTCTTAGAGCTGCAAACTCAAGTTCCTGGCTCACGTCAAGTGCCTCATCAACCAGTACTCTCAAGACTTTTTCTGCAGGGCTGCTCTCAATCCCCACTCATCATGCAGCCTGTTTTTGTGCTTGAGATTGCCCTGAACCAGGTGCAGGATTTTGCCCTGAGCTTTGTTGAGCTTTATGAGGTTGGCATTAGCCCACCTCTCCAGCCTGTCAAGGTCCCCGTGGGTTGCATTCCTTCCCTTGAGCGTGTCGACCAACACTATACAGCTTGGTGTTGTTGGCAAACTTGCTGAGAGTTGAACGCTTTGCACAAGCCCAGGAAGATGATGTCAGTTGTTCTTCCCTTATCTACTGTTGCTGTGACCCCATCATAAAAAAACATCAAATTTGTCAAGCAGGATTTGCCCTTGATGAAGTTATGTTGGTTGCCACCAACCACCTCCTTGTTGTTTTCCATGTGCCCTAGCAGAGTCTTCAGGAGGATCTGCTCCAGTGTCTTACTGGAATGGAGGTGAGACTGATTGGCCTGTACATATCCATGTCTTCCTTATCTCCCTTCTGAGAATGGGGTTATGTTTCCCCTTTCCTAGTCAGTGGGAACTTCACCAGACCACCATGACTTAAGATATGATGGGAAGTGGCTTTGCAACTTCTTCTGCTAGTTTCCTCAGGACCTGTGGATGGATCTTGCCAGGTCTCATGGGCCTGTGCACCTTCAAGTTCATTAGATGGTCTCAAACCTTACAATGGGCAAATATTCTTCCAATCCCCGTCCTTCCCTTTTGCACCTTAAGTCTTCTTCATATCCTGTGTGACCAGGTCCCCCCCATTTCCTTCTGGAGAGGGCCCACATTTCCTCTGTTCTTCCTTTTGTTACTGATGCTATCTTGATGTATTCTACATTAGTGCATAGCCTTTTACCATGGTATTTCATCAAAGCTCAGTATGTTTGGTTACTGTTTCCTTTAGTGCTCTAAGAAAACAGTTCCAGAGTAATAACATTGCTGCCATGATTTTCATGACACTGTAAGATAAAGAAGCACTTTGGAGATTTCACTGGAGTGACTCACTTAAGAGCAGTTGATCTGATGATGTTGTTAGAAAGATTCAGTCTTACCAAGATTGCTGTCAAACATTTCTTTGTCTAATTAACACAAATGTTAACCTACTGTATTTGACACCTCTTCTGTGAGGATGAGTTCCTAGGAAGCCTATCTGGCTCTAAATTCTTTGTCATAAAAGCTGCTACACTCTGTAAGAGTTGTTGGAATGGATGTGCTCCTTATTTGCATCATCAGCTGCAGTACTGAACAAGGCTAATGTGTTTTAGCTGTGAGGATACAGGGAGGATAATTGCTCCTTTATGTTTACCAAATGCAAAACTGCTACCGATTATATTCTTTTAGAGATACTAAGCTGCCAGGCAAGATGACAGAGTGGATTCTTGAGCAGGGCTTCTTTGTGAAACTAAAGATCTCTATGATACTTCAGGTGACCCCAGTGCACTCACTGAAAACTCAGTGAAACAAAGCAAAACTCTCAAGTGCTGAAGGGTAAAAAGATGCAGCTGTTTGCTAGTGATTTATAAGCTCGGTACATTTTTCTGTTGAATTATGGAAGGGTATTTCTTAAGCATCGGATATGTTAGAAGCTGCTTGAGCCAGCAAAGCTTTTATTGTATGGTGTGATTTGCATCCATGCATAGATCCAGTTTTTCTTCCTGAAAAATAAAAATATTTCAAAACTGTGAAAACGACAAGGGGAAAATAAATACAGATTTCTTTGTCCGTTTTAATTTCTTGGAGTTTAATGTTTTCTTAGTTTTCCTTTGCTTCCTGGCTGGAACCGTGCACTAATAATTATCTTTCACTTACACCTCCTAAATTCTCTGCCTCTTCTTAATGTAAGTAACTTACCCTTAAAGGAGTTTGGGATGAAGCCAAGCTTAACAATGCACCAAAAAAGCAGCAAAGAATTTTGGTGGGTTTTTTACTGTACATACTATTGTATATAATAATTAATATATGCATATTCCCTGCCCTGCTTTCTAACATCACATAGGTATGTCTCCTGTCTGCTGAGCCTTGCTCTGCCTGCCATGTGTAGCCTGTAGCATTTGTGAGAATATTTGTTCTTGAGCTGTGCTTGTGTTGATTACCAACATAATTTTGTGTCACTGTGTTCTTAACATAGTAGAACGAAAGCGTTAACCTTGGTACAAGTTCCTTTATATTAACAACACCTTACATACGTGTTCATGTGTGACAACTTTTTTGTTCTGTTTCAAATCATGTCAACTTAGATATGTTGTTAATATGTCTGAAGGTAAAGTGAAGATGCCCAAAAGGAATGAGGACAGCATTGGTCCAGTGGGATAGCTTTAGAGATTTCAGAAGTGCTGTCTACACTGCCACAGTGCAAGTGCGTTTAAAGCACGCTTACGAAACCGTAGTGGAACATAAGCAAATAAAACTGGTAATACAGCATGAGTGGCTGGATACAAACTGCTTCCACTCATCCGAGAGTGAGTTGGTGGCTACCTTAACAGAACGAAAACCCTTTTTGCCATGTGATATAAATGAAGTGCACAACTGAGGATCAAATGAATTCGCCAGGCTGCAGAAAGCGGTTCATAATAAATTCCAGCATTGAGATGAATATTGCTCCTATCCAAGCCTGAAAAGAATCAATCTGGGTGATAGGAAGCATGATAATTTGAGTTCCACAACTAACTCTGTTCACTGTCATCACTAGTGAAGGGCATGCAGCAGTATGGCAAAAACAGTGTAGTAATGGTGGATGAGATCATCTGCTCCAGTCCTCCCAAATACCGGTTCCCCGAAGCTGGATTACGGATTATGATTACGAATAAGTTTGGACCGCGCACCAGAATGCGGATGGCAAGCCGGCTCATCATTAATGAGGTGGGTTGATTAAAGAAACAGCAAATGACTGACAGGCAGGGGGACTGCAGAAGACCTATGCTCATAGTGATTTTGGAATTCAGAGTTCCTCAGTGTTCTCGGGATGGGCTATCAGATCTGAAGATGGAGTGGTTACCAGTTGACGATGTGACCTGTCTTATTTGGAGGGGGGTCACAAAGAAGGAACTCTCTTATCTCCCTGTCAAAAAATGTACATTTCAGGATCTGTATGAGAGTATGCATGCACATCTGGGTTTTATCTGCAGCAAAGAGCTGGTTTTGATCATTACAAAAGTGGTCAGATTAAGAAAGGGTGATTGACAGGGCAACCAAAAAATCTGTAAAAACTATTAGCAGCACATCTTGGATCGTATCAGGTATTTGCTTGTATCTTTAGTCCTCAGTGCAGTCCTCAGCACAAAATGAAAACAAACTAAAATATGTGCACAGGGGGAAATTTGCCCTGCACAGTTTCAGTTAACTGTTCTTTGTATACGTTGTCACCACTTATTTGAGACTGTGCAGTTTAAGTGACAAGAGCAGCCAAGTGATGTTTTTCTGGGCTTTTATGATGTACTTGGGGTGAAATCTTTGGCCTGCCAACCTTGGCATCTATCGAGGCAGGATTTTGTCCTTTGCTCCCTATGATGTCATGTATAAGAGATTTTTACTCTGGCAAATAAAGCAATTTCAGTAGTTCAGAAAATACAAGCTTTAGCAGGTACCTAGAACTGGAACGTCATAACACAATGTGTCCACTGAGCATTGTGAGTAGCCCCACAAAGAAAGCAGCACTAGTATGTGTAAGAAAAGTCTAATTTAAGAGTAAATCAGGGAATTGCTTAGTAGGAAGCCAGCTTGGCAGCATTCAGTCAAGAGCAGAAGATCAGAGAGGGTACACAGCAACAGCTGACACTCTAGAAGTTGTGCTTTCAAGGCAGTTCATTGATCAGAAAACTAAAATCTTTTTTTGGTGGATATGTGCACAGAATGCTGAGACTTGCTAGTTCAACATCTGCAAAAAGCATTCTCTAAACCAGAGCATTTTGGATCTGTTTTCTTACGTCTTCTCACTGCCAAAGTTTTGTGCAGTATTCGGACACGAGTTTTCTCTATTGTTGGTTACAGTGTATTAATATTAGCTTCAGAATTTTTTATATGTCCTGCAGTTACTTTGTTTTTTAAGGCATTTCAGAGCACTTTTTGGGAAGATGCAGTAATATATTATGAAACACAGAACATTTATCAACCCTGCAGTACTTTAACAAACTAAAAACATGGTGTTTTTTTCCCTAAAAAGCAGGAAATTGGTGTTACATGTCACACTCTCCAGTGTATTTAATGTACTGATGATTAAACCTATCCCTGTAGTTGTTACACAAGGTGTTTGTACTGTAGCAGTCTTATACGTGTCTGCAGGGGCAGTTACAAGCTTTGCAGAAGCATACACTTGGACAAGGGCAACAGGGGTTAGTCTTGCTTTTGAAATTATAAATAGGACTTTTACCTCAAGGAATGGGAATAGGAAAGCACTTGAGTAGGAGAGGTCCTAGGTAATGACCCATTCATAAGGCAATTCTGTTAGTGTAGAAATGTCTTGAGTGTTATCGCTAGATTATGCTGCTATTGCTGATTTGAGTAGGAACTGTTGAGTGGTAAAGGTTTCAGGGTAATCACACCTGTTAAAGCGTAGTGTGGAAGAACAGATATGGCAACTTCCTGCATCATGAGTTGAAAGACTCCTGCCAGTAGTTTTGAGGTGTGCATTCAACACTGGCCCAGTGAAGACAAGTAGCCACAGGCAGATTTGTTTGTTGCTGTCTCAAAGGAAAGCTTTGTGGAGAAACATCACAGCTCTCATGACTGGGACTGACAGACAGCAAAAGCCATATTTTACTGAGTTGATACTTTCCAAACTATGGCAGTTTTGTCTTTGACACTGTGCAGCGTCAGCGGCTGATCCAGTCTGCCAGTTGCTCAAACAAACCACTTCAGAATGGAAGACACCAGAATATTGAAAATGGAAATATCCCTGTGGTGAATCAAGAGGAGGAAACTGAACAAGACAATCTCTCTCCCTTTTCACTGCCAGGTAAGACTTACTTTCCAGGTGTTTATAGCAAGGGAATGGAAGGCAATTAAAATGCTGAACGCTGGATTGTAAGAGAGGACAACGTATGTGAGAAGAGAGGAGAAAAGTATCGGTTTGACTGTCTGCAGGCTGAATCTGATAACAGTAAAACTGGACTGGAGATTGGACTGGAGATTGCGTGGCTAAAAGCACATCTTAAGAAAGTGTTTTCCAGCCATCATGCACAATAATAGTAGGAGTGCTCATTTGTCAGAGAAGGAAGTATACCAAGTTTATGTTAAAAGTCATGTCAGAACAGCCTGATGAGTGCTGCACTGCTAGTCATTTTGAAGTCACAGTTAATAATGACCTGCTGGATATTGCTAGGCTAGAGGCATATATAATGTAATAAATGTATAGGCATGTGTAACATAACAACACGATTTAGGGACTCCAGGTGAGGTTTGGATGAATAGGGAGAAGGGTTTATGGGGAGAAAGTGTTTACTATCTTTGGCAAAGCTGAAGTGTAGTAATACTGTTTTAACTCTTTGGTGTGAAGGGCTGTAAATAGCCAACCATATTGTATTGGTGCCCTTAGCATCTTAGGTTGATATTTTTTCACCAATGTGCTTTGGAAGTTAGACAGCAGAGACTGGATCACCCCTTACAGACATTCAGTTAGGAGTCATCTCTCATATGGTTACTGTTCAACACAAGTATTACTTGGCATAAATGAATATCACATGTAGTGAAAAAGAAGGAATAATTTTCCATCCTGTATATGATTTTTATTAGGGATCCCATTGCTTCAGTTGCTCTTACTTTAGCAGAGAGATTTGTGATGGAACAAACATTGAAGCATACTATGTGAAGACTGGATAAAACTGTATGGTTTTGTGTTACTGTACCATGTGCTTCTTGCAGTCAACAGTTAATGTCTTTCATAGGGAATGAAGAATGGAAACTGATTCACTGAAGATAGGCTCATTAGGTGGGCTCCTGATAATTGAGGAGAAGTTGTTATTATTGTATGGTGAAAGCATTGATATGCTTGTGCAGCTGAATGTATTAACCACACAAACAACAGTAATATACAACGAAAACCCCAAAAATACCTCCCCAGACTACCTTAAAGATGCAGGATATAGTATCACAGTATCATCAGGGTTGGAAGAGACCTCATAGATCATCAAGTCCAACCCTTTACCACAGAACTCAAGGCTAGACCATGGCACCAAGTGCCACGTCCAATCCTGCCTTGAACAGCTCCAGGGACGGCGACTCCACCACCTCCCTGGGCAGCCCATTCCAGTGTCCAATGACTCTCTCAGTGAAGAACTTTCTCCTCACCTCAAGCCTAAATCTCCCCTGACGCAGCCTGAGGCTGTGTCCTCTCGTTCTGGTGCTGGCCACCTGAGAGAAGAGAGCAACCTCCTCCTGGCCACAACCACCCCTCAGGTAGTTGTAGACAGCAATAAGGTCACCCCTGAGCCTCCTCTTCTCCAGGCTAAACAATCCCAGCTCCCTCAGCCTCTACTCGTAGGGCTTGAGCTTTTAAAGAAGTTTTGATTCGAATTTTAATTAGGTCAGTGCAATTGTGCATTACATTCCAGGACAAGACAGAAATCTTAATGTGTGTCAAGTGTTACCTGGAGACCACATTTGGATTTATTCAAGAATCAGACAACTTCTTTATGAATTAAAAAAAAATAGAAGTCGAAGTAGAGCTTCTGAAGTGTTTGACATTCTCAATAGACAGAGTGCTTTGAAGTGAGAAGAGAGTTGTGGGCCTTTCTTGAATGCAGTTTTTCTGCATTTTTGGGAAAGTCTTTAAAGATAATGGAGGCATAACAGGCCAAAGTGGAACCACTGATGATACAATCTGTACTGGAATGGATCAGAAGTGAAAAATTAACTCAGAGTTGCATAAAAATGGTAAAGTGACTGTTAAAAGTCTTTATCGTTATCTTTAGGCTTTGTTACTCCTGTTGTCTGGAAATTATCTATTGGTTGGATTCTCATCACTCAGCTCATATTCTGAGGAAGAACTATTTTCCCTTTCAGAAGTACCACTTTAATAAGTTTGGAGAAAATATAGAGAGTCAGCATCATGCTTTGTTGCTGAAGTATTGTGGCACAATCAATAGCCTAAAAACAACCTGATGTTTGAAACAGGCTTTAGGGAAAAGGTAGTTGGCAGATAGTTTCCCAGAATCCTCTTTGGTTTTCTTATAGTTTATTTTCAGGCAAGAAATAAGGCACATACATTTTCTAAAGATCAGAAGTTCGTGTACTTTTTCAGTACTAGAAAGATCTATATGAAAAACAGGTTTTCACTTGCAAGTAGGACTTGCCAAGTCAACAGCAGAGGATAAGTAGAAAAGCCACGCCACTGTTTTAAGACCTGCAGTAGAAATGGATATCAATTGACTCAACCTCTTTTTTCCTGCTCTTCCATAGTCACCTTTTCTAGCCTAGTTTGGGCATTGAGTTTTCTTCTTCAAATGGCATATTCTAGATCCTTTTGCAAGAACAAGGTTGTTTTTTTCCTGAAACTGATAAATGTAAGTGGACTTGAAAACACTGCATCATCTATGAATGATTCTCAGTAGTCATTTGACATCTCTAAGTTTTACTTTTTTGCTTTATTTTCTATCAGTGGCAGTGCTGAGCAATACATGTAGGGCTTTAGCGTGCAGAAATAGACCATAAAATTGTTCCATGAAAACAACTTCAAATTGAGCCTAGATCCTCTGTGTCAGATGTCCAGAGGTATTCACCCCAGGACGTGATTCAGGCCCATCTTGAAGCAGGAGGTAGGATGTAGCTTTTATGGAAACTACCTATGGTATCACATAAACCAGCTTTTGCCTTTGGTTGCTGTGTGTGAAAATTCAGAGTCACAGAATATTAGGGACTGGAAGGGACCTTGAAAGTTCATCCAGTCAAACTCGCCTGCCAGAGCAGGATTACCTATATCAGATCACACAGGAATGTGTCCAGGCAGGTCTTAAATATCTCCAGAAAGAGATAAACGCTTTTTTTGGAAGGACCCAAACTTTAGACCATGATGATTATCTTCCAAGAGCTTGTTTGTTGCTGTACAGTTTGATTACAGTTGTTTGGAAACAACACCTAAACTGTAAAAAAACCCAAACAATCTCCCTACTGAACAGAGTAAAGCAGAATGAAACTGAACAGGCACATGCTGACAACCAAGTGATGCGTAAAAACCCTTGTGTAGCTCAGTAGTCTTTCAGAGCCCAGAGTCAAAAAGCACTTCTGTGTAGCTCTTAATGGGTGCTTAACCTGTCACATGTCCAGGCAGGATCCCTTAAAATACTGAGTGTTCTCTGCTCCTGCTGGTTTCACAGAGGTAAAAAACGCCTCCTCTTACACGATTGGACCATGAATGCTTTATATAAGTCATGATGGTGTTAGCTAAAATAAGAATAATAATTCCCAGAGCTAAAATGAGATAGCAATAAAGGAGATTAGCAATCCTGCCCATTTTTTGTGTGGATCCAAAATACAAAGACAGCATGTAGGATAGAAGCAAAAAATAATTAACAGGATCTAGTGAAAATGTGAAAAACGTTGGTGCTGGTCAGATGTTTCTCTTACCCTGTATACTGACTCCAGGCATGACATAAGACAACTGGAAAGAATGAGACAGGAGAAGTTGGCCTTCAGATGTTTTCAGCTCAAGGAACTTCATGGACCAAGTATTTAAAAATCCTTCATGTATTGCTTTTTCATTAACCTAATTCTTATTGAATCTTTGCAAAAGTTTAACACACACACACACACACACGCACATACACCATCCTGTAGGAAGGAGTTTTGCAGTTATGTGAAGAGCTGTCTCCTTTTATTTGCTTTGAACCTGACTACTTCTAGCTTCATTTGATGTTGTCTTTTATGGGAAAACGCAAAGCAGGCCCCGTGTAGCTGACTTGAACACTCAGGGTGATGTAGCTCTTTGTTATATCCCCAATGGAATTGCTTGTTGTTAAGGTTAAGTTAGGGATAGAGGAGAGTTCCATGTGGAAGCCTCTATAATTTGTCTCTGCAGACATTTCTTTTAGCTTCTTAGCAATGCCTTTAGCTTCTCTCGGGGCTCCTTTGTACTTTGATCACTAGTGGATCCAACAGACAGCATTTGAAGTAAGAGATATTGTGAATTTTGGTTCTTCTTTGTAGTTGTTTTTCAGATTCTCTTTGGCCTGCTTAGTGGTGCTTTTTTGGCAAAGTTTGGAAACATCACTTAGGTGGCTGACTTAGGAAGGGAACTAGTTTCCATAGCTGCTTTGATGATGCAAGAGAGAAATTCTTCCAAGTGGGTAGTTCAGTGCAGGACCTAACTGTAGTATTCTTTTTTTGGAAGAGCTTCCTCTTAGCACTACTTCTGTAACACCCCATCTACTTTAGAATATTATTTCAGAGCACAACTGTGCTTCTGAGGCACATCTTGCTTTTGTACTCCTATACTGCACTTTGATTTGCATTGTGGTGTCAGAGCTCATGAACCAGACTGCTTTGGTAGAAAACTACATAGGAAAATTTCATTCCAGAAGAGCAATGTTTATGCTTTACCTTGGGAGAGGTAGAGAAAGAATAAAATAGAAGTGCACAAGGATTTAATTTAGTAACTCATCACTTGACTTGAGAAAATCTGTAAATCCCAGTTCTACTTAAAAAAACCCAACATTCGTAAAGTAGACAGCAAAAC
Source organism: Pogoniulus pusillus (assembly GCF_015220805.1). Taxonomy (NCBI): domain Eukaryota; kingdom Metazoa; phylum Chordata; class Aves; order Piciformes; family Lybiidae; genus Pogoniulus; species Pogoniulus pusillus. Next base: position 17,834,652 of record NC_087264.1, on the reverse strand, counting down.
TAACATAGAAGATCAACCATGCCAAAATCTAAGTCTCTTCACTGAGAGAGTCATTGGACACTGGAATGGGCTGCCCAGGGAGGTGGTGGAGTCACCGTCCCTGGAGCTGTTCAAGGCAGGATTGGACATGGCACTTGATGCCATGGTCTAGCCTTGAGCTCTGTGGTAAAGGGTTGGACTTGATGATCTGTGAGGTCTCTTCCAACTCTGATAATACTGTGATACTGTGATATCAGACATGGGGAGTACCTCTGCTCATTTACATTTTGTTGAAAATTGTCCTGTGGAAAACCTGTTGTATTTCAGAGAGCAGAGCTTGTTCCTGCATACTGGACAAAAAAAAACCAAAATTTGCCCAGTTCCCATTATGCCAAAAACTATTGACATAAAGTGTGGCAAAGGTACAAGCTGAAAATAGAAATCTGAATTGTTTGGGGCAGATCTGATAGTCTGGAATTTGGAACTTGAATTCTGGAAAATGGAGCTTCTGAGAAAAGTTTGAGTAGCTTGGAAAATTCTCTTTTGGATCAGTGGGAAGTAGAACCTTCATATTTTCCACAGTGGGGAGAAGAAGAAAAATGTTTCTGAGGCTCTGTTGCAGGAGAATTGCACTAAAACATTTTAACGTGTTGGCTGCCCACTTGGAAGGCTGACAAAGGCTGGGCCTTCTGGGATACCCTTTTACACACTACATGGCCTGCCTAGGATGGTAACACAGTCTTTTGCCTCCAAAATTCATAGGGAAAGTTGCAATTGTGAAATCCATGAGGATTTTCTAAGAAGGTGGAAGGGCAGCTGCTGTGTTAATTTTCCTAACAGCCAATTGAAAAGAATTTTCTCAGAAATGTTTCAGTTTTGCAACAAAGTAAATTTTCAGTCAAAAAATAATTCTGATGTGAAACTCACAGTGGATCTAGTTTTAGTATTTGAGTTTCAGATGTTTCTGTGCTTGTTGCCATACTTCCTGTGGGTTACCACAGTAGCTTTCAGACCCAGGGCTCACAAAAGTGGCCAGCCAAGGTCGTGTAATGGGACAGCTTGTCTGTCTTTGCAGAACAGCTATATCTTGAATAACAGCTTTAATGAGAATGGTAATTTTCTTCCTTGCAGAGCTAAGCAACAATCATAAAACAATTTGTCATGAACTAAAAGCATGCCTCAATTAAAGAAATTTATTGCTCAATGATTTCAAAGATTGTTAGAGTGGGTGGTCAAAAACACAGCAACAGAAGCACAGAAGTTATTTCAAAAGAAGTAATTATGACTTTCAAGGTGTATGTTATTTGTTCATTCATCTAAGCCAGGTGATGTGAATGAAGTTACCCATTTTCTGGGGAAATAAGAACTCACTTTATTGAGGTTGCTGCTAAACTTGCTGAATTATTACATAACTAAAGAGTTGCAGTATGAGAGTAGGCATCTTTAGCACTAGGTGCTGAACACAAGTTCCATGATCTGGCACAGCAGCAGCTGAAGAAAATGTCCTGAGGCAGAAACAAGGTCAGATATCCTTAAGGCTTTATAGAAACATTTATAAAAGCTAGCAAACTGGCAGAAGAGATAAGCCAGTGTCTGTCAGATGGGCTGCTTTGGCCGCCTTGGTTCAAAGCCGTTCAAAACTAGCTGCAAGTGGACAGTTATCTTTTCTCTTAACCCAGCAAAACCTCAAATTGCATGCATTGATTGTTCACCAAAGTCTCAGGCCTGATTGCCATTTAGTGAATGCAAATGACACCTTCACAGCCATCTATCTGTAAAACACAGTTCTAGCTCATGATGCTGTGTGGATAAACCATCATCACTTAACGGAGCCAGGAATTTTAATCTTCAGATACATCCTTTCAAACTGAGCAAAGATAAGGGAAAGGCACATCCTCCTCCACTACTATTTTGGGCTTCCTGGAACTGAGCAAGCGTAGTCATGTTGGTGGCAAAATAATTCTCGCAGTTAAGCAGTTGTGTAGGTAATTCAGGGCATTAGACAGAATCCCTGACAAGATACTTTCCCTGGTAGAGAGTCTGTTTGTTTTCTTGTTTGCCAGATAATATTTTTTCTTTCATTCACATTACCAAAAAAAGAGATTGGATTGAATCTACAGCAGTGCTACACACACACAAATCGGTCATCTTTCAGCCATGTGAGATCAGAATCAGATATGTATTTATTTCCTGACAGACAGCAGCCCTACATTTGTAATTGCTCACTGAGGAAATTAATGGTCTGGGCCATGCAAAGGTGGTTGACTTTGGACCAAGATTAATAACTTAGGAGACAAAGAGTACAGATTAACAAGCTGAGCATCTTTTAATGGTCCAAACCGTAAAAAATTGAACAGGAGGTATAAATTACCATAGGATATTTACAGCCTTGTTAACAGAATTAGAGACCTTAGAGAGATAGGAAGTGTCATTTTCATGAAAGAACAGCTGAGTGTGAACTGTTTTAACAGAATTTTATAGCAATGTATGTACCGATAGGGAAAAAAGGTCTTTTCTGTGAAATGTGCAATAGATCCCAGTGACATATCAAATACTTCAGTTACTTGATGTGTTAGAAGTTCCACAGCCACAAGCTGAATGAGAATAAAACCCCAAGCTTAGTCTAATATTTCCTGGTGAGGTTGTTGGCATCACAGAATTTACAGGGAAGTATCAAGTTAAGGAAATGATTCTTCATTTAAGCAAAGCAATTTAGTACTAGAGTACATGTTAATCATAGAATCAACTAGGTTGGAAGAGACCTCGAAGATCATCCAGTCCAACCTAGCACCCAGCCCTGTCCAATCAACCAGACCATGGCACTAAGTGCCTCACCCAGTCTTCTCTTGAACACTTCCAGGGATGGTGACTCCACCACCTCCCTCGGCAGCCCATTCCAATGGCAAATCACTCTGCCTGCCAACAACTTCCTCCTAACATCCAGCCTATACCAGCCTCGGCATGATGTGAGACTGTGTCCCCTTGTTCTCTTGGTGGTTGCCTGACTTGCATTGGACTTCCCAAGTTAAATTAGACTAGGAAGTAGCCTCATAAATTACAGAACTATTACTAATCTTTTAAGGTTTTTGTTTAACACATCTGATGCATATTGGTTTCTGATGCATACAGTTTTCAATCTGAATTCTCTGCAAAAAGTCCCATTAAACAAATCATATATCTGGTGTCTTGTCTGAAAGAAAATTTCTGAAGAAACTAATGCAAGTTTTCACTGATAATTACCTGCTATGTAACTTGACTGGAAAATGTATCTAAATATTTTCTTCAGTGGGAACAATTATTTTGTTCAAATTGGCACACTTTGTTAGACCTCCTGCATATCGTTACCAGTTAGTGATGGAAATCCTCCCAAGCATCGTTCTAAACCAGTGTAAAATCCAAGTTAAACCCACCATGCTGTTGGTTTAGCCTGATAACCATATTTGTCATCCTGGTTAAAGGATACCTCGTGAAATGTATAACTATGAGTGCCACATGTATGCATAGTGATAATTGGACGTATTGGGATGTATGTGCACATTTACAATGGTTTGCATTTTTAAGGAAGATGTGTACTTGTCTTCACTAGTGACAGCTCTCTGGTATTTTTCAGCAGTTGGTTTGTGAAGAGCTGTATGAGGAAAGTCAATATCTCCAGTTTCCCTTTATAGAGGATAAGAGAACTTTTTGAGGTAGTGCTATATACAGTTGGAGAGAGTTAACAAGCTTCTATCTCCTCAGTACCAGTTTAAAAGTTTTTCTCAATTGACCACAGCGAGGTGTATGAACAAAATTTGCCAGGTTTTACCTTGAGTCTGTGCTTCTGTTTTCTGTAGAAACGTTTTCTGTTGCTGCGTAGATGGTGCAGGCTGTTTTCACTACAAAGATTGCCGTTTTCCTTCTCAAAAGATGAAGGGGATGTTTGGGTTTTTTTTGAGGGTTTGCTGTTGTAGTAGCAATAGGGGTATTTGAAAGAGCAGCAAACCTGGCTGATAATTTCGTTTGCAAAAATCAGTCATGCTTATTATTGGTTGTAATTCTTTCATCTACTTACATAGACCTTGGCAGGTTTAACAGTAAGATTTTAGATGTGCTTGTAGAACTTGGCTGAGTATGAAGAGACCAAGTATAGATGAAAGGTGCACTGGAAAATGATATGCACAGTTGTATACATCCTTTTGGGCTCATCTGCTGTCTTCAGAGATGTGTAACTGGACATGGGATAGTAATAGGAAAACTAAACTGGTTCTTTCCTTCCTTTATCCTGCAGATGGAAAAATGAACAAAATTAAATGGCTTTTGACATGGCCTCTGATATTTGTGCTCTTTTGCACCGTTCCAAACTGCAGCAAACCACGCTGGGAGAAGTGGTTTATGGCGACGTTCGTCTTGGCTACTCTCTGGATTGCTTTGTTCTCCTACTTCATGGTGTGGATGGTAAGTGCATTTGGCAGAACTTACCACACTGAGTGAAATGAGTGTCTCAGTCTTTTGTGTGGTTGTTTACGAAAAGCATGTAATTGTAGCCATGTCTTTTCAGTTCATGCTCTTAATCGTTATAATTCTAGCTTTCTGCTGCTCTTTTCTGCACAGATAATTTGCCTTTACTGTATAGGGCCCAGTACAGTATAGGGAGATGCCAGCTCGATTTTCAGGAGAATGAGGATATCCTACTAGTAAAGTGGATTTTGAATGAAAGTTTTTTAACCCTCAGAGCTGAAACATCTTCAGAAATTTGCCTGCAGGGTCTGATACTGAAACGTGCACAAAAGGCAGTTAGATGGCAAAATGTAAAGATGCAGAAGTGGTATAAAACACTTTGAGTAGGCTGGACTAATGCAAGAACATCTCAGTGAAAAGTATTACAATTACTGACATGTTTCTGTTCTCCATAGATTTCTGAGCAGTAGTGTATCAGGTGTAGATCTCTGAATTGTTGATTGAGGAGCATGCTTACTTGAAGATTTGAATGTATTCCTTTTTATTCTTTCTTACTCTCTTACGGTTTCTGAAACTTATGCCTTCAGTCAGAGAACATGAGCACAAAAGATCTGCAAATACTTTGATGGAAAAATTAGGCATACTTTTAAACTAGAGAAAGTGAACCTTTTTCTGCACTAGAAGGTTGAAACCCAAAATGTCATATATACATATAACAGAGAGACTGGTAGCATGTGCTGTTGAAGAGGTTAAATGCCCATTTTTCCTTTTGAAGTAAAATACAGTAAGGAAACATCAGCTGGTTTCATAATGGCATATGTCTAATCTCACATTATTTATATGTATACACACAGACATACACATGACTGAATGTACATAGGTATTTATTGATATGCTCTTCTAGTCCTGCGTACAGAGGAATTCTTATTCATGAACTTCTGTGATGGTTTGGGTGTTCCCTGCCCCCACACACTGTAGAAATCACCCAGATTAGTCTCAGCCAGCTCTGGGAATATAAATGAAGCTATTTATTTACAGCTAGCACAATATACAAGCAGATATTTACAGTATATACAGTTATAGACAGAAATATACAGGGTAAAAGGTAATGAAGAAACACAACTCCCCTCCCAGAAACCTGAGTCCCCAGGGGAGGCTCTCAACCACCCCTGCACCTTCCCCCTACCCCTCTCAACCTTACCCCAGTTCTAAAGAAGAATAGAGGTTCAGCCAAGAGGTTAAGAAGCAAAGGTGAGTGGAAGGTGAGGTTAGGGAGATGCAGCTCAGTCAGAAGCCCAAGGCAGAGTGAGTGAGAAAATGGCCAGAGTGTTATCTAATGTTTTCCTTTCTTCTTCAGCAAGACTCTGAGGGAAGCAGACATCACCATTGTTTTTCTTTTTACAGCCTGTGATCTAGTTCTTCTCACCAAAACATTCTAGCTAGTTTCAAACTAGCACAGCTTCTTACCTGCAAAGTAATTTTTTTTTTGGGTGGAGAACATCTCTACCTTCCTCAAATACGCTAGGCGGTTGCATACTGCGTTACGTTTCCTTTCATGGGAGGTTGTGTTTTCCGTATACATTTTGCAACTTTCTCTGTAAGTTTTACATTTTAAAATAATCTTATTTTCTCTCCACATAAGCTCTGTTGGAGAGGTTCAGATGGCAGCCACTCCTCCTGGCATTATGATGCCAAAGCCACTAGTTAATTTCATACTGTAGGGCCTTCACAAGGGTGTGCTCTTTACCTTCGTTTCATTTGTAGATTTCCCCTTCACAAATGATAGATGTTCTCATGAAGGCTTCAATACAGCTTATATTAAGAGGCAGACAGACAGACCTTAATACCCTGTTATCATCTCTATCAGGAGAATCATAGCTGCTCCACAGCTTGTCTCTGAGAATAAAATTTGCGAGTTCCCAAAATACATGTTTTCTTTGGGGAGAAGTCCAGTTTTCCTCATTTAAGAGGTAGGCAAACTAGTTCAGGAAAACAACACTAGAGCCTGAATGATGTCTGCCCTTCAGCAGCCTCAGTAGGGAAGCAGCTGCCTGTCCCTAATTCAGTCTTCTCACTCCCACAAGGCTATTTCCTTCTCAGCTGCCTGTTCAGCTTTTTTTCCTTGACGCTTTGTCAGCTGTCTGTGGATGTTCCAGCTAAATACAGTTCCCTGTCCTTTCCAAGAACTCTTCTAAAAGCTTCTGCCATTTGCTAAGATCTTTTAAAGCTGCATCTGGATTCTCAGGGTACAATATAAGCAGCTTTGCTCACTTAGGAATTATATCAGAATTCATGCAAGAAACTCTTTTCTTCATGTGTTGGGTTAAAATAAGTTCTTGTATCTCTGCCCCTCTACTACAATACAATCTAGTTTCAGTCGTTTTGAGAACAGAACCAGCAAGAATTTTGCCATTCTTGGGAGTAAATAGATTGGATTATGCCTGCTCCTCCTTAAAAGACTGCTATGTCCTCTTAGAATTGCAGAAAATAGAGCTTTTTCTTTGCTCATACAGTGTTGAATAATATGACCCAATGTACTTTTCTTTTTCACAGGGCTAGTTTTAGGCTGATTATTCCCCAATTATTTAATTTGCAGTAGTGGATAAGTATCCTGAGTCTAATCCTGTTAGGATCCACACCAGAAGTCGAAGTTAAGAATATGGCACAGCTGTATTGGAATGAGAGACTTTCCAAACACAAGAGGTTAATCTGTTTTCCTCACTCTTCAGGTGACTGTGATTGGATACACCCTTGGGATACCAGATGTCATCATGGGCATTACTTTCCTAGCTGCAGGAACAAGCGTCCCAGACTGCATGGCCAGCTTAATAGTAGCAAGACAAGGTACTGTGGCTGCTGAAGCATAGCTGCACTCTTACAGTCATACACACAAATTCTCAATGCAGTTTTTTCTTTCTTTTTTTTTTTTCTGTTTCAGGGCTGTGTTAAATGTCAAAATACTTAGCTAATTATTCTGAACAAAAAAAAAAAGGGGAGAAAAATCCCTGTCCTGTTATTTTTTTGTTGTTGTTTATTGGGACTGGGCAGATCATAGCATTGTAGAAGGTCATTCAGTACTAAGGTATCCCATGTGTGGTATGTATCAGTCAGAGTGAAAAGATAAAAGTAGCAGACAAAACTAGAATATCAGCCATTAAAAGCTACATTGAAAGACTGTATGGTGAGCAGCATTTGTCCATGTAAAACTTGCACTGATTTCTAGATCATCTCTGGAACCAAGGGAAGTCAAATGATGTAAGAGCTATAGCAGAAGTGGTGTTGCTCCAGGCACACTTCTCATCCAAATGCAGACCTCTTTCCCATTAGAACACATGAATAGCCACGCTGGAAGAGGTTTTAAGTAAACATCAACTAGGTCCGCATCAGCTGTTCAATTGAAATTGTCAAAGACCTTCTTACATCTTGATTAAGGTTCTTTGTTTCCTTTTTAACTTGACAAATGCCTGCAGCCTTCGTATTGCTGAGAAATGTTAAATCTGACAGTGTGACTTCCTGAACTGCAGTAGAGTAAAAAGAGATCCTAATGGTATTTTTTTTCACTATTCATCTAGTTTTGGGGTTTGTTTTGTTGTTTTTTTCTAGATGACATCTGTAGCACACATCATTGGGCAAACAAGGGTCCTGAAGTGATAATTTAAGTACATCACAAAGCTCCCCTTCTATAGTTTGAGATAGGAGTAGTATTTTTAAGTGTTGCTTGATTGAAAAGAATTATATATTTTAATTGTCCCGGCTGTAGTATTTGAGTGCTCGAAAATGTCACAAAAAGCAGTACAAAAAGGCATTCAAAACTCTTTTGGAGCCACCTTCCTACTAAATTACTATTCAAGTGAGCAGATTTTTGCACAAACAGAAGGAAAACTTTACATTTTAAAATGAACAGACTGTTTCTGTAGATTAGATTAGACCTTCAGTATTAGGCAAAACTGCTGTGGAGTGTTTTTCCCTCTGAAACTGAAGGTGAGCACTGGCTTGGCAAAAAGCAGCCCCATTCTCTCAAAGACAATACAGGGAGTTTGCAGTACTTGGATTCAAGAGAGATGTTTACTAACAGACTGCAGACAAGTATCTAAAAAGTAGACATGGACACTACTGTAACGTGGATCAAAACCATGAGCTTGCTTTCTGTAGCTTCCTGCAAGAAGAAAATGTACTGAAGGTGTGGTAGTGCCTGTCTCCACTCTGTACCCTCAAAGAGGTTTTGAGATGTGACCCATTTACGTCAGAGTAGTTCTTCCTTTCCAGTATTCACTTTTTTGAAGTGATTTAATAATTAATTTCCTCTCAGCACTGGCTCATCAGGGTCAGAGAAGAGTTGTGACTTCCTCACATCCTTTGATACCAGTGCAGAATGAGATGTAAGCCAGCAGTGATCATTAGGAGGTGCAATTCCTCCTAATGCCTAATATCTTAACCACCATTCACTTGTTTTGTTTTCCTTTCCTGTAGAATTTTATTATTCCTGAAATGAAATCATTGCTGATTGAGCCCCACAGAAGTGCTTTGTATCTTTTGACTACTATTTGTTTTGGTTCTTTTCACAATCACTGTCATCACGTAGGTGAGATAAAGGGGCTGCCTGCCTACATACCAGTACATAATCTCCAGGTTTGCTGTGGCTGCAGGCTATCTAGAAAAATACTTTCTTTTTTTTTCCTTTTCCCAGTTACATTGACCCCAAATGCTGAAAGGATACCATGCTCTGTAAAGGCTGTCCAAGATGCAAGGAAGATGTAGTTGGAGTGAGCAACTTTTGTGCACTTATTTCAGAAGTCATGCTAAAATTATGGACACTTTCCCCTGACCTCAGATACTCTGGCCAGTCCAAGGGGGCTTGGATCAGTAGTTTCTTCTAGTACACAGAGTGATGGTCCTATACTTTGCTTTTACCCAGGAGGTGTTTTTCTCTCTGCAGGCCTTGGTGACATGGCAGTATCCAACACAGTAGGGAGCAACGTCTTTGACATTCTGGTGGGCCTCGGTGTTCCATGGGGTTTGCAGACCATGGCAATTGATTATGGATCAACTGTATGTATGCTTGGCATATCTTTAATGTGTTCTTTTTACTAAGGAAAAAAAAAGGGGCATGCAAATAAAATTGGGAAAAAAAAACAAACAAAACAACAGCCTGCTGAGCATGGGAAGAAATAATTCTCTTTCCACAAGCTGTAATTAATTCTCAGTTTCTCAACTGGAGTTCATTATACTGTGGAGCAGTAAATAGCACTCATTCAGTCTCATTCAGTTTCAAGCACACCTGTCAGTCTTTCCCTGTATTTTTGTCTATAATATGAGAATAACAGTATCTCTCTGTTCTCTCTCTCATCTTTTAAGATAGAATCTGTTGTAAATGCTGATTTTTTTTTTTCATGGGAGTGGGATTTCTTAAATGTTTGTTTTGGTTCCTTAATATTCCTGCTACTCATAAATCTGTCTTGGATTTGCCGAGTTTAAAATGTGCAAGTCAGTCACTACTCAGAACAGAAAGTGGACCACAAATCAATAAATTGATTTCTCATCTCCAAAGCATAGTCACAATAAGCTAAGCATTTTGAAGGTCTCTTCTTTATCTGATTTCCACAGGTTAAGATAAACAGCAAAGGACTGGTTTATTCAGTTGCACTTCTGCTAGGATCAGTGGCGCTTACAGTAAGTATCTGAATGTCTGCAAGTATTTCAGTTGCAAAATGCATACTAGGTATTTACATGTTACAAAAGGGAAAAAGGAACATATTATCCCCAAAGCATTGATTCTTGTAAGGTATCATTCTTCTGGCAGTACCATGAGTTGAGGAACGTGGTATTGTTCTGGGTGAGGAAATCCAGTGTTTGTAAGAGAGATGCTGAATATGCCTAGGTTCCATTGATTTCAATGGCAGTGGTAAAGTCATCAGATCCAGTAGTATTTTGGTGCCCTTGTGTGCAGCTGCATACTCCAGTCCTGTCTCTATGGTGGGACAAGACCTAAGTATGCTTCATCACCCTTTGCTCTTGTCTCTGATTTCCAAAACTAGCCTAGACTAATCAAGTGTTGTAGCCACAACCCTTAGTGAAGATGACTTTGTCAGGACCATGAACCTCAGGACATGAAAGAGGCATGCTAAATGTCACTAAGCATTAAGATGCTTATCCTTGTAACATATGACTTGTTAAGGTGAAACAATAATTCTGTGTCAAAAGTCAATTTTGCTGATACTTAAGGTCTGATCCTGCAGACTCCCAGGGAACCCTCCCTCTGAAGAATCAAATCCCAAAGGTATAAAAATATCCACTTGTACTAATGTGTCTCACTGATTGCTTGTGGATGCTCTGTCGAGGTTCTGTAGAAGAGGGAATCATCACTGGAGGTTTCAAACTGTTGCATGACTAGGTCTTACAAAACACATCACACGTGCACGATTTCAGTGATAGAATGTCCAAGGCTGTTCACTCTGCCACTAACTTCCTGATGCATCTGGTGTATAAGCTGTGGGAACCTGTTCTTTTTTTATCCTCTGTTCTGCCAGTGTTCTGTAGGCATTTGCATCTGATATTGCTGCATGCATTTTTGAAACAAGCACTTTAGGGAAATAATGGGGTGATTATGCAGATATGTTGCTATGCCAGCTGTCCATGCCTTTCTGAAGAGTATTTTCGTAGCAGAAGCTGGATCACCTGAATTTGAAGCAACCTATTACTGTCTCGTTTGTTCTGCTAAATGCCCTGATTCACACAGACCCTCCTAGCAAAACTCAGTGGGAAGTTTTGAGCAAAGCAAATAATAACTCAGAGGCACTCAATGCCATTGTAACTCTAGATGCTTTTGTGAGGAACTCATTGCTTTGCTATCTGTAACTTGTAACTCCCCTTACTTCTGGAAAACTTCAGAAAGCACCTTTCTTGAAGCTGACAAAAGGAGGAGCATTAGGTGCTGGTGTACTACTGGGGTATAAAGGATCTGTAGGGAAATACTGGAGGAAGCAGCATTCCTGCAGTTCAGTGCATTCCTTTCGTTCATACTGAATCACTGAATGCTGTCTGACTACTACATGCCCCTGTGTACTGCAAATGCACCACAGGCTGAAACTGAGCACCTAGGGTCCTGTTTCTGAGTTGCGTGAAGAGCTTGTGAAGTGATCTTAAAAAGTTATGTTCATTTAATGTCTTGCAAAAGAATCTTAGGACAGCTGAGAGTCAGGTCAAAGTCTGATTGCTTTGTTTGAGCTTTTACATTCCTTTTCTTGATCAGAAAATCATACTTTGCCTTTTTGATCTGTGAAATACTGAGAATATGTTTTTAGTTTCATTCATTATCTCAAATTCAAAAGGCTCTTATTTTTACCTTATGGTTGTTTCCAAAAGTCTCCTTTGGGGCTTAATTAACTAACACTTTGTTTGCTTGCAGGTGCTTGGAATCCATGTAAATAAATGGAAACTTGACAGGAAGTTAGGCATCTACGTGTTGTTTCTTTATGCTGTTTTCCTATGTTTCTCTATATTGATAGAGTTTAATGTCTTCACCTTTGTCAACTTCCCTATGTGCCAAGAAGAACCTTAAACCACAACAAGGAGAGAAACTGAAATTCTTCTGGTTACATGTGCTGTAAATGACAGCAGGCATTTCAGTTTTCTACCTTCTTTCCATCAGTAATTTGAGTGTCACCAGCTGACAAGCACTTTTACCCGTGTGGGAGGATAGCAGACCTTTCTTTAACATGCGCGCTCGAGGCAACCAAAGCATCTTCCTCTTCCTCGGTACTGCTGCTCAGTCAGAAAGCTGTGCGGATCTTATGCAGCACTCTAGAATGACTCCTTTCTGGGACCTTCTGTTGTGGTTTTCTCCTTTGGAAGACAGTCAGCCACCAACACCAAGATTAGCAAGAAGATGGGAGGAAAACCTTTGTAGTTCTTTTGGTTTTGACATTTACTTTCCGTGGAATAATAAGAGGCAAGTTCAGAACTTTTCTTGCTTCAATCAAAATATGTCAACTTAGAGGACCAGAGAGTCCAAGGCACATATTATGGCATGCACTGTTGAGGACATGATTTCCCCCTTCAAGTGCTCTGCTTTTATAGAGGAACTACACTGGCAGTTTTTGATGGCAGCGATGAATATTTATCGCTCTTTTCAATAAACATGAGCAATGTGGCAGAGAAAGAAGAGGAAATGGTTGTATGTTGTACCACTTGTGGTGATGCACACCAGAAGAGAGTATCTGCATATGGAAGAAGATAATTACATGCAGAACTTCATACTTGAAAAATATGTTTTACCACTAATGAGGAATGCTGTATACATAAACTAACACTTGTGGAATGTTACACCACAAGAAAGACTTTGCATTGGCCCTTGTAAGTCCATTGTGTGAATTTGGAAGAAGCTAAAATAAAATATAACTGAGTTCTTAGTAACTATCAGTTCTTACCAGCTGAGAGGAGTATCTCAACATAATCCAGACTTTCTGACAACAAAACCCACCCTGACTATGATTTTATTTGATTGTTGGGGGAAAGAAGCTTATTTCATCAGCTAAGAAGCTGGTGTATTCCTCTCCTTTTTTATTTATTCCCAGAAACTTAGAAAAGATGAGTGTTGGACACTGAGAAGCGCAGATAAGAAACACCTAGACAAAACCAAGTCTGTCAGGAGTATCTGGTCCTTGATTTGACTGCGTGCAAGTTTTGAAGCATGAGATCCTTCTTTTTAAGCCCCAGTAGAAGCCTAGTTTAGATGTCCTTTCCACCAGCATAAATCGGATATAAGGAATTACTCTGGATCTAATGGACAGCAGGATCTGGCCCAGAGTATTAAAAACAGTGAGTGGCATCCCATATTGTAGAAGTTGTATGGGTTTTGAATTACTACTAAGCTTTATTTATTTTAAAGCTATATGGGAATGAGCACATAAAGTTTCTAAAGAAGCACAGTTAACTTTATACATAGGTTTTTAAAAAAATAATGTTTGTAAACCACAATAAATTATCAAATAAGTTGATGGATTTTAAAATCTATTCATATTTTACACTTTATATATTAAAAAAAATCCCATTCTTTTGGCAGTGAGAACATAGCTATAAAAGCTTATCAAATAAGCACTAAATCAGATGGTTCCTTATTGTAATGTATGTGGCAAATAAGTCTGTTTAGCCATCTCACATGCAGAACACTGTTTACATTTGGCAGTGTGTTTGCAATTAATGGTATTTAAAGAGTTCTTTTGGTATATATTAAGGAGTGTATTCTGCTGTTTACTATTCTAATCCTAAATTAATATTTAATATTCTAATCCTAAATTTCTAATCCTAAAGAAAAAAAAACCCAATGTATTTATTTGCTTCACCCCTTGTTACAAATGTCAGTATTAGTATCCATTCAGGATTTCTCACCTTACTGGAGTAGTTATGTGGTTAAACTAGCCAGTCCTAAAGATGGCAACAACAAATCCAGCATTATTAAAGTGCTTTATTCAATAGACAAGGGTGACAGTAAATTTAATTTCAAGTATGCCAGTAATCCCATTTCCAGGCATTCAGGATTTTGCTGCAACATAAAGCTGAGGAGATAAAATTATTGTTCATCTTTATATGTCTTCTGTTGCAGAAAGGCTGTGAGGATACTGCTACACCACCGTAGGAGCATCCCTCTCTAGCCTCACTCTTTTCCCTGCTATGTTTTAGGAGGACAGTTTGCTGCTGAAAATTTTGTGATGGCTTAGATACGAGACTGAGAGGAGGAGGGGGAGAGGCTGAGTAATTTTTTTCCCTCTGTTCTGCTGTTGAGTGAGCTTGGAGAACTAGCTGTGTGGAAGCAAACATTTGCTCTTCTGTGCACAGCTCAGGCAGCTCGGATGTCTTTGCTGATGAGTAGTTCTAAAATTTAGTTTTGAATGCCTGGTGATCAGCTGAGTTCACAGTGATGAGGTCATTAATGATTACAATGCCAGACCCAGCAGTTTGTACCGTATCTTCACACTTCTGAGCCAGGCAACTTGAGAAGACAAGGGCCATGGCAGATGTGCTCAAATATGCATGGAATTGGTTGCTTCTGCCGTGAATCCTTCAGATGTCATTTAGAATTATTCTGCCTAAACTGAATGTCACCTGCTCCAGTACACCAGAGGATTCTGTTGTAGCAAGAGACAGTCTCAGAAGGTAATACTGATCTTAAATTGTTTGGCCAATCCTGTCATCTCTAGTCCTCCTTAAAGCATAGACCCACTTGAGGACAATTTATATTGAATTCTGATGCTGCTTTTTCATATAGTGGTCTAATACATGTCTTCTGCTATGAAACAGGTATCATGGCATGCTTATTGTTATAAATAACACTAGTAGAATTCTCTTCTGACATCACCACGACCAGGGAAGTACTATTTGCCAAAGAATTATTAGATACTTTATCAGGACGCTGATGGAACATGATCACATGAAGTAAAGAGTCTCTGTGTGGTAGCTGTCTGTCCAATAAAATAAAGATAGATGGCAGTTACAAACCAAGCTGTGCAGAGAAACTAAACAGCTCAGGAAAGATCTGAGTGACAAATTGTTGTAAATTAGATAAACCCACATGAGAATGTATCAGTAATTCAGGAGGTTATTGCCAAGTAATAGTGGACTAGTGCCTTTTCATGTGTGTACAGAAAAAATTCATCTTGATGTGGTCAGGAAACTGTTATGGATTTTTGCCATTTTCCAGTCAAGAAAAAGAGTGATTTGTGCTTGGCTGTCTGCAATTAGTACAGTTCTGTATTGCAGCTCCTCAGATTATGTCTGTAAAATTTAGTGGCCACTTTGTTGTACTAATCATTGCAAAAGTTAACTGGCTGAGTTTGGAATGTGTGTCACAGTGTTGTATAAGTTAATGTTCAGCTCAAGAGTAAAAAGAAAGCTGATGCATGTGAGAGGGAAAACTGTTACTGTGATCTCAAAATTGCCAGCATACTAACACTGAAAAGTAATACAGCTCAGAAAAAGAGAGCCCATATCCAGCAAAGCTTAATTTCAGTAGAATTGATTCCATGCTTAAAGCTAAGCATATATCCAAGTGCCTTGCTGGATTGTGTCCTAAGGTGACAATGGGGCACGGGTGTTCTAGAATATTCAGATCTTTTAATATTTTATTTGGGTTATAGTCTAAAGATTTTATTTCTTTCTCAAATTAAAAGGTTTTGCCAGAATCTGTGGACTTCTGCTCTGCTGATTCCACTTTGGATTTCCACTCTTGTAAATAAGAGAACGGGCTCCTTGTTTCAGACTTCAGAACTGTGCATCTGCCCTGGTGTACAAGCAGGATCAAAACCGAATTACAACTGGCCAAGGAGAGCTTTTAGCAACTCTTTTTCTGCTGCAGTTCCGCTGGAGCAGCACAGTCCCACATAGACCCGCAGGGTGCAATCCTGTCTGCAGTGAGCAAGTAGGAGTGTTTCCATTGAGTTCAGTAGTGTTTGGTACCATTTATTTGCAAATAACAAAACAATTGTATGCATTATCAAGTGTTGCCTGAGTAAAGATTTCAGGCTCCAGATCTACATATCTGACTATAGAAGGCTGCAGTTACGGTTATCTCAGTGACTATTTGATGATCTAAGGGCTGCTTTCTGGGCCAAAGTCTAGCCTAGAGGAACACCTGAAGTCTTCCCAACAGGTACAGCATAGTTGACCATATTTCTCCTGGCTCAGTCATTGGTGTGCCTATCTTATTTTATTTTTATATTCTTGCTGTGGCTATAACAATGCTGTGATTAGTTTCTGGCTTTCAGTTCCATTTGTAAACATTCTGTCGACATAGAAACAATTGGGAAAGGCGTTTAGTAATATATGACTTATCTATCTCATTTCCTTTGTGGTTGTGCATAGATTAACACACACTTGTTTCTTTAGTTGCACAAATCCCCCATGAGTTTTGTTGTCTCCCTGTCTTGGATTTCTTGCAGTTGTAATGCCATTTATTTGCATCCTACACTTAAGATGTTTTTGGTAGACTGCTCCAAGCTGTGCTAAGGACTGCCTGATTTATTCATGCCAAGGAAAGATCAAATCTAATGTAATATGAAACAGTAAACTAACGCTGATAGCCAAGTGAAGCCAAAGAATCATTCCTAATTGAAATGGATCACCTTTTAACATAATGTTCCATCATTGCAAGTCTCAGGTCTCTCAGTTGCTTGTGTTTAAGCCCTCAGAAGAAAATCTGCAGCTCACGTATTCGCTATACAATTCCCTTTCTGTGTCTTTGAGTCTGAACTCCAGATTTTTTTTAAGATGGTTGCACAGTTAAATGACAGCATTTAGTTCCAGCAGTTCTGCACCAACCTTTTATTATTCCCAGCCTTTATTATCCACTTGAACTATTTTGAAAATCCAATATTCAAGTAACCAGTGTTCCTGAGAGGAATGTCATTCAACTGACATGCATTCCAGTTTCTAACCTACGGTTTATATGTTTAAAAACCCTCTTTTGGATGACCTGAGGATATGCTTTTCTCACATTTTTCCCTTGTGTGGGATATTTTCTCCCAAGAGAAGGCTGTGAAAAACCCTACACATCCCTGTCCTGAAATGTGAGTTATATGTAGCTCCCTCTCTGAGGCTGAGATGTGTGTTGATTGTGGCAATTTGTACATTACATTGTTCTGCTTGCTGCCGTATTTCTGACATACAGTGCACTGTCTGAAGGAAGTGAATTATTATGGGAAAACAATGCCATTTGGATATTTTCTTACAAGAATTACCTGTTTAATTCCACTTGTATTTCTTTTTACTTGCACAAAGAATGTAAGTGATCATTGCCATCTTATCACTGAGTTGATCTTCGCAACCTCACAAAACAAGTAAAAAAGGTAGGTCTACAGCAGTAGGCAACTGCTGTGAAATCTAAAGGTACCAGAGTATATCAAAGACAGGTATAATCTCTAGGAAAAGCTAATATCAACTGAGATGCTTCCCTTTCAGAGGTTTTTTTACAGCAAGATTATGGCCTTCATGCATATGCCACTTGTGTGTGAAAAGAACACTTGCAAGTCTGCTTCCTCAGCAGCATCTATGTTCCAAATGGGTGAAACTCTGCAGCAGCTCTGGCCAAATGCTTGCCTTCGTGTTCTTGGGAGTGGTGCCAGTGCTCACTAACGTCTTGGTAGTTGGCACAAGTTCATATCAGCGGAACTGAGAGTAGAATTTGGCT